>NC_084594.1:28054756-28381006 GCF_033807715.1 Cololabis saira | reverse complement strand
TTGGTCTAACATGAAGTAGGAAGTACTAAAATATGGACTTACTCTCATGACCACTAGACGGTGTCTCCAAAAGCAACTCTAGCTTCATTTGTTGTTGTATGTGTTGTTATGTATTATATACATACACTTTGATTTGACTTTGACTTAATTGACCCCAAAGTTAAAATGGCCAAATTTGCAGCAGAAATAAACTTGTTTACAGCCTTGCGTGAAAAAAAGAGATTTCCAACCGTTGACAACTAAATGGGGGATGAAATATTATGTATGTCATTACGTAAAATTATACAGAACCACAAATTTATTCATGATTAGGGATGCAGATTTTGAGTGACACCAGCTTACAGCATTAACATTTAGGGGTGAAGCTTATCTAAGCAGCCTGGAGCATCTTGTGAGCTGCTACCTCCTGCAGCAACTGTGGTTTTGAGAAGATATCACTGAAACAATGTACCTCCGTCTATCGCAGAGAAATTTCACATATCACAATACCTGACTGTTCAAACTTGGATTGCAGTGTGAAAAATTGGGAGTTAGTCAGCTGTTAGGAGATGTTCATTGTTACAAAAATGTTACAATGCTGGAAATCACTTGTAACTTATGTAACTAACTTGTAACTTAGCTCTGTGAGAAATCAATACCATGTAAAAACTTTGTACCTTTTTCATTTGCCTTCCTAAAGAAATTATTTCAAATAATGTGCCAAAGTACAATGTTTGGACGAGTAGGAATGTTTTCTGCAAGTCATTGTGCGTTTTGCGCAAGGAAGGAGGTTCAGAAGGATAGCAAACCCCATCAGAGCATCCAGGTTATCACACCAGGTCCTTGTGCCTCTGACTATTTCATGACTTTTAACTGGACCACTGATTGTTATGGTTTGGGGGTTTTGTGGTAGGGTTTTGAGTTTCATTTCTTGTGTTTTTCTTGGTTCTTTAGTTCTTTTTTGACTTCCCATGATCCTGATTGTTTGCACCTGTGTCTCATACTATGGAGTGCCATTTCATTCACAATGAAATAAATACTTAAATTAATAAATAGTCATTGAAATAAATGCATATGACACTTAAATAAATACAAAATAAACATATTTATTTCATGACACTTATTTCATAATGTTATATTTGTTTTATTTCATGACACTTTTATTTCATAACGGCTCATTTTCCTATTACTGAGACTTTTGTAATGCCATGTTAATGTATTTTATGACACTTTTATTTTGCATTGTCACTTTTATTTCATGGCTCTTTTTATTTAATTCTCTTATTTTCAAATTAAAGGGTGTGGTTTTCTATGTAGGGTTGGCCAGTCGTGAATTTCAGTGGATTCTCATGATGTTGAAGTTGGCTTCCGATTCGCCAGAAGACTAAAGGAACATTCCATCCCAGTTTAGCGCAAAGAGGCCACCTTAGCCCGGGCCCCAATCAACAATCCCAATAGCTAGACTGTTCAAACTTGGTTTAAGGTTTGGTTTTTATCATTTCTATTAGGAAATTCTGGTTTTAAGCCACGAAGCTCGAGGTTTGAGCAGTCTAGGTGCAGGTGTTTAACTGGGTGCTGGAACGGGTACTAAGTGACTTACAATAACAGCTAGTGTGGATTTACATAACAGGAATGTATGGTGTCCATATCCGAATACAGCTACATTGTTGAAAGGAAAAACTGATTAGAAAATGCAGTCTCACTAATTAACAAATACTCATACTCTCTACATCTGGATGATGGACAGTAGTTATGATGGAAATGAATAAAACATTATTATCTGACACAAGATGAGTATGTGTTGGTGGTGGGAGTCAAAGAATAGTTATTGGACAATGAGATGGTTTACAGAGCACAAGTTTCTTCAAACAATAGTCATCCATTCTCAATATTATTTACAGCATTAACCAAACAGGCAGTTTACTTTCACAGACATCCAGCCATATGATGTCACTTTGCTTTCAGGTACTCAGACACAGGTTCATATCTCATATCTGAGTCTCTGGCTTGGTAATGTTCTCCATGTAGTGATTTGCCCGTGCTGGACAACCAGCTATCCAGTGTGATTTTGTTAAGATAAGATAAGATAAGATAAGACAAGATAAGATAAGATAAGATAAGATAATCCTTTATTAGTCCCACAGCGGGGACATTCGCAGTGTACAGCAGCAAAGGGCATAGTGCAAAACAAGAGGCATCAATAGAAATAATAATAATACAGTAATAATATCAGAGTATGACACAGTATAAACAGTACTGGTATATACAATAATAATAATAATAATTAAAAAAAATAAATAATAAGAAATACTGGTATATAAAATAACAGACGGATATTTACAGATGGATATTTACATAATTGCACGTTGCAGTGAATGATATAATGTTGGTAGTAACCCTTGCTATACCTCGCATACAATCACGTAAAAAATTAGGTATCTTGTTGCTTATCAGTAAATAATAAAAGATCTTCTGGTCCTCACGAGTGACAAATCACAGTCTAAGTGCAGCCTTACTGTTTGGGTGGGAATTGAGAGGGTAAGGAGCAGCCAGGTAGTGCACTTGATTAGTTCACCATCAAGCGTGAGCACCTCCTTAGGAGCAGATGTTTTTCTAGTTTGCTCGTCAGGCACATTCAGGTGTGTTTTAACAAAATGCCAAGGAGGAAAACACCAGCAAATGAAACCAAAGGAACCAGTCAATCCTGCCCATCATTATAGGAAGAGTTGAAACAGTAATTCTGCCATCCTTCAACATTAAGAAAGATTGTTCACTACTGGAAAACATTTGTGACAGTTGCTAGTTTTCCAAGGAGTCTAGGTCTCAGGAGGTTCACGCTGCGGTCAGGTTGTTCAACACTCAGAGAAATTGCAAAAAGTTCAAAACCTAGGGCCAAAATTCCTCTATAGCGATGTGAAAGACTGATAACTGTACAGAAAACTATTCTTTCTTTTTTTTGCTGCTTAAAGAGCTTTGACGAGATCTAATTATGGAGTTGAGTTTTTCCACAATCTACCTTTGCATTTTGGTTTAGTTTTTGTTTGATAAATTCTGACTTAATGTCATATGTCATGTACTGTTGTATATGTGGTTGTATTTAATCAATTTTAAAACCTGGTAAGGCCAATGTTTTTAATTATTATGTTCTGATATATTAAGCTTTAGAGCTGAGAGACACTATAATGTCTTTTTTACAGCCATGTAAATAACAACATCTTTATAAATTGAATAAATCTAAGCATCGAATAAATCTAAGCATCGATATTTGCAGCGTTTGTTTTGGTTAAATATAATATATAACTACAATATAATTTCTTTCTTAACTTTAAGAATTTGCAACAATTTCTAACTCTTGAATTTTGTTCTTTTTGTTTGTTTTTTTTTTAAATAAATAATGTAAGTATTGAGTTTGAACATAAAACAGCTATTTTGGCATACAGTTATATCATTTTTCTCACTGCGAGTCTCCGTCACTTTTCTTCATATGCTTCACTTTAACTAATTTTTTCTCTACTTTCTATGGTAGATACATATTTTTTGGTAAGCATGTAGACTGTTCATCAGTTCATGCCCCCACCCTCCCCCTGCAGAACCACCAGACATTGACAAACAAATAATCCAGCTGTCCTGCCCTCCATTCAAATCACCCCATTACAGAAATTAGTCTTTTACATTTACTGAATGACTGAAGCGACACACATTTTATGTGTATGTTTAATCTTAAGTGAATTGAACCAACTTCAGATGAACAATAAATTAAACTGTGGGGTTTAATCATTTCTGAGTGTCAGCTCAGGCTATCTTTCTTTATTCAATGTCAATGTTGTGACCATTTAGTTAATTGTTAATTGTTCTTTCTTTCATTTTCTTTTTTTAAATCCAGGAAATATTAATACAGGCCAATCAGAAAAGGGGAATTGCACAAGAGAAGGGTGAAAAAAAACATGAATTTGCATTTCCCTGTCGATATGACGTGTTGTTTAATTGCTGCATAAGCAGTTTGGGTAAATGGCTGACCCAGTTTTCCGCTGCCTTCTCGAAAGCTTGTCATAATGATTACAGCTTACATAAATGTGCTGACAGGGAAAAGTGGTCTCTGGGAACTGTCCAAAATTCCAAGATGGGGCGCCTGAAGGATTCCCCTTCGCTGTGATCAGCAAAACTGGGAGACAGGGAAATGTTAATGTGTGTGGTTGAGGTTTAGGTACCACATTCAACAGCCAAGAGACTTAAAACTTGAAATGAGATCCAGCTACAATGTACAAGAATAACAGGCATTTTCCAACTATGGAGCCAAAGCTGAGCGTATTGAGGCCGAGCCAGGCCAGTTGCTTTCCCATTGTCACTTCCAGCATTTAATGGAGCCAAACTGGAGAACCCTTGTTCCCAATTTTTGGCCTCGCTTTTCTGAGCTGCCAAGTAGGGCTGAATGGGGCTTTATAATTCAGCAACTCTTCAGTTTTATAAATCAGCTTCTCTCAAGTTTATTTGTGACTCTTCTTATTAACTGTGTTTATAATAAATGGTAAATGGTAAATGGCTTACACTTATATAGCGCTTTCCAGCTGTATTCCTACAGCCCCAAAGCGCTTTACACTGCAAACATTCACCCACACACGCACACATTCACACACCGGTCGTCGGCGGAGCTGCCATACAACGGCGCTGGCCTGACAACCGGGAGCAACCGGGGGATTCAGTGTCTTGCCCAAGGACACTTTGGTGGACACAGGCGGAACTAGGGTTCGAACCACTGACCTTCAGGTTCATGGGCGAACGCTCTACCAACTGAGCCACCTTCCCCCTTGTAATAGACAAGGTTTGCTTACAACTGTCAGCTGTAAGGAAGGTTTCCCTGCTGAATATTGGAAAGGAACAGTGGTTTTAAATTATTTAACGTCTCTAACTGGTTTGCAGTATGACATTATTATTATTGAGCCTTATTTTGGCGGTTTAAACCACTGACAGTCCTTCATGGCTCACAGTTGACTCTTAGTATGTTCACGTGTGCACTATTTTAGCAGTGGCGTATCCAGGACATTTTTACTGGGGTGGCCAAGATGGGACACAGAGCCAGACTGGGGCGGCCATACCGGGAGAACCTTTATGAATGGCATGTGATCAAAATGTGTAAATATCACATTGCTTTGCATCAACATCTACACATATGTATAATAATTGAATTCTAGAACTCATGTTAGCATTCATTGAATTGTCAGACTGTTGTTTTGACATTTGACAGTTTTCTATTCCTCTTCCATTTCAACCTATTATGGTAGTTACACATTTTCAGAGCCATTCTCATTGTAGAACATTAATGTCCTCAACAAAATCAATCTGATAATATCAGGTATAATGAAACCTACAGGACTGTCTCAGACAATTAGAATATTGTGATAAAGTTCTTTATTTTATGTAATGCAATTAAAAAAACAAAAATGTCATACATTCTGGATTCATTACAAATCAACTGAAATATTGCAAGCCTTTTATTATTTTAATATTGCTGATTATGGCTTCCAGTTTAAGATTAAGATTCCCAGAATATTCTAATTTTTTGAGATAGGATATTTGAGTTTTCTTAAGATGTAACTCCACTCTAAATCAACCAATCACCTGAGCTGTCATTGATTGACAGGCGTGTCCTCTTGTTTGGGAAGGAGGAGAAGAAAAAAAACTAGGTTATTGTGTTGATGAACTTCATGAACTACCAATCAGGTCTGGGGTGGCCACAGGGTGGCCAATGAGATTTCAGGGGTGGCCCAGGCCACCCCAGGCCACCCCCCAAAATCGCCACTGTATTTTAGTACACTCCATTGAATGGAGGACTGGTCCTAACACAGCTGCAGCAACACTGATTAAATTCTTCCCTTTCTATCGTTACAGTCCAGCCTAACTATTTCATTTTGTGTTAATTGAGAGTCTTTTAAAACGATAGGGAGCTACTGTGTAACTTTGTAAGTGCAATCGTCTTGTGCAATCGTCTCCTCCAACTATTAGCCGTAATCTCGGCAGGCAGGAGGATACTGACTTACCAAAGTAATTTGCTTGCAGCGAAACAATCACAGTTTGGGCAGTCTCTGCTTTCCGCCTCCCTCACAGTTAAGCTCAGTAGAACTGTGACGTGGATAGATTGTGTCAATGAGCTATTCAGTTCTGTTCGTTCATTCAAAATAAATTTTTTTCAACATTTGTGACCCACACACTGTAGATATCCCACCAAACAGCTGATGTGTTGTTGGTTTCCACTACTGTGCCTCGCTATGGGCGGGTCAGGGGAGGCTGTGAGCCCCAAACTGTGAGCAGGGACTGCATGCTAATTGAGGCCATGGTGATTAGCGTGTTTAAGCCTTTGTTCGCTTGTGGAAAGACAGCTTGTTATCTCTGGGGCTGCTCCAGTTCTTATTACAGAATCAGCACTTAAAGGTGACATAATCTGGAGAATCATATCAGAAATCAGGTCAAAGTCCTACAACTAAGATAACATATGTGATGTGTACTTGTTATTTTAATACTTCCATATTTTGATCATAATTTCAAGTGCACGAGTGCTGGAAGGCAAGCTACATAAAGTTAAAGTATTTGTAATGGTTGAAGACCAGTAGGTGCAGCAGCTCCGGTGACTAAAGTTACAGTTAGGGTTTAACACAGGAAATTGAACAACATTTTTCTGCAGAGCTCTGTCTGCAGCTTCTGAGCTCAGAGAATGTAATTCACATTCAGTTTCTGCACTTTAGCCTAACCTTTTTCTCTTCTCTCCTTTCTGCTCCCACTCTGCAGTGGAGTCATACTCTGCTGCGGGCAGCGACGGCAGCATTGCTCCATCTGTAGCAGCTGTGCCCCACCAAGCATCAGGCAGCGCCAGTCCTTGTTCACCCTCATCATTTGGAGGATCACGGCACCCTGTTAGTGCCTTGAAAAAATGGCTCACCAATCCAGTCCGGAAACTGGGCTCTGACGCCAGCAGTGGCGCAGAGAAAGCTGAGAAGCAGATGTTCAAGTCTGATGACAGCCAACCACCATTGGTCCTTTCTCACAACATGGCTCAGCAAGGTTCCATGGAAATGCACAATGACTACACAAGCCCGTCCCCTGGAAACGTGGTAACACTAATGCTGGCATTCATGCTTCATTTCCCAAGGAAACATCTGATACTTGATTTTAATGGCGGTTTATTTTTGTGTGCAGGAGATGAAAGATGTTCTTCTGAGTCCGGTGGTTCCTTCTCCTTTACAGCCAACCCATCAGAGTGACTTATGTGGCCTTCTGCAAAGCAGGGACTCGCAAAGTCTAGTAATGTTCTGTTCTAGTTATTTCTTCTGTTTTTTTAATTTACACCATCAGCATACATTCACATTTCAGAGGCCCTTTCAGCCTCTTTTTCCAGATAAACTACAGTTGTTGGTGAGTTTGTACTGCAATAGCGCAGTTAAACGTTGCAAGTAAAACAATTTTGTTTTAAAGCAATTAAATGCAAAGACAAAAACAAAACATGCAGTAATTGTTTCATTTGACAGGAACATTGTGTAGGATTCATAATTAAGCCCACCACTGCCATCGTTACATCCCAAAATCCCACTTGGTAGAATCTAAAACCTGGAAACGGGCCAAAAACAATGCCTTTTGTGGCAGTCTGTTGGCAAGATTAACAGTGCACCAAGTCATATTATCTTTGAAAATGAGAATGGCCATGATCTCTTAGGTCTTCAATCACCAGTAAGAAATCAAGTTCACTGAAAATCCGAGGCATGTTTGACATCACAGACCACAATAGTGTTGCTGTCACTCACAAAACAATGTCCCTAATTATGCATAAGGTTTCTTAAGAGCTTTGACATAATTTTGTCTGATGAGATGTATAAAAAAATCACCTCAGTGCAGTGGTCATGGATGTGTAATCTATGAATGCAAACGAATTAATTTTTGTTGCACCATACTGTAAATATGTACAGAATTACTTCAGCTTTGATGACCTGACGCTGCATCTTAGCCAAGCCCTTTACACAGTTGGGGGTTTATAGCCTTTTCCAGCCTAAGAAACATCAATAACTCACTCTCATGAGGTATTATAAGATTTATTTTTGTTTAACCAAGCTACAAACAGGATTGGTGCAGATCAGATATCCACTCAAAACGTATTGTATGCAATAACTAAAGATTTATAACCATAATTTCAACATAACTGTTAATCCTATAGATTTCACATAATAATGATACTCAATCACTTTATATTTTACTGAACCAGAATAGTTAAACAAAGTTTTTTGTTTGTTTCTTCTTTGTTTGTGGTTCATTTGGATCTCTTCTTAGAGTTTGTGTCAAGAAATTATGTTGAAGGTGATGTATTTGGAAAAATAGACAATTTGAAAGCATTCACAAACTTGATTTTTCTTTTTGTGTGATACATAATTGAACAGCTTGTGACACATCATCATCCTCTTCTGGATCTTTGCACACCGTGTACCCACTACTCTTATGAAACATTTTATAAATAAGTGTAAAAGCCAAAAAGTGTCACGGAAGAAAAAAACATCTAAATAGTTTCAAATGCAAACTGTACTTTCAAGTTCTGAAGATGATGAGGAAAACATACATATTTTTACTGCAATCACATGAAATGACACATTTTGTAACATGTTAATTTTATTGAGAAGTGAGGAAGGAAGTATGAAGTAATAAGCAATATCAATTTCAACCACTGAATATTCCCTATTGGCTTATTTTATTCTTTCCCTGCATCCCCCCCCCCCCCCCCCCCCCCCCCCCCCCCCCACACACACACACACACACACACACACACACACACACACACGTGTCCCTATATCATATCAAGTTGTATTAGCATATAAATGGCATTGATTTCCTCCAGTGGTGTCAAACTGGAACTTTTTTCAACCTTTTTTCTTTATCACACACAAAAACCTGCTGAAGCTTATGCAAATGTTTCTCGTGAGCCAAGAGTACACTGAGTAATACTTGAAAATGAGTGGATTCAGATCGATCCTGTGAGCATTTGTTGATAACATCTGGAAGTAATCGACTTTGCAGGCACTCTTAAAAAGCCTGTAACAGAGTCAGCATTGAGAGTACACAGGTCATTTTCTTAATTTATTTATCTACTTTCATCATATTATTTACACACACACACGCACACACACACGCACACGCACACGCACACGCACACACACACACACACACACACACACACACACACACACACGCACACGCACACGCACACGCACACGCACACGCACACGCACACACACACACACACACACACACACACACACACACACACCTAGATACATATCATTGTAACTGTTGTCGTCTTTTGTCGCTGTTTGTATGTTAATAAATAAATGTAAAAAAAAAACAGAGTACACAGGTCATACCCAAAATTACAGTAAGTTGGCCAAAAGGCAAAGTGTGGAACAGGTTTGAGGATGTTGGACAGGGAGCAAGTGATGACAGGGTCAAGTTTCTTAACCTTGACACAAGATATAATCGTACTATTTTTTAAAGGTGAAAGTAATCCTTTCACCCATGAAGTATTCGTTGGATATATGACTGACCTCAATTTCAGCCTTAACTGTCCTTTTTGGACCATGCTGTTTCAAAAACTCCTGCTGCTACAACATATTATTTTCCTTCTCACTAAGTTTTTAATGATGCCATCTTGTATCTGCAAGTTAAATATAAATGTCCAGTGTGTTTGCCTTGCACAAATCTAGAACAAGGTGAAACAGGTACGGCTCCACCCAAAGTTAACGAGACCTCCTCCAAGCAAATCTTACAATTACATAATGATCTTCATTCTATTTCATTCATGCAAATAAGGACGTGTATAAACCAAGAGTGTAAGGAATTTACAATATTTTTAAAAGGAACAATCCACTACATAACCTCCTAGAAAAAGGTATATATTTTTTTCTCTTTCATGATTTGTAGGAACTTTTAGAAAGGTTTCTGATTTGCTCAGTGTGGCTCGCAGTGTTTTTATCTTTATAGCTTCATGTTAAGCTGGGCTGACCAGATGTGGGTTCTGGTTACTGCATATATTTTGTTATCATCACAGACAAAAGCCACCAGAGTCATTTAATCTGTTTCCTCAAACTGAGCTGAAGGGGAAAACATAGCTCCCTAAAATTCTTTCCTTTGATCATGTTTAGTTGATAAAAAAAAATGTTATAAGCCAGAAAAAGACAATTTTATACCAGCAATGGTGGAAACTTTATACATTTTTGCAGATGTTCATTAGCAGACCGGAAGCAGAGAGGAGATTCAATCTGAATCAGCCCCAGACTGTTTTGGTAGGCAGTTTTTCTGTGTCAGGATGTGGGCAGCCCTCTCAGAGCCTGAGAGAGTACGAGAGAGCAGCTCTTTAAAAAGATAAATAAACAGAAAGTTGATATTTGGTGTACAAATGTGCACTGATCCTGCAGAGGGATTAGTGATCTGGTGCACTGATGCAGAGGACAAATGTGTTGAGATGAAAGTATGTCAAGAGGATTACATTCAAATTCAAATTATGGTGCTTTTAGGTGAGGAGTGGTGTTTGTTATATAACTGCTCCCCATGTCTGGGTCAGTTACCCTTATCTTTGTTAAATTACTTGACCAAGTGCATGTTATTAGCTGTCTTGTCTACTCGACTGTCTGCAGTACTGAGAAAAGCAAACCCCAGTTATAAACTGCAGTATTCCCCTGACCTGTAGATGAAGTGTAAGTGTGGGCACATGGATGAGTCTAAAATACTTAGATTATTATATTATATGTATATTACTACCGGTATTCACAATGTACCTTATGTTAAAGCTACTGAAGCAGGCAAGTTAAAACCAAAAGTACACTTTAATAACTTGCAAATAAAACTTAAGATGATGCAGGGCAGGGCATTCGCAGAAAACAATAGTCTCAATAACAGGAATCCAAAAGTCTGATTTGGAAAGGAAGAAATTAATCTTCCAGATTCCTGGCGACTGAATGACTCACAAAAGAGCTGAATTTGCAATCAGAGACAAAAACCTTTAACTTCCATCCATTATCTATACCCACTTTATCCATTGTAGGGTCACGGGGGTCTGCTGGAGCCTATCCCAGCTAATTTTCAGGCGAGAGGCAGGTTCACCCTGGACAGGTCGCCAGTCCATCACAGGGTCACATATACACATAACCAGACATATATTGTCTGACACGGTGATGGGCCGTCAAAGTGTCTGGGGTGTGGCCTGCCTGTCACTCGGCAGCCTCTGCAGCACCTCGTGGCTCTGAATAAAATTAGTGCTTCACAAGGAGTTTTTTCATGTTAAAATATCAGCTTTGATTTTATTTTAAGCGGGGGATTTTATTACATTTAGGAAGTGTTGTCCAGCCCTTGTGGTCTACTCTCCATAATATAAGCAAAAAGCCTTCAAAACTCCTTATATTTCATGTATGCGTGGTCTTTCATATACAACTGGATAGCTGATGAATTGACCCCATACCCCCATGACCTTAAATAGAATAAAGAAGATGTAGAGTTTGGATGTATAAACAGATTATTTTACCTTTATAAACAATTTATTTGTTAGTTACAGTTTGTACTTCACTCCACAAAGAATGATGGCCCACTGACCCATATTACTAACATGTTACGTAGCTAAAATCTGTTGTCCTGTTTGTGTGTTTCAGAGTCAGAAATCCAGCATTAACACTCTGCAAGGGGAGGACAGCTACGCTGTTGCTGATGAAACGGCCAGCCTGTCATCTGCTGCTGTGGACAGCGAGGACGAAAGAAATGTTGCCTTGGAGAAGAGTTTGTGAGTTTTATGGTTTATATTGACAAAATCATTTCAACGTCCCTGAAATTAGATGTGTTTTCTAGAAATGTTTAATTGAAAAGACTGATACGACTCTCATGTCTGTCGGCGTTTTGCTCATTCTAACAAGACACTCCACTCTTCAGGTTTTCCCTTCCCATCAGTGTGTTATACAGCATTTAAAAGGTTTGCAAATTTACAGAGCTGAAAGTCCATAATAAAGTCCACAATAAAAATTATTATTATTATTATTATTATTATTATTATTATTATTATTATTATTATTATTATTATTATTATTATTATTATTATTATTATTATTATTATTATTATTATTACATTTATTTAAGGCCTTGAAAGTGTGTAGCAGGTTTTTGAAGTTGTGAAATTTGACAAGAAGCCAGTGGAGTTGTATATTATTCTCTCCTGCAGAAGTTATTTCTGTTTTCTGGCTGAAATATTTAATTATTACTTTGAACGTACCTTGCTTACTTTATATTCACCATGATGTAACTCAATTTAAGAAAGCCTTCTAACTAGCTAGTTTGATTTCCTTTAGAAAGAAAGAACAGCTGTCTTGCAGACATTGGTAGTTCAGCTATTCAATACAAAGATAATAAGGAATATACAGACACAGAGCAGTGAATCAAGAAAATGGACTTAGGCTGTAAAACATTTGTAACAGTTGCACTTCGCATCCACAGTACTCGGGCAAATGTGGCCCTGAAAAGGAAAAATGTTGATCTCCTGCAGTTTGCTTCATGATTTGTTCTTTGTGACCACCACCACAAGACACCTTAAGCTGTGAAAATGCAGCTAAAAGGAAGGGCATGCCTAAAAAAATATTAGTTTTAACTTCAGATGAAATAAAACTTTCAGTTAGCAGAACTATAGCTCCCAAGTAAGTCTCAGTGTTTGCCAAGTGACTATTTTTGCAGTGTTTCTATGTTTGTCGGTAGAATATGTTATTGTTGGAAGCATCCATCCTGCTAACCTCCTACATGAACTGGATGAGACTGTTTGTCGTATGTCATAATAAATGAATCTCTTACAGATACGTACTGGCCGAGCTCATAGAGACAGAAAGATTGTATGTTGAAGATCTTGGTCTTATAGTCCAGGTATGCCTCACTCCAAATGATCTACCACTATTAGATGCCATTCTAACCAACAAGGGAGAAATGAGCTGATTGGTGCTGTGTTTGTTTTTGTAAAGGGCTACATGAGCACAATGTCTAATCAGGGAGTCCCGGAGGACCTAAAAGGGAAGGACAGGATTGTGTTTGGAAACATTCACCAGATCTATGACTGGCATAAAGAGTGAGCCCTGAATTCTGCTGATCTCTTACAGTTTCTGTTTGTTTTTCTGAGTGACTCATATTTCATGAGGGATTAGCATATATCATGACCTCTGTGGCTGTTTCTTTCCATCTTCTGAGCGTGAGTAACTCTTCCTGCCTGACCTCTGCTTCATGCCACGCAGCTATTTCCTGGGAGAGCTGGAGAAATGTGTGAATGATCCAGACAGCTTGGCCCAGCTCTTCATCAAACATGTGAGTCTTTTTTCTTTTGTTTCTCTCTATGTTTTCTATTTTGGATCCAGTCATTTCAGCCCCCACTGGTGTAAAGCTCTGGCCAGCTGCTGCGCAGATGTGTTTTCTTTTCATCGATCAGATTTAACAGATCAGGTGCAGCTGCGGAATAAAAAGAGTCTTGTAACCACCCTGGTTTCACTAAAGAGCTCTTAAAGCCAGTAAGCAGAGCCAGAGATGCTCCACAGAGACCACGTTGTATGTGAAAATGAAGTAGATCTGTGGCTCTCAGGTCTTTTCAGTCTTTCTCGAGTCTTTGTTTTACTCTGAACTCGTGAACACACACACCACTTGAGATCAGATGTTTCAGAGACTTATTGGGA
This sequence comes from Cololabis saira, assembly GCF_033807715.1. Classification (NCBI taxonomy): domain Eukaryota; kingdom Metazoa; phylum Chordata; class Actinopteri; order Beloniformes; family Belonidae; genus Cololabis; species Cololabis saira. Next base: position 28,367,315 of record NC_084594.1, on the reverse strand, counting down.
CAGTGATTACAGTAAATGTCATAAAGTATCAACAGGTGGGAGCTGCTTATAGCCAGTGAGACAGTTGAAGTACATTTCCTGGGTTGGGGAAAGAGAGCACTGCAATTCAAGGGGAGAGTAGGAGAAATGTAGCTTAAAAAAAGAAAAGTATTTTCCTTTTCATTCGTTCTTCACACACACACACACAGATATATTTGTACACACAAACATCATTTTGAGAAACATGAGCTCTGTCTCTGTTAAACTTGCAGGAACGACGTCTTCACATGTATGTGGTCTATTGTCAGAACAAACCCAAGTCGGAGCACGTCGTCTCCGAGTACATTGAGACCTACTTTGAGGTGAGAGGCGGACATTATCGCTTCTTTCTGGACTAAAACGATCATATTGGGCTGAAAAGGGCATCTTTCTGTATTTGAACACATTAAAGTCGTCTTTCTTGTGTCTTGGCAGGATCTCAGGCAGCAGCTGGGCCACAGGCTGCAGCTCAATGATCTCCTGATCAAGCCTGTTCAGAGGATTATGAAATATCAGCTGCTCTTAAAGGTTTTCTTTTCCAAATAACTGTATACTATGTATATGTATCCACTTTTATGCACCTTGACTTCTTGAAATGCATTCGTTGTCTGTGCACAAGAGCATGGGTCCTTTGTTTCAAATGTTTATTTTTTCTTAAATCAAAAGTGTAATTTTGTTGAAGATGTTCTCTCTGAAACCCTCAGGATTTCTTGAAATATTATAGCAAAGCTGGGAAGGATGTTGAGGAACTGCAGGTATAAACACATGGAAGCAGAACTCTTATAATATACTTTTAATACTTATTTGTGCAGCACAATTTTGTTCTCACCTCTGTGGCTCCACTTTGCTCTATCAGAGTGCAGTGGAGGTGATGTGTTTTGTGCCAAAACGCTGTAACGACATGATGAACGTGGGAAGGCTCCAAGGTTTTGAGGTATATATATATACGTACATTTTTTATTCTTGGTAGTAACAAAAAGATGCGTTGACTCAACAGTGTCTCTGGGATTTGTGTTGCATCAGGGTAAAATCACCGCTCAGGGGAAGCTGCTCCAGCAGGATACTTTCTCTGTGAGCGAGCAGGAAGGCGGCCTCCTGTCCAGGGCGAGGGAGAGGAGAGTCTTCCTGTTCGAGCAGCTGGTCATCTTCAGTGAGCCAATTGATAAGAAAAAGGGCTTCTCTTTGCCAGGGTACACGTTTAAAAACAGCATCAAGGTAAGAAAAACATTTAGTTATAATGCATCTGGTTTCAATTTTTTTCTTCTTGATCTTGCGTAATAATGAGCAGCTTGTGCTTTGTAGGTGAGCTGCTTGGGTGTTGAAGAGCCCTCCGAGGAGGAGCCGTGCTGTCTGGTCCTGACCTCCAGGGGAACTGACGGCAGTGTAACGCGTTTCATCATGCATGCCTCATCTCCAGAAAAACAGCTAGCTTGGTTCTGCGATGTGGTCCAGATCTTAGAGACTCAGAGGAACTTCCTAAATGGTACCAACATTCATCTGTTTGTCGTGAGACTCATAGATGTAAATGTTTGGTGTGTCTGAGTGATGTGACTTGACTCTCTTTACACTGTAGCTCTCCAGTCACCGATAGAGTACCAACGCAAGGAAAGTACAGTCGGGTACAGTCTGGGAAGAAGCATGCGTTCTCCTGTTGCACAACCATCCGGCCTGCGGCCTCACTCCTCCGCGTCCATGGACAGACGTCACCAGCCCTCCCTGCTGACTTACAACAACTCTCTGCCCTCTCTGCACTCTCCCCGACTCAGCTCGACCTCAAAGGTGACGCGTGTTCAGAAATGCCCCGAATCATATTTACGTACAAGAATGCTCGGTCTCCTGTCTTTACCTGGCCTCTTCTTGCATGTCAAGGTCTCCAACCCCTGTGGGATGACACTTCGAGCAGCTCACCCTCCGTTTTCCTCACACCAGCAGCTTAGTACGTGCACAGAGGTGAAACATGACTGTGACTCGTGCAACAGCCTGCCGCACTGCAGCCATCACCAGCAGAAGGTAGCTCGGTCTTCTGGCATGCAGCGGTGAAAAATCTTGTTTTGCTTGTGGTGGTTGAACTCTGAGAAATATGATGCTCTCTGGGAGAGAAAATCTCCCGGATTATCAGAAGAAAAATGGCCAGATTTTATTCAGGACTGTTTAGTTAAAGAGAAACTGGTTTACAGTTTGCGTTCATTTAAAGAATGCAGATCAGACTGAGTAATAGACTGAGTTTCAGTGGCTGTTTGTTGTCATCATCACTGATGTTTAGAGGAAATGAGTTGCTGGCTGGCTTTGTGAAATATCCTGTTGTTGTTTTTTGTGTATATTCACAAACCTGTTGATCATGTAGTCGTAGTGTCATGCAGAACCCAGTGACCTGCCGTTTTTATCTCTTTCGCTCAGACTTCCACCAAGTGTAGGAAATGGCTTGATCGAAGTGCGTTATAAAGGCGCCCAGAATTGGCTGGATTCCACTAAGTTGTTCTTGTACTCTTGGCTCCTGCTGTCGTGTTTTTGGATCAGCAACGTTCCCATTGTGCTCCAGATGCATGCTGGTTCACACCGGTTTCCCATGTACCTAAAATGTTCTGCACAACGAGAACATAGCTGTCACAATCTCGAGTAGAAATAACATCGTTTATAATGTTGCTAATACAATAATTGGTCTGTCTCAGGGAGTCAAATGCAAATCTGCATTTTTTCATCTCCGGGGTTTCCTTTGAACCTTGTTTGATAAAATGGTAAAAACACATGCTTTTTTGAATTCATTCTTATTGAAACATTGTCGTAAATAATTAGTATACTATCATTTTTTTAATATATTAATGAATGGAAAATATAATTTCAAAATACCATCTTTTCTATGGTTGAGTTTGACTTAAATAGCAGATTTTTTCTTATTCTTTAACTCTTATTTTTGAAGCGAGTACAAATCGAGCCTTTGGATGAATCTCCCTTGTCCTTCAGATGAGGTTCAACAGCCATCGAGCTGCTGTGTCGTGCACTTGTGGTGTTCTTGCCTTTTTTTAATCACAACATAAACCAAAAACTTCACCAGAATCTTCACCGGCAACTACAGCAACAGAATTAATGATTTGAGTCACGAGAAGTTTTTGACAGTCCAATTTTTGCTTTTTTATTTCTCAGGGTGTGAGCGCCAGTTTCCAGACGATCACATTTTGTGATGACGCGACTTACTCAGCACTTCGACCAAACAGCTTGGATCAGCTAAAGGAGAGCGAACAGCAGTGACCCGGCTGCATAATGAACTCTGGGATCTGAGTGCTGTCAGCACAGGTTGTTTCACTCCTCCACAGAAATCCACAAAGCGTGATATTTAAGTTTAATTTTATACTAGGTCAGTCTAGGTTTGACCTAATGTGATCATGGTGGTTTAAGCATGTTCCTGTAAGGGTGTGTACATAATCTGCATATGCAGATATACAGTATGTATAGCGGGTAAGATGTGTTGTATAAATAGGTTTATAATCACTACAGAGACTGAAGTTCATCATGCTTTACGCTGTAAATGTTTGATTTTCTTAAATTCCCCACTTGATATTTTTGTAATGTATGTTTTTCACAAATTAGCATTTTTTCCCCTCACGAACAAAGTTCAGAAACCCCCGACGCATGTCTTCATGTAACTGTCTCCTTTAGATCGCTGACTGACTGTACAGTATAACTTCCAATTTCACGCTGATATCTTGATTCCATCTTTGTATTTCCAGCAGATTAGCAAATAGCTGTGTTTTCCATTCAGTGGACTAGTTCAGCCCCACCATTGTGAACGTTATCTGGGCTAAACACACTTGCAAACTGAAAGTACAATTAATAAGCAAGTAAAAAGAGGAAAAAGGGAACAAAGATCAAACTGAGGTGCTCATATGTTATTGTCATTTTGAATGTAAATCTTTTTTTTTGTAGGATTATATCAGAAAACGTCTATGTCCTGATACACATAGAATTATTAAACAGAAGTGTTGTTGCTGGTTATTGTTTATTTTTCCCTTATAAGTTTGTCTATATTTTTGTTAGTTGAAAATGTGTATTTTCCAAGTGTACAATGGTCTTTTTTTTTTGTTTCTCCATCATCAAACTGGGTTATTTTGTGGTTGTTTGGACTCTTGACTTTCATCTATGAAATGTTGCCTGTATCATTTGAAACCCGTGTTCTGCTTGGTCCATGTTCACTCTGTAATCCAATTATAAGTAAAACCAAAAACACATGCCCTTGAGGAGATACATAGACTGAATTCTTGTATACATTAGGGCATTTAAAAAAAGGCCCAAAGCCCAAAACGTCAGGTCTGTTGTCCTTCAAAGTTCACTTTTATAATAACCTCTGTGTGCGGCGCCCTCTAGTGGTTGAAGAGTCTCATTCATTTTATCCAATTAAATATGTCACAGTAAGGGTATACACATTCAGGAGGTAGACAGAGAAAAACAACTAATGCAAATAATGCAAAACATCTCCAAAACATACAGCACAAGCTCGTATTTTTCCACAGACATTTTAATACGATTTGAAATAAATTAACAAAAAGGTCAATGCTGTGATCAAACTTCTCATATCGTTGATATTGGCCATCGGGTGAAACAGGCAAAATACTAAAGTTTTGTGTCAACACAATGTCATAAAAAAAGTTTCTCGCTTCACCAAAGTTCAAATCTGTTAATGGTTTGACATTTTAAAGGTTGACAAATAGTCTCTTGTTCCTGCCAGTGGAGTTAAAATCCTGTTTGTGAGCAATAAACACACACACACACACATAAGTATATATATATATATATATATATATATATATATATATATATATATATATATATATATATGTGTGTGTGTGTGTGTTTGTGTGTGTGTGTATCTATAACAGGCAGACAGAAACATTTCTCAAAATATCTTAAAATATCCCCTGCAAAAGAAAATAAAAACATACATCTCCAGCCCCTCAATGCCGTTAACAAGTATTTGTTAAAAACCTATTTGAGACAGTAGGAAACATACAGTGACTTAACAGCATCATCTGAAGGCCATGGTATAAAAGAACAGTATTGTCACTCCAGGCATGAGCACATTGCACTCTTGTACAGCAGCTCAGAATAAAAAAACTCATGGAACCCCTCAACATATTCTGCTCGCACTTTTACAACTAGCACTTTGTTTAAAAAAGTCACTTAATCATCCAATTTCACTCATTGAACTAATTTTTCCTTTTTAATTTGTGCACCCCTTTTTTTTAAATGACCGAAAACAAACATGCACTTTGGTTTATCCACATTTTCTTTCAGGCAGCATGTAAGGAAGCCATTTCCTGTCATTCATCAGCGTGCAAAGACGCAAACGCTTCTCTCTTGTCCATGCCTGTTGAAACGAGAGTGACATGTAGCGGTTGATCAAAACAGAGCTGCTTTCCACGTCAGGTCGAACAGGCGTGATTCCAGATGGACAGGGTGAGATGTTTCTCCTCTCCAGATGTGATTTATCACTCACAGACAACAAAAAGAGTTCAGGGTCAGGAGGTAATAACACAGCTAAATAAAAACGCCCCACGTTCAGCAGCCGACCCTCAGACAGGCCCGGTCACGACTTCAAACGTGTTTGTTGTTTATGTGGCACTGGAAAGGAAGATACCTCTGATCTCACTCTACAGCACCGCCACTTTTTGGAAAATGTCTCTCTGTCATCACTCGCTGAGAGTCCTCGTTCTCAGGCTCTCAGATGCTCCTATTGATTTTCCAAAACAGAGAACACGCATATACTCCACGGTACGATAGGATGACAGAGAAGACACAAAGGCCGTCTAGATGCTACCTGCTGGGTTATTCTTTGAATTGGAATAACTCAAGCATGTATGAGCAGATAAGATTTGATGAACCTTCTAAAAGCCCACATTAACCCGTATTATACTGAGACTTAAGAATTTGAGCCGATTTTTTGATAGACTTCTTCCCAGATCAGAAAGTTGTGCTCTGATAGGTGAAATACGTTAAGTCTGCCCTAAAACCAAACAAAAAACACATTCCAAGCCTGACCAAAGTGTTTGTTACAAATCTTATCTGACAAAAGGAGGAGGAGGACAACTTCTTTGGCAACTCAAGAAGAGCAAGAGAGACCTCCAGGATGAAGGGGAGAGTGGAGGCTAATTATGAGTCAAACACTGGAATCGGTTCTTGAAGAAGAGGAGGCCGTTTTTCGTTCGCGTGGCGTCAGAAGAGGCTGCCGGGTAACGGAACTTGGCATAGGTCTTGTCGCTCTCTGACTGGCTTGCCCAGGGGAGTTTGATTTTGGTTGCATGGTTCACAATAACGTCGTCGCAAGATCCCACATGGAGCATTCCCAGGCCGTCGATAAAAAACTCTGAAAAAAAAACAGTAGATTTGTCAAGTACGTTCAGTAGAGTAGATCATTCTTGTAAAAGACCAATGACATCTTGAATGACAAAAAAAAGAGGAGGAAATACAACCTGAACACAACAGACCAAAAACGAAACTCAATATTTCACTTAAATTGGTATTCACAATTTTAAACTGTAAAAAAAGAGTATCAAGGCAGCAAGTGGTGGAGTTCAGGTGGTGTACGATGTCATCCAGGTTCTTATGAGGGACTGGAAAAAATTGTGTCATAGTTTCTCTGATTGGACAGTGCATCTAGCATAGGAGCAATGACTGACTCATTGTTGGCACGGTTGGATAGAAGTTCAGGGTCCACTGAGGTTTGTTAGCCTTTTGTCAGTAGTGAACAAAGTCATTTAATATATAAAATAATACATTTTACCACGGAATGTTTCCACAAGCTCATTAACGGAAGGTGATTGGAGGAGGGGTGAGAAGGAGTAGATCTGAATAAACATTTCTCAGGTATTTTCACCTATGTACCGTTTCTTAATGATCTCTGGAAGCTTCTGTTGACACTAATGAAACTCTCAAAGAAAACACGAGAATGGTCAGACAGAGCAACATCTGTCATCATAAACTTACAGATGTTTAAACTTTTGGATATTATTAAGTTTAGAGAATGTCCTTTGTTGTCCCTTTTTTCCATCACATGTCAAGTCGGTCCAAAATGATCAAGAACACAACACAATTCTTTTGCCCATATGTGCTGAAGGTCGTCAACATGGATGTTAAAATCCCCAACAACAATTACACAATCAAAATCAACGCAGATGACAGACAGCAGTCCAGCAAAATCCTCAAAGACGGTTGCATGCTACTTAGGTGGTCTGAAGATGTTGAGAAACAACACACGGGACGAGGATTTCCACTGAAGAGCCACGTATTCAAATGAAGCCTCAGGACATTTGCTCACATTGAAATGAGTCACTAAACAAAGCAGCTACTCCTCCACTTTTCTTATTCCGTCTCGGTTTACCCATGAAGCTGTAGTTGGGAGGGGTTGTTTCTAGAAGAACTGGACCAAGAAGGGCAGCCCTCCTCATTTGCATAATGAGGCAGAAATGCATAAGGTGAAGTAAAAAGAGGAGACGGGGGAATGTAAAAACAAGGTATAAGGAAAAGGAAGAGTTAAATATAGATATTTCTGCTTTTAATTTTAATTATGTCAGTTTTGGTCGACCATACTTAAAGTTTCATAATGTTAGGAATAATGATAATGATGTAAAAATAACACATAATAATAATAATAATAATAATAATAATAATAATAATAATAATAATAATAATAATAATAATAATAATAATAATTAAAGCTGCAAGCAGTGATAAACGGGCCCTCGCGCATGGAATTTTCACCAATAAAAGTCAAGGACTCAAAACTAAGTCCGATCAAAGAATTTTACCAAGTCTTCTTGGATCTAAGCCCAAATAATACTATCTATATAAAAGAAAAATGGGAGGCTGAGTTAAGCATAGAAGTAGCACCGGACTCGTGGGTGGATATTTGTAGTGAAGCACACCTGGTAACCAACTCCAATACCTGGATGGAATTTAAGTGGAAAGTAATATCCAGATTCTTTAGGACACCTCAAGTAGTGGCCAAAATGGGTCAAAATTATTCAAATGTATGTTGGAGGGAATGTGGGGCACATATTGGGAACCACTCTCATATATTCTGGACCTGTACCAAATTAAAACCCTTCTGGGTGGAGGTATCTGAAGCAGTTTTCGATCAGCCTGTCACAGTCTGTAGTGATGATGCTGGGAGCTATACCGGAGGGTTTGGGGAGCAGAGCCAAAACATATCTATTGCATATATTACTTACAGCGGCTATAAAATGCATTACTATAAATTGGCTAAAACTAGATCCACCCACGTACAATTTGTGGGTGGAGAAAGTAAGGGACATTTACCAAATGGAGCGAATTACTTATTCTTTGAGACTGCAATTGGATATATTTTGTAAGAGAAGGAACCCTGCAATGCCCCTATTAATGGAGCGGTAGACTCAAACCATTATAATTCGGTAATTTCTAGATTTGCTGTCCTACACTTCCCACCAGACCTCCTGGCGGGTTCGGGTTTGCCTTGTCCCTTAATATAGTTTCTGTCGATGTCCTGTTGAACGTGTGTTTTTGTTTTTGTTTGTATTGTCCGACGCTGCCTTTATGCTGTTACTGTGGATACTTATGTGTATGGAGATGTGTGTAGGGATATACTGTATTTTTTTATTTTTTTTTAATGTATGGTACAGGTGAGTATGTGTAAAAAAAAAAAAAAAAAAAAAAAAAGAAAGGAAACAGTTGTAATACGTGGATATTGTATTCTATATGAAGTTGCCTAATAAAAACAAACAAAAAAACAAAGTTAAAAAAAAAAAAAACTAAGTCCGATGACACCACCCACAATTCTCTATATCATACCAATCAAAAGTTATTGCAGAAAATAGGAACTATCACATATCGACCATCAGAAGAAGGGGCGGGCTAATTTGCACCAATTATGGTCAAGGACTCAAAACCGTGTCCGATGACACCAGCCACGAGTCTCTATATCAAACCAATCAAAAGTTATGGCAGAAAGTAGGAACTATCAGATATCAACCAATCAGATGAAGGGGGGCGCGCTTTTTGGCATCTATCGTCGCCACGGTAACGCTTTTGACTGAGAAAAGTAATACCCATCGTCGCAGGATCGAGACGCACATTTTGATGTATAACACACCTGGTGCACGTTACGGTTTGGGCGAAGGAACGGCCGAAGAAATGGCATAAATTGCGCCAAAATTACACGATTAATTCAAAATGGCCGACTTCCTGTTTGGTTTCGGCCATGGCGCCAAGAGACATTTCTTTAAGTTGCGACATGATACAGGTGTGTACTGATTTTCGTTCATGTACGTCAAACCGTATTGTGGGGCTTGAGGCACAAAGTTTTCTAGGGGGCGCTGTTGAGCCATTAGGCCACGCCCATTAAAAACCATTAAATATCCAACTTTTCGCCAGGCCTGGCTTGCGTGCAAAATTTGGTGACTTTTGGGGCACGTTTAGAGGGGGAAAAAGGCCCTCATTTCGTCGGAAGAAAAACAAAAACATTTCCTACAGATACAATAGGGCCTTCGCACTGTCAGTGCTCGGGCCATAATAATAATAATAATAATAATAATAATAATAATAAGACAATATCAGAGGTTTGGGCAGCTATCTTATCAGATATTTGTTAACACAGTGCTGTGGAAAAAAGTAATTATGTTCTTGAAAGGGACTCAAGGTTCAAAGTTCAAATTAAAAATTGAGATTTGGGATTAAACAATTTCCATTAATCTCAATGTGAAGAAGTAACACTGAAAAAAAGACTGGGCTAACAATTTTCCATAGTGATGATCAAGACTGATAGTGCCATACAGAAAAGGATTCCTTCAAGTTACTGCTGCCAAAGGCAGTTATATAAACTATTGAACTGTAAGATATACTTGTTTTTTTAAAGTCTGTGACTGATGCACTGTGTATCTTTCTACTTGTCCTAAAAAAAGCTCTGACTTCAGATAGTATTGATGAAGGGGGGTAGACAAGCTACCGCTAAGAAGACGTGGGGGTGTGGGTTGATGACATCATCAAACATATACAAGAAGAGCTGTGAGAGTTTCGGGCTCATCTGGGAGCAGCAGCTGTTTTCTGATAGTTTAAGATGTATTTCCGGCTGACAGCACTGAAAGTCACAAACTGTGCATGATTTTTAAATACACCTTTCCAGCCCAAGTTGTTCCACATTTCTTTCCACACAGGAGCTTTCATCTTTATTCCACAACGTGTCTCTAAACTCCTAATTGTACATCTCAGGAAAGGGGGTCATGACCAACATCAGCCATCCCTTCACTGTCTATGTGCTGTGTCAGATTATGTGTTATTGGATGTGTCCAAGTGTCATCATGGTGCACTGTGCCCAAATTAAAGATCTTTTCACTTTTGCGCATGGTGCTCAGATGGCATGTGTGTCCTTGGGCACATAACACAAAGGCGTGAGCGGAGCCCAACACATCCTTTCTGATAGGTCTCTTAATGAGTTGTTACATTCTGTTATTGATGCATTTTAAACAGTGTCTCAACTTTTGTGGAAACTGGGTTGTTAACGCTAATAAAGAGCCCCTGGACATGAAACTAAAGCTGAATTTAATTGAATTAACAGTAATTTGATTAATTGTAGTAGAACACTTAGTTTTTAATTTTAGTATGCACTGAAAGAAAACATTTCACACTATAATAAATGAGCATGATTAATCTAGAGCATGATTGTATCTCAAAATGTTAAACTGAGATATGAATCTTAAGGATGACAAGAAATATAGATACACTTTGCTGCTTAATTCCTTAAATTAGGAATTTGGACTACTGCACATATCACATCCAGCTCTGTTCATGTTGCTGTATATTCTGTACACGTGTGGAGTGAAAATGATGCTGAGTAAAAATGAACATATCCATTGAGCTACTGTGCACAACTGCATCATTTATATTCACAGCACTCACCGAGGTGAGCAACCCTGGCTAGACGTGGGTCAAAGCCAACTTGCTGAACTTTGTCGGTGCGAGCCAAGAAGAAGTTAATGACCCCATCAGTCACAACACAGTTGGGGAAGCCCTGGATAGCATGATGAAATCCTCTTCTCATGTGTAAACAGTCCCCGTCCTCCTCTCCTGGCTCAATGGAGATGGTCTGTCGGTAGGTAGCAGTGTAACCTGTAGCTTCTCTCACAGCACCACCCACCTAGACATACACATACACCCAAACGCACAGTCACATCTCTGCAATATCTCCAGTAGGTCTCATTCAGAACAATGATTTGATATTGGGGCCATCACCAGGTCCAGAGTGGTCCTTTCTAAAACATCCACAAGCTTTTCCAGCTTGGTGTTGGCTGTGAAGATAAAGTCATCATCCACCCACAACACGTACTTTGTGGTCACCTGGGAGACGGCAAGGTTTCGTCCCGCAAACCAACCCTACAACACAAGAAGGGAGAGGAGTTTAGATTTAGAAAACATCAGCAGTGATGACAGAAAGGAAAGCAATTCCCTACCTTTCCAAAGGGCATGATGTAGTGCTCGATGTAAGGCCCAGAAATGGTTTTGGGATTTTCGCTGTCATCAGCGATTACTATAGTGACCGTGGGATAATATCTTCTGATGCTGTCGATAAGATTTTGAAGCTTTTCATAACGCAGGAAAGTCTTTGTGGCTACAGTCACGAGGGCACTGACATTATACTCTGCAGAGAACAGATCAGTTTTAAGCAATTGTTTTATACTTCAACAATAACCAGTCTGTATGATGATGCTCCGCTTTGGTCGCAGACAACATGATGAAGCTGTACCTCCTTTGGATCCAGTGTTATAAAGTTTTGGCGTTACACCATGACGGATCTTGATACTGAAGATGGCTTGATGACCTTCTGTCTCAAACTGCACTAAAAGATACAACAATAAAATATGCTTAGTGTAATAACAATAATAATTAAAGCTGCAAGCAGCGATGAACGGGCCCTCGCACCCTTATGCACGTTCAGGCGTGCTGCAGTGGAAGCACTTGTTTGACTTGCATGTAGATGTCTTCAGGCCTGGACATTTAGCGGATGACACCACCCACGACTCTCTATATCAAACCATTCAAAAGTTATGGCAGAAAGTAGGAACTATCAGATATCGACCAATCAGATGAAGGGGTGGGGGGGGGGGGGGGGGTAATTTGCACCAATTATGTTCAAGGACTCAAAACCATGTCTGATGACACCACCCACGAGTCTATATGTCAAACCATTCAAAAGTTATAGCAGAAAATAGGGACTATCAAATATTGACCAATCAGATGAAGGGGCGGGGCTAATTCAGGCCAATGGAGGTCAAGTACTCAATACCGAGTCCGATGACACCACCCACATGTCTTTATCACAACCTGTTCAAAAGTTATGGCAGAGAATACATACTATCAAATATCGACCAATCAGAAGAAGGGACGGGGCTAATTTGCACCAATTATGGTCAATGACTCAAAACCGAGTCCGATGACACCACCCACGAGTCTTTATGTCAAACCATTCAAACGTTATGGCAGAAAATAGGGACTATCAAATATGGACCAATCAGTCTATCGGCGCCACGGTCACATCTGTGCTTCACTGTCAGAATTTTGCAATAGTAATGGTATGTACTGCATTTGTCAGACAAAGAATAAATATGTTTAAAAAAAAACACTTCATTGTTGCCTTAAAAGTTTTCAACACCTGAAACAGGTCACTTCGCACACAAAAATACCAAACCATGTTGTTTTGTTTACAAGAAACTGCCTATTTTTGTCAAAATAACACAAGAAAAGTTCAGGGCAAATGACACATTAGATTTGAGTTGCTGAAGGTCTTACCCGTGTCTGCAGTGCTGGGATGGAACAATGTGTTTGTGTAGGTGACAAACTGCAGCTGACGATTCAGGTTTGGCAACAGGCTGCTTGAGAGACTCATGTGCATCTCACTGTCACCTTTTATTTTCACCCCGTCAACTTCTGCTGCTACGTTTAGGGTTCCCAGCATGGCAGTAATGTTTATCTGCAGTGAGATTGAAAGAAAAGTGGATGAAGAGAAATATAGTGAGAGATCTGGAGACATCTCAAACATCTAAGATTAAAAAAGGATATATTGAAATACTTACAAAGTAATGGTTTCTGGGAAGGTCATGTAAGGCCAAGCCTGGAGATAGACAGGATAAAAGTGTATTAATTTTCAATTTGAAATTCTTTTTAAGTTTTTTACATCAACTATGCAGACTTGCTCATTGCAGTTTTCTAACATAATGAGCGTTTATTATCATATTCTTATTCTTTTGGGGGTTTTTCTCTTTTCACATGTCTTTTTCCACCAAAAGAGCAAATAATTATGAAAGAGCTGGCCAAAATTGTCTCCACATTGATGTAAAAGAGTGTTATAACATCATGAAGAAAACCTACAACCCAATGAATGATGGGTTGCACTTTGTTCTTCATTCACTGCTTCTACAGTTTGAGTTCGATTTAAAGAAAAAAATTACAAATTTGAATATGTCATGTGTTTTAATAAAGCCTCAGGGGGTCACACGCCAGTTTTTGAGCTGGTTCCAAGTCTAGATAAATGCAGAGAGTTGTATCTGGAGGGGCATCTGACGTAAAACCTATCCGAAACTAAACATAAGATCACAAGACCATTGGTCAAGACCCAGGTTAACAATAATCGCCATGGGGCTGTTGAGCTAAGGGTGCCAATGGAAATTGGACCAATGATAACTGAAGATGAAGAGAAGAAAGATAAGGAAAAGCAAAAGATTAAGGCTGAGAGTAGGGACTTTGAATGTTGGGACTATGACAGGAAACGCTAAAGAGTTGGTTAATATGATGCAGAGGAGGAAGGTGGATATTCTGTGTGTTTAAGAGAGCAAGTGGAAAGGTGCCAAGGCTTGAAGCTTAGTAGAGGGTTCAAGCTGTTTTGTCATGGTGTGGGTGGGAAGAGAAATGGAGTAGGAGTTATCTTGAAGGAAGAGCGTGTTAGGAATGTCCTCAGTGTGAAAATAGCATCAGATAGAGAGACGAGTCTGAAGCTGGATACTGAAGCATGATGTTCAATGTTGTTAGTGGTTATACTCCACAGGCGGGATGTAAATTAAGAGAGAAGGAGGAATTCTGGAGAGAGGTAGATGAAATGATGAAGAGCATCCCGGGAGCTGAAAAAGTCGTGATTGGTGCAGACTTCAATGGAGATGTTGGAGAAGGCAACAGAGGTGACGAGGAAGTGATGGGCAGGTTTGGTGTCCAGGATAGACTTAGCAAAATAATGGTAATGGCAGTAAAGAATACTTTCTTCCAGAAGAGGCAGGAACATAGGGTCAGTTGTAAGAGTGGAGGTAGGAGCACACAGGTGGATCTTGAGTAGATGATGTAACATGAAGGAGAACAGTGACTGCAAAGTAGTGGTAGATGTGTAGCCAGACAGCGGATGGTGGTGGGTAGAATAACTCTGGTGGTGAGGAAGATGAAGAGGACAAAGGCAGAGCAGAGGATGATGTGGTGGAAGCTGAAAAAGGAAGAGTGTTGTGTGGTTTTCAGAAAAGAGTTGAGACAGACACTGGGTTGTCAGGAGGTGCTTCCAGACGACTGGACAACTACAGCTAATGTAATGAGGGAGACAGGTAAGAGAGCACTTGGTGTGTGATCTGGTAGGAAAGTAGAAAAGGAGACTTTCCTGGTAGGAAAGTAGAAAAGGAAGTTAGCTAAGAAGAAGCGGGACACTGAGAGGACTGAAAGACAGGAGTAGCTCTCGGGGAAGGTGCACACTTTCTCCCTCTCCCTCTGCCCTGCTGCTGCACTCTGTCTTGTCAATCTATCGGGAGCCTCTCCTTGCATATCCTTCGAAAATGTCTAAATCATAGAATTGGTTAGCTGGTCTCTCAACGCAATTGATCACATTTTCTCGACAAAAAGACAGGGCAGAGGGGAGCCCTCTTGCCCCGACAGGACGTCTGTGGTTGGATACACGATGGACTGCTGGCAGAAGTGGAGAATCATGTGTCGTCTATATGGTATGTGTGATGGATATGTCGTGCCATCAAAACCCAGATTAAGACTTCTGTGTGAGCAAAATCACAAACTGGATGCGATTCTCGAACAGAATTGCAGGCTGGCCGCGGTTTTTGAACTCAATGGCAGGAAGGAAGTAGAAGAAGTAGAAGTTGAAGCTCGGCTTGGTAGAAATTGACCACAAATTCGGCTTTTTGGAATCGCCATGAGATGAACCAGAGAGACTTTAAGGCAGACAGAAAATTAGAGTTGGCCTGACCCAAACACAATTGTTGTTATTTGAATTTGTAAATTTGTAAAGATGCTTTTTTTCCTCTCTTCCTCTTTCTAAGTGTCATCCTTTTTCTCACTTAAAGAAAGGACGCCCGTCTACTGGTGGCTTATGTTGTTTGTTTGTTGGACGGGCTGTACTAGAATGAAATTTCGAGAGAGGTGGCAAATGCCAAGCAAAGGATAATTTGAATGCTTGGTTGGACAGCAAGGAGGCAGAGAATGATATATACAGGTTGATGAGGCAGAAAGACAGAGAAGGAAAAGACGTGTAGCAGGCTAGGGTGATAAAGATGGAAATGTGTTGACAGTGCCAGAAGATGAAAAGAGATAGGAAGATGGAAAGAATCCTTTGAAGAGTTGATGAATGAGGGAATAAAAGATAACAAAGAGCAGAATAGATGACCATTGTGGACCAGGAGGTTTCAAAGATTAATAGGGTTGAAGTGAGGATGGCATAGAAGAGGATGATATACTGTACCAGTGGAGGTATGGAAGTGTCTGGGAGAGGTGGCAGTACATTTTATGACCAGGACATTCAACAAGATCTTAGGCAACGTTCACACTGTAAGCAAAAGTGACCCAACTCAATTTTTTTGCCCCTATCAGATATTTTTTAAGCTGTACGAACAGCTCAAAGGACATGAAATCCGATTTTTTTTTAAATACACATCAGACCTGGTTCACTGTCATATGTGGTCCTAACTCAGGTATGTATCTGATGTTTTCCAGTGTCACGTCAGTGTGAACCATGTGGTTTCATTTTATCTGTCTTTTATTTCACTGTTAAATGATTGCCAGAATTCTGACTTAGCTGGATTGTTTTGGATGAAATTTTCATCACCGCCCCACTACTCCTGGCTCTAATCCATCATCCACACACATCTCTGTACAAATAATATAGTCATCAATCCACCCATGGCCATTGTTAAAAATGTCCTCTCTCCTTTTCCTCAGCCTTCTTCTCCTTATAATTTCTTTATACATTTGCTGGCTTCTACTGCACAAGAACTTCAAAAAGAAATCATACAGGCTCACTGCTGGATCCATTTCCTACACCTGACATCCTGCATTTGACATCACTTCGTCTTACTGTGCATGAATGCCGCTACAAAGCAGCAGCCTGTTCACACTGAAAGCTAATATAAGAAACATTTGAAATACTAACGTGAAAGACCACAAATAAACACGATCTTGGCAAAAAAATCTGAATTGAGCATCAAGACCTGCAGCGTGAACTTAGCCTTAAAGAGGGAGAGGATGCTGGTATTGAATTTTATGAACAAGGGAGACGTGCAGAGTTGCAATTACAGATAAATTAATGAGTGAGTCATGGGAAAGTTATGGTAAAGATCCGAGGAAGCTAGACAAAGGGCAGTAGTGATCACTTGTGAACAGCTGCATGGTTTCATGTCATAGTCTAGTGATGCCTCTTCATTTTCTTGCTCCTGTTTTCCCCTCCCCTTCTGTGTCTGGTCTGTCTCTCCCTGGGAGCGGTCATTCCCCTGATCACGAGCTACCAAATCGATGCACCTGCAACCAATCCACGCTTCAACTCAAGCAGTATATCTACCCCGGCTCTACATCCGCTCTTCACCAGATCATTGCTTCAGCTACTGTGGTAGTTACATTCAGGCCTCTCTACAGATTGCGCTTTTGACCTTTCATTTTGCGAGTTTGTCCTTCTCCGTCCCTAATCTGTTTCCACACCACCACCACCTGCCAGAAACCGGCCTGCCTGCTCAACCACCACTCTCCAGCCAGCCCACATTGCTTGCCTTTTTGCCATCCCGTCTACCCTCTGCTTCAGCTCTGCCACTCCCTCCTTGTCGGCCATTTCCCAGATCCCTGACTACTATTCAATAAATCCTTCTGTTGGAATATCGCTGAGTCTGCTTTTGGGTCTGTTCTGTAGTTCCTTAACGTTTAATGCCAAAAAAGTGTACTACAGATGCTATATTTGCTTTGAGGATGTTGATAGAGAAGAATAGAGAGCGGGTGGAGAAAACTCTAGATAGGTGTAGGTATGCCCTGAAAAAGAGAGGAAGGAAGGTTAGCTGCAGCAAGAAAGAAGACGTGTGAATGAGAAGCTCCCACGTGGGATGGTTAGACTACAGGGACCAGAGATAAAGAAGGTGTAGGAGATTAGGTACTCTGGGTCAACAGTCCAGAGCAATAGAAAGTGTGGGAAAGAGGTGAAAAAGCATGTGCAATCAGGTCGGAATAGATGGAGAAAGGTTTCCGGGGTGATGTGTGATAAAAGAATATCAGCAAGTATGAAAGGAAAGGTGTACGACAGGGCTCTTCAAGTTCGGTCCTCAAGGGCTTCTGTCCTGCATGTCTCCTTGCATCAACACACTGGATTCAAATTATTGGCATAAGCTTGCCATAAACGTCTGCACAAGTATGTTAATGACACATCTTTTTGTATCAGGATGCATTAAAGCAGGAAAACATCTAAAACATGAAGGACAGCAGCCATCGAGGACCAGTCCTGCCCTGGTCTACAAGTTAATGGTGAGACCCACGATGTTGTTCGGTTTAGAGACCAGTGTACTGTGGAAAAGTAGCAGAGTTGCAAGTAGCAGAGGCTAAAAGGTTGAGGTTCTCTTGTAGAGTGACTAGGATGGATAAGAGCAGGACTGAGTACATCAGAGGGACAGGAGATGTTAGATGTTTTGGAGAGAAAGTTGGAGACAGCAGACCGAGTCTGAATTCATACCTGGGATGATGATTGTTTTCAGAGGCCGAACCTCCAGTCCCTGTGTTGGGTACTGCAAGGGGCTGTTAGCCTCTGCAATAATGAGTATATCTGCAGGTGTTTTTGACCTGTGGAGAAATAACTGCATCAGAAGTTTGCACAGTACTTATGGTGTACAGACACAAACACACAATGAGGCACAAAACAACAGCGATCAATAACATTAAAACACAATATCTGACGTATATACGTTGAAGAGAATATCGCCATATGTTACCGCAGAGATATTTACGTAAAATCAACGTCTTTCTTCCTGAACGAGGAATAATAGTAACAACAATAAAACTATCAAAAAAAAAGCATTTGCAAGAGTATTCAGTGATATTGGTATGAATGAAGCTTGTACAGAAAGAGCTAATGGTAGTCCCCCTTGCTGAATGTGGTATAATTAGAATATGGATATAGTATAAAAAACCATACAAAATTATTCTTTTCCCACAGATATTTAAATGTAACTTCTCTTTCTGTTATTCCTTACCTCCTCTGAAAACTGTCGTATTCTTTGGCCCGTCTCAGCTTCATTTCCTCCAACTCGGAGGGATCAAAGGCAGTGTGTAGCGGGTGAGCTGACACCCGTGGGAACAAGAGTTGGGCAAAGGGCAGGTTTACTCCTCCACTGTCGCCCTCACATACGCACCCATTTCGTGCCAACAAACTGGACAGATCGTCAGATACATGTGATCAGAGTGTAGTTCACATAAATTCTTCAGGGAAATTACTGAATAGAAGTGATTTCTGGTTTGGAGAAAGTGTTTCCTACCTCGCTACACTATCCCTCACATGGAAAGGGATATTGCTTAACTGGTGGTCTGGTTCTGGGAGCTTCTCTTCCAGATGCCTCTCTATAACCGACCCCAGTTGCTGCCATATGTCCACGGTGTTGTAAGCCCGAGTGGGCCAGGAATGAAGGAGAGCCAGTACAAGTGCTACAGACACTAGGATGGCTAGCAACACTGTCTTCCTCAGGACCCGCATCCTAAAACCTGTTAGTCAAGCATACAGATGTTGTGAGCCTTACTAGTTACTGTAACTCTTCTTGTTATCTTAGTTTCATGGAAAAAAATGTATTTAAAGGACTGGCTGATGCAGTTATTTTAATGTTGCATGAAGTACTTGTGCTCTGGTATTAACCTAATGGGTTTGCAATGTAGCTGAGTGTAGCTCACTCCAGCCTGAGAGCCCACCATTACTGCCTCTTTTCTCTCTTCCAGTTAAATAGAAGCAGCTGTTTCACTTTTCAGATGTTTTCCATAACAATTTCCCTTCAACTGTGACAAAGAACTTGAAAAAAAATGTAAACTCCCTGCACATGTTTGTAAGGATGCTTGAATTACCAGTGTTGTGGAGACACAAAAGACTTTAGAAACTTGCTAAGGACAAAGACTAAGCCAACATAAGGGATGGCACCATAACTCTGTGTGCGTACGTGTGTGTGTGTGGTCGGGTGTGAGATACATGTATGCTTAAAGAAGCTGATTGTCTGAAACCTACAGCACAGAGATCTAATTACACCTGTCACCGACTGCTATTGAATCTGCATTTGACAAAACCTTTCATGATTGTTTCGCCAATAAAACCTTCTCAATCATCAGCCTCGCCTGCATGGCTGTAAAATATACCTCCCTGGCTCTATCCAGTCAGTGAAAAGGTAGCATCTGTTGGCATCTGCATCTCCAGAAACCATGCAGACAGTCACAGAAATGAGAATGCACCTCCCTCATCTGGAACCAAGAACAGAATATAATCAAGTAGAAATCACAGAAATAAATTATAACAGCAGATCACACTGTAAAAAAAAGTTTGGATTAAAAGATAATTAAAAGAGGAGAGAGACTATAGATGCACTAATGTAGCTGAATGCCATCTTTTTTTTATAATAACAAATATTTCTGAAATTTGAATCTTGAAGCATTATAAATTACCCAAATGACTATGATTAATGCTGGAAAGTGCCACATTTGTCCAGTTCATATATAACATTTCTGTACATCACAATAGACTGCTGATGTTTTTGGATGTAACATTCAGTTTACAAACATTAAAAAAAATGTAAATAATATTAAATGACCTATTGTAAGACATCATTATAATAATCAGTATTTCAAAAAAAGAGGCTAGAGAAGACAACTGAGTTAATTTCGGCCTATTTAACAATATAGGCTATCACAAAAACAATACTAAAAGGGGTTAAAATGAAAAACTAAGTTTCCTTCTAGTTTAAACAATGTAAAAAATATAAATAAACAATTGAACATATGTTTTTTAGTGCGATTAGTGATCTCTTCCGAACCCCTCCACCCACCTTCATGAAGCACAGTTTTACAGCCCTCGGTGTTGTTTTTGTTCATCTTGAATAGTAATTGGCAGTATAACAACCCTAAGAAGAGCAAGCATTTCTAATACATGCTGGTGATACTGAGAACACTTATACCAGGGGCCCCTCCCAACGTGGTCGTGATAGACTGGCTTGCTTGCTTGGGTCCATACACATTTTTGACAATTGGCCTGTGTCTACGCCACAGCCCCCACAAAGCTCTAAAAAAAAAATCCAGTGTGTCAGAAATGTGAATAATATGTGTGACAATAATGCAGTCCTCTGTCCAGCAGTGTGGAGCTCCGGCCAGCAATGCCTGGCTGCAGCAGGCCTATCAGCAAACCCTGGTCGTGATCCACACTGCAGGGAAAACCATGTATCCAAAAGCTCAAGACTCACGATCACGCACTTCACATGATAAAAACGCATCCATCCCCCAAATTTTGAATCTTTTGCATTAAAACAAAAATGACATATGTATTTATAATGACAATTTCGGCTCCAATGAAACAGCAGAACATGTCTCCAATCCCAATTCAAAGGACGGACTCCTCAATCGTCAAATGAAATGCGTAGTTTTCTCGCAGACCTGAAAATCATGCACGCTTGGAAGATGGGCCTAATTTTTTAATAGCTTATTATTGAAAAAAGACATGAATGGGCAGCTCACCTCCGTGGAGACGTGCGCTTCAGGCGGTGCCTCCTCCTCCCCCCTGCATAGAGTCTCTCTAACAATCAACCGGCTCCTCGGTGATCTTGCAGATGAGATTAAACGATGGTGATGAAGATGATGATGATGATGAAGAAGAAGACGAAAAACACGGTGTAGATGCAAGCAATAAGACGACCACACACAGTCCAACCCTGTATACTGTGGACGGATGCTCCCCCTGCAGCAGCAGAGGTTGCAGCGCAGCGGAGGAGAGAGCAGGCTGCGAGGCGCTCACCACACCTAAAGCCCAGATTTAAGGCTGAGTTATGGTTCCGCGTTACACCAACGCAGAGCCTACGGCGTATGGTACGCGGCGACACGCACCTACGCCGTAGGCTACGGCGTAGGCTCTGCGTCGATTTAACGCGGAACCATAATTCAGGCTTTACAGTGGTCCGTGGGCACCAAAGCAGGACCCCCCACTTGGCTGAATTTTTGTTTTTCACTAACCGAAAAAAGACATTAATTGTATCTTTAACAAGCAGCAAACCTCGTCATCAAAATAAGATGAGTATGCGCAAAGATGGAAGTGTGCGCGTATGTCTACATTGTGTTTCAGTATGTTTTAATTAATGATTATGTCTCTCTCAGTTGGCCATACAGGTTACTTTATGTGGACCACATAAATGCATCTTTAATGGTCTGGTTTCACACATTTTTAAAAGGAGTGAAAACACAAAAAAACGGTTTGAGAGTGTTTACAATAAAGCAGGGATAATTTTTAATTGGACAAATTGGATTGTGACCTTGTTATAAACAGCCTATGGTTGTGACACGCCTCATCCATCAGGCCAATGGTACAGTATATGTATGCGCCTATTGGCTACTTCCACAAAGTGTACGTTCATTTCACCAGATAAACATTTACAGCTGACACTTTTTACATGTGTGGTGTGATTACCGCCCCTTAAAGCTGCGCTGGTACACTAAACCAACATACCCTAGAGGCGGAGAACTCGTTGATTGACATGAACATTGACCAATGACAGCGCGGCGGCTCTGGCTCCGACCAATCAGCTTCTCCCATGTCAGGCGTCCGTGTGTTGTTGCCGTCAAACACGCAGGGGCGTGCGGAGGGTTAACTATGGCTGCTTCCATGGTGCGGCGGTTGAGGATATTGTACGTTTTTGTACTGATATGCCCCCTCTGTGTACCAGCTTTCTTGAATTTGGAGGAGCTGAATGAGATGAAATACGGAATTCAAATTCTTCCCGATCCTGTCATCTTGGGGCAGGTGAGTGAGTTAGACGCAATTAATCAAGTAGCTTGTTAGCTCAAATGTAGGCTACCCTTTGTTATGGGTTAAATATTTCCCCCTTCATGCGAACAATTTACTCAAAGCAAGAAGGACAACACTATGAGAAAGTAGTTACAAACTGAAAGTTGCTTGCAAAGTGACATGAAGACGCTTTTGCAGGAGTTGTTGCTAAGTGACGGTGACAGCTGTCACTGACTGGTCTCTTGTTTTTATCAATACACACCTGCATAACCTGTGTTTTTAATTTAAATTGCCAAGAGCTGGCTGTTAGTATAACACTAAAACAAGTTATTAACTATCCATAATCAGGTACAGTACTAATTTAGGTCACTGACGTGAAAAGCTGCTGCAGTTTTCATGACAGTCTTCCTCTTCCAGACCAAGACAGAGGAAGTGATGATGGTGTCCAGTAAGTACAAGCAGCTCTATGAGTGCAGACTTCCAGCACAAGCTGTCCGCTTTCACCAGGATCCAGCTGCCGAGCCGGACTCTCAAGGCTACACCGGACCAGACATCCCAGACCTGCTCAGGCCCATGCACAAAGCTCCATGTCTAGTGAAGGTTGGCTCTCCACTTATCTGTGTCTGCTTATGTCTCTGATTGTCAAATACTTAACCTGTTTATACAATAAACTTTCATTAAAATGTATTTTGGCCTGAATTAAGCCAAAAGTATAATTTAAGCTATTTTTAAGCAGAATTGTGATTAAAAAGCATGTCAAAAAGTACTGCGATCTGATCACCAAAGCCATCTTTAATCATTTAAAGCATATGTCGTATTAGACCTAATATTTTCTGTGAAGTAAAATGTTGTGTTTTTGCATGAGTCAATCTTCTATATGATTAAGGTTAAAAGAAAAAAAAGTTTCTATCATCCTTATTTCACAACACCGTGAGCGTGGTGGTGGTGCTTGTGTTTTTGGGCTCAGTTAGTAAAAATATTAGTGACAAATTTGAGAATTTTATCTAAAATAATACCTAGTATAAACATACTGTCCCAGAGACCAGTAGCATGTAGTTTATTCAGGGACGGTGGCTGCACTTATTACATTGTTGCACCATGGATTGTGATGGTTATGGTAATAAATTCATTCTCAGTAGTTACTGCTGAATCATTTCAAACTGAGTAATTAAAAGACCTTGCATACACGTGTCATTGAGAAGTCCAGTGCTTATACAAAGGAAAATATGCATTTTTTTTAGAATCCTTAGATGCATGTAGTTACAGTATGTTATCTATGTAGTTAAAAGAGATAAAGTCTTATGGTGCAAGGTCATCATTTTAATTTTGAGACATGAAGTGAAATAGGTAGAGATTTTGCTGCTTTTATGACTTATAGGACCCCACTTAACCTTTTTATTGGAAAAAAGCAGAAGACTCTGGTCTGCGTCCAGTCTTCTGCTTCAAAAAAAAGGCAGAATCCCTCCAAAATACTGAAACATTTTCACATAGCTTTTTTGAGGAATGCCTATATTGACACTTCAGTCCAGAAAGGAGGGATCCCAAAGATACCAGGGTGTCTGGAGCATAATGGAGTTGTCACCCAGCTGATGAGGGAAGCCAGAGAGAACAAAGGCGACCTAGTCGTACTGTGGCTGGACCTCGCAAACGCCTACGGGTCCATACCTCACAAGCTCGTTGAAGAGGCATTACGCCGGCATCATGTCCCCGCCAAGTTCAGAGACCTCATTCTGGACTATTACAGCAGGTTCAGTCTGAGGGTCTCAGCGGGGTCCACAACATCGGACTGGCATAAGCTGGAGAAGGGAATCATCACTGGATGCACAATTTCAGTAATCCTCTTCGCACTTGCCATGAACATGCTGGCGAAGTCTGCTGAGGTTCAGTGCAGAGGGCCTCTCACCAAGTCCGGCATCAGGCAGCCGCCCATCAGGGCCTTCATGGACGACCTGACTGTGACGACACCGAACGTCCCAGGGGGAAGGTGGATCCTGAAGGGCCTGGAGGAACTAACCACCTGGGCCCGCATGACCTTCAACCCTGCAAAATCCAGATCCCTCGTGCTGAAGAAAGGAAAGGTCACCAACAAGTTCCACTTCTCACTTGGCAGCATCCAGATACCATCCATCACCGACAAACCAGTGAAGAGCCTGGGGAAGGTGTTTCATTGCAGCTTGAGGAACAAGGCAGCCATCCATGCGACCAACCAGGAGCTGCAGGCTTGGCTAGCCACTGTGGACAAGTCAGGTCTACCAGGCAAGTTCAAGGCCTGGGTGTACCAGCATGGCATCCTCCCAAGGATCCTCTGGCCCCTCTTGGTGTACGAGGTCCCGATCTCCACTGTTGAGGGCTTTGAAAGCAGAGTCAGCAGGTTCCTGCGGAAGTGGCTGGGCTTACCCCGGAGCCTGAGCAGCATCGCCCTGTATGGGAAAAACAACATGCTGAAGCTCCCCATCAGCAGCCTGAATGAAGAGTTCAAGGTGAGCCGTACTAGGGAGGTGCTGCAGTACAGAGAATCATCTGACCCAAAAGTCTCTCAAGCTGGGATTGAAGTCAGAACGGGGCGGAAATGGAGGGCAGCAGCGGCCGTGGATGTTGCTGAATCACGGCTGCGGCATAGGGCTCTGGTCGGGACAGTGGCTTGGGGAAGGGCAGGCCTGGGTAGCAGTACAACACCTCGCTACGGCAAGGCAGAGGAGAAGGACAGGAGAGCATTGCTCCAGGAAGAGGTGCGTGCAGCAGTGGAAGAAGAGCGAGCCAGCACGATGGTTTGAATGCGGCAGCAGGGAGCCTGGAGGCGGTGGGAGCAGGCAGCAGAGCGCAAAGTCACTTGGAAGGAGCTGTGGAGAGCCGAGCCCCAGCGCCTAAAATTCCTGATCCTGATCTGACGTGCTGCCAAGCCCGTCTAACCTGTTCTGTTGGGGGAATGTGGAGTCTCCAGCTTGCGCTCTGTGCCAGAAGAGAGGGACCCTGGAGCACATCTTGAGCTGCTGTCTGAGAGGCCTGAGCGAGGGGCGCTACCGCTGGCGTCATGACCAGGGGCCTCATTTAAAAAAAGAGTGTGTAGGATTCATACTAAAAGTGCACGTGAACCCAAAAGCCAAAAATGGCGGGCGCAAAAAAAAATCAGGATTTATAAAACCGCGTGCAGGCATACTTGCACGCAATGGAAGGTTGCACAGGTGAATTCGCCTCATATCCTGCCCTCTACACGCCCACTTTGTACCATAAATGGGCAATGCAAACTACATGATGACTGTATTTGCATATAAATGAGCCTGCCGAGCATGCGCAGCGGCTTCCTGCAGTCTGTTTCTGCTGTGCGTCAGGATGAATGAGACGTGTCGAGCCGGGCAACCGTGCCACTAAATTTCATGGCGAGTGAGATCGAGATGTTGTGGATGAGGTGGAGGCCAGGAAAACGACATTATTTGGTGGTCACAGTAATGGCATCACTAACAAAAATAAAGCGAGTGAGTTGCCTGCCAGAATCTGATTTCTGGCCACGGGAGCGCGCACAGCAGCCCGTTGAGCGATAGCGCTGAAACGTCAGATTTTCAGATTATGAAGCTCAAGAATGAGATCAAATCATATTTAGGTAGAAACAACCTTTCATTAACTGTATTTGGCCTTCAATCAATTTTTGGCAGGTAAAAAGACCCATTTTCAGGGGAGAAATCAGATTCTGGCAGGCAATCACTTTTTGGCACGACACCGGACTGGCGTGTCCTGCACCGCGGACACGCCGTGCGGGTAGGATGATTTGACAGATGAAAATACCCCGTCAGATCACGCTTCCACATAGACATCAACATTTATCTATGTGGAAACGTGATCTGACAGGGTATTTTCATCTGTCAAATCATCCTACCTGCCAATATCTATGTGGAAGCGTGATTTGACGGGTTTTTTTCTTCCGCCAAAGCGTCGTACACATAGATCTATGTGAAGCACTTTCTTACTTCCTGCTGTTAAATCGTCTATTTGCAAGAAAAAGCCTTTGAAAAAAAAGAAACAGGCTTACACCGGCTTGGGTGTACATGGATCTATAAGTCTGATATGTGATGACATTAAAAGTATGACATGAATCTGGCTTCATTTCACCACCTCACCGCCTGCGTCGCCAGTTCCCCATATTTTCAAAATGTTCGTGCGCGAGGGTCAGGGTTGGCGTAGAGATGCACACATTTTTCGGTTAGTTTTTTCTTTTTAAATCCCAACCTTTGCGTAGAAGGTGGCTTGCACATCTTTCAAGCCCTGTTTGTGCGCAAGCAAGCTTTATAAATGAGGCCCCAGGTCTTGAAGGCTATAGCGAACACCATCTGCAGCGGAATTGCCCACTGCAAGCGCCTCCGCCCCGAGAAGAAGACTTCTCCTTCATCAGAGCTGGAGAAGAACCACCAGCTGCTGCCAGGACCTCCTCTGGCCTGCTATCAATGGCACAAGACTGGGAGCTGAAGGTTGATTTTGGGGAAACAATTAAAGTTCCCGGACAACGTGGCCATAACATCAGAAAGGCGCTGGCCTCAACAACCTCCAAGCAGGTCGTGCTCCTGGAGCTAACGGTCCCTTGGGAAGACCGCATCGAGGAGGCCAATGAGAGGAAGAGGGCTAAGTACCAGGCTGTGGTGGAGGAGTGTCGGCTCAACGGGTGGCGAGAAAGATGTGAGCCCATTGAGGTGGGATGCAGAGGGTTCGCAGGCCAGTCTCTCTGCAGGGCCTACAGTATGCTGGGCATCATGTTACAAAGTTTGTGTGGTTCCTACAGTTAACTGGCTTTTCATGCCTGTTTATGAGCTGTTCTCTGCCTAACAAATGGGCATGAGCAAAGCTTTGTGCCACTTGGCATGTACTGCAGTGATGACATTGAAGGGAAACCTGTACAGTTCCCAGCATTTTATACTATGTTTTACAGCACATTGTATCTAAATGCAGATAAAACGTGCTTAAAAGCAAAACATGTTGACAGATGAATGAAAATTTGACATGTTGATTTGCCATATTGTTGGTGACATTAAGTATGAAACATAAATTACAAAGATTTTGTTTTTTGTCTCCTACAGACGAAGGACTGGTGGACGTATGAGTTTTGTCATGGTCAACATATAAGACAATATCACCTTGAAGGTGAGATCTTCCCTCTTTTATCAATCAACACTGTTTTCCTCGAGACTTTTAACAGATGTTGTTTTCTCTTCAGACACAGAAATCAAAGGAGACATCCTTTTCTTGGGATATTATGAGTCTGAATTTGACTGGAGCAATGAAACTGCAAAGGTAAAATTACTTCTATATTGTGTTTGAATTTGTTTGTAATATACATTTGAAAATAACAAATTGTCAAAAGGCATTCAGATTTTTTGAAAATTGTGGTAAACAAATGTTATTGTTATAACAACCCACATGAATTGCTGAGCTACATATATTTATTCCATCTCAGCAAATAAGAGTCTGTCAGTGTTTTTGACACATAAAAAAAGATATTCATTATATGAGACATACAGTCTTGACTCTTTAGATCAGACATTATAAAATCCTATTGTAAGAAAGTGTCCAAGACAAGTGTCTCTGTGAGTGTGCATAATTACACTAGGCTTATACTTTATAGGAACTTACTGTAAATATATTTAGATGCACCAAGTTTCCATAAAGTGGGAATACAGTCTAACACAGCTCTCCTACATTGGGTCTTCCTTGTGTGATGAATACTTTCTGATTGTATTTTGCTTCTTTTTTTTTTTGCTGACAAACGTCACAGATGGATAGATAATTGTCCAATAATATAACAAATCAGTTAATTTAAGACTTCTTTGTTCATCCTCCAGGCCTCCAAACAGCATAAGCTGAAACGATACCACAGTCAGACCTACGTAAATGGCTCCAAGTGTGACCTCAATGGAAATCCCAGAGAGACTGAAGTTCGGGTGAGCTGTTTAAATCTAAAAGTTAATTTTAATCTGTCTTATTTGTGCCCTGAGTAGAACATTTTATGCTTAATTGAGTGAAAGACTGTGAGATCTGAAATTGACATAATACATGGACATTTCTGTGTCATGACATGTGCCACATACCACTGTGTTGTGGTATATGCCGCTCTTCAAATACTGCCCCAAGACCCACGTGCCACTGTATCTGCTCTTCTACAAGTGCTACATGTTATCGTGTCGGCCCTTTTCGAAAGTGCTTCGCACACACATCCTCCACGCTAGTCTCAGTGACAGGTTGGCAGCAGTCTCATTGTTTTGTTTTGTTTGGGGACTGGTATGTATCCATAAAATACTAGTGGCACATCACCAAAAAGCAATGCCTTGTATCCAGTGGCAACACTGTGCGATGTGGCAAACGTTTAATACCAATAGATCAGTATTTACCTCAACAACCACAAAGACACATAAGCTTTATGACAGTGGTCCCCAACCCCCGGGCTGCGGCCCGGTACCGGGCCCTGGGTCATTCGGTACCGGGCCACACAGAGAGAAAAAATAATTTCTGTAGAATCCCCGACTGATGATGATGGTTGACTCTCAGACTGATGGTTCACAATGTTTTTATTCCTTGGATGTAAATACACTGCAAACGCACCGTAAGAGCTATAAAGGAATACAATAAAATATAGTTAGTCTTTCTACATTCATATAAGTTTCATTTCAACCGCAATACGTGAGTAACCATGGCAACCAAACTCAAGCTGGACATACAGTAAATACGGCATAAAATTTGCAAAGAAAACAAATCCTTATCAGCAGGTGCTTTTTGTGTCAGTTAGGCACACTTTAGCATTCCTGACACTCGTTTAGTCTTTCAGACAAACTTTCTACTGCCGTTAAACTTTTACCGATTTAAAACGTTTGCACATGCTTGATTTACTGTTTGAGTTTCAATTTTTTTTTTTTTTCAGGATGTGAAAAATACAGATAACACAGATAATCTCTTATTTGCATTTACTGCAGGGATTGTAATTCTACTGGGAAAGAGGACACTTATGTTAAGTCTGAGGAAATTTGCATGTTCTTAACTGAACCCTACATGTGCTTTTCCTATATTATTTCCAGTTTGTGTGTGAAGAGGGCTCAGGTGACTACATCGCTCGAGTAGACGAGCCTCAGTCATGTCGCTATGTTTTGACAATTCACACCGGCCGCATCTGCCAGCACCCGTTCCTGCGGCCACCATCCACTGCCAAGCCACAGGGTATTGTGTGCCAGCCAGCGCTTAGTGCCCAGCAATACATGGATTATGTCAAGGCTCAAGTCTGTGAGTGAACAAAAAGAGGGAAAGTTACAATTTGGAGAAATTATTTTTTCATATGGAAGCTCGATGTCTGAAAGAAATGCCTCAAAGTGTGACATTGATGAGAGCTTTTTTTTTTCTTCTTATTCATGTGAATGAATGTGTGTAGCCTGGAGTGCGTGGATGGGTGCGCGAGTGTGAATGCGTGGGGCTCTCAGTGAGTTGTGTGTGCATACTGTGTGCAGTTCTTATTAGCTTGTTCCCAGTGAAACAATGTTTCATCTCACTATGTACAATGTGCAGTACAGACTTAACAGTTTGAACACACTTCCCCATTTGTTTGAATGAGAAGCTGTCTCCAAACTTTTGGTTGGTACTGTATATGGCTGAAATGACAATAAAGACCTACTACTACTACAACAATTACTACTACTTCTAAAGAACAGAAAAAAAAATTAAACTTTTGTCTCCATGTTCCTTCTTCTTCCCATCTTCTGTGTGTTCCCAGCGGACACGAAGCGTAAAGTAGAGCAGATCTCAGAGGAGCTGAAAAGCCTTGATGAGATGTTAGCTGGTAATGAAGGGACAGATGGAACAGTGGAAGTAACAGCTGAGGACACATCCCCTGCACCCAGCAATGATCCAGACCAGTCAGATGGAAAAGGTGCTTTTTATTATACTCAATTGCCTTTAAATAATTGTAGTAATTTGTCACCCATCTACATAATGAAGATTACTCTTTTGACATGCATGGATATCGGCTTCTGTTTGCAAACAGATACTTCTGAGGTCGGAAGAACGTCAGAAGAGACAGAAGATTCAGACTTCTGGGAGGGGGTAAAAAAAACAGAGACCTCGCAACAGGACAAGGAGGTATTTATATAAAATTGAGTGATTGTCTTTACAGTCACTTCACACATTGTTTTTCAAGCACATAGTTTTGAAAGTGATCAATGTAAAGTTTCTGAGGGTGGTTCATCTTTGTGAGTGCTCTCTTGACCACTAGAGGGTGTAGTAAATCATTTTTCCCTCTCCATTTTCCGCTGTGTTTTCTTTTTCTGACAGGGAACAGATAGTAGCTCTACTTCGCCAGCAGACAATGAAGTCATAGATGACGACAATGAAGGTACTGTTTTTAAAACACAGAAGGAAGAAGTCCTTAACACACTGGCCACTGTTTCCCAATATTAATAGAACCGCTAGAATCATTATTACATTTCAGTGTCCCTCGCTGGATTTAGAAAACCAATAGTCATACATTATGCATCTTCTTTATGTGGTTTCACTTTAGTGGGGAAATTTAACTTCAAAATCATCACTGACCCAGCAGATTTGATGAAATTCGTGCAACACTTAAAGGAGAGCAACAGGAAGGTCAGTACTCTTCAAGGTGGCGTGGTATTTTTTTTAAATTCATTTTTCTTTGCATTGCATGAATATTTCAATATTTTTTTTTCTTTCTTTGATTTATTTTATAGAAAGCACAAAGTCAAGCTAACAGTGGGATGGAGAAACCATCAAGCAACACACTAACAGAGAATCTCAAAGAGGAGGAGAATGATGAAGATGATCAGCTGTTAGAGGAATTTGAGGATGAAATGGTTGACCTCTCTGTGCCATCTGAGAAGATTGAAGAGATAAAGGAAGAGATGCAGAAGGAATTTGACAACATCATAAATGAGGTTTGATTCAGATTATGTTTCGAGATCAAATCTGATGTATGTTAGCAAAGCAAAATGCATTCCTTGCATATGATCCTTTATCTGCATTGCAGGCCCAGCAGGAACTGGAGACGGAGGGTCTGAAAGGCGAGTTTGATCGCACTCAGGCAACACAAACACTGGAAACAACACTGGATAAACTGCTTGATCACCTTGAGGAGAAAGATGTTCAGCACCCGGAGCAGCAGACGGACCAAAGAGCCAGTGACCCGAGCAGGGGCAGCCCCAGCCTGGCACCCAAGCAGCCAGGTAACCAGTCAGCCGGATCATCCATATTCAATGTGCACGGCCATTCACTGTGTGTCATCTTCACATCATTCATGTCCACAGTAAATGCTTGTTAGTTACATCCTCCATCTTAGAAGAGACACACACGGAGCTTGATGCAAAAATAAAAGACCACGTTTATCAGATTTAAGCATTTTGGTCACTTGGTGATCTTTTCCTCAGCTGCTGCTGATGTAACTGTGGGTGACTTTATTTTTGTTTGTCAAAATTAAAACTCAAATTAATGGAATAAAATACATTAATTGAGTCCATCACAGTAAACAACTGAAATGTTTGTTTAAAATAATAAAAAGGTGCTTTCGGATGGCACCCACCGGTGCCACCCTGTGACCCTGCTGATGGGTTTTTGAGGTGAATTATTGCTGTTTGTCCTTCTTTTGTCTCGTCACCCCAGACCAAGCAGCTGACGACCATGTTAAGATCAAAATTACTAAGTATAAGACGGGCAGCAGCCCTGATGGGGAGCTCAAAGTTCAGGAGATGGGCGAAGGAGACCCCCAGTGGCAGCATATAAAGGACGTGGTTAAAGAACAGCTAGAGAAGGCAGGACTGAAGGCTGAAGGTATGACGGGGGAGGGCCCAAAAACACTCAGGGATTATTCTATTCTCTATCTCTCATCTTAATATTGCACTTCTATACTTCTCCGCCCATCTTTTAAATTCTTTTTTCTTTTTTAAACATGACCTGCTTCATTACTTATTATTATTATTATTATTATTATTATTATTATTATTATTATTATTCTCAGCAAAATTAAAATGCACTAATGCCATGAGGTTAAGCTGGTATGAAAGACGAATGAAAATGACATCCGTGTGTTCTTTCTTTTCCATCCGCTGTTGTGCTTTCACCATTCACTTCATTCTAATTTGACACGTAATACACTATTCTTGCTTTTAGGTGTTCAAGTGGTTAGATGACAAGTCCTCTTTTCCCTCTGTTTTTCTCTAAGGTAAAATTGAGGTGAAGATCTTGACACGAAAGAATGCAGAAGAGGCAGATGATCAGTGGCTGACAGAGGAAGATACAAAGTCCTTCAGGGAGCTACTCATAAATCTCCTGGTAATTTTAAGTATTCACAAGGACGTTTTATGGGGATTGCTTGGGTTCTTCGGTGTGTGATATGAACACTGCCACATTGTCCTGTAAAGTTGTAAAGTAATTCAGCCTG
This sequence comes from Cololabis saira, assembly GCF_033807715.1. Classification (NCBI taxonomy): domain Eukaryota; kingdom Metazoa; phylum Chordata; class Actinopteri; order Beloniformes; family Belonidae; genus Cololabis; species Cololabis saira. The sequence goes on along the minus strand of NC_084594.1, from coordinate 28,334,625 downwards.
TGTAAACTTAACTGACAGCTTTTTTCCTCCTCTGTGTGCACAACTATAAAGTAAAGCTCTGCCTTTTAATAGATGGAACTGATGATTAGACTTACTCATGAGACATTACTGTATTTGTTTTAAAACCGGTTTTGAGCTTTCCGTTGAACTTGTTTCCAGGTTCAGGTCACTCAAATGTTGTGGTTAAAATAACTTCTCATTTTGAAATTCTTTGAAGTTGCGATCATGTGTAAATTTAAAAGTAAATGACACTGCCAAAACTGACTTTGGTGTTTAAGCAGCTGCAGGCAGCAGCTGGTTGGCAGCAAGCAGTTCCTCAAATGACTGAGACAGGATAGACATTTACAGTTGTCTTCAGTCCTTGTACTAAACTAAGTTAGCTGGCTGCTCTCAACAACTTTTATCATTACTGCTTACACAGTTACTTTTAAAAAAATGTATAGAATTAAAAACATATTTTTATACAGGGCACATTTTAACTGTAATTATGTTTTTTTTTTATGTGAAATAGTTTGTCTGTGCTATCAAGAAGACAAAAAAAACTAACTTTTGGTTTAATGATTTTTGACTTTGAGCTGAGCTTTTCTGTAGCTATCGTTTTTAATGGGACGAAACATTAACCCAGCGTACAGGGGAAAATGCCTTGTGTTACTCAGTGCATACTTCTGCATGCAGTGAATCAAATAAGATTAAGTGGGTTTTCTACACAAAACAAACAGGTTTCTGTAGAAGTTTGAACACTATTTGTTTCTTGTATGTGCAGGCGTTTGAACAGTCAGCACGTAGTGCTCCATTTGCTCAATAATGGAAGAGTTTATAAACCATTTCTGAAGAATTTTGAATCAGGATTTTTTTTGATTTTGTAGATTAACATTCATGGATTTTTTTATTTTTTTTGTTTGCAAAACAAGTTTTAGATCTTTTAATTGATAATCTACTCAGACAGCAGTGAACATCATAATGGAACCTTATGTTACTTAAATTCTTACGTTGGGGCAGATTGTTTTTTGTGTCACTGGGTGCCACATCCTACAAAGCAGGTACCTCCATCCCAATACTGCAGGGTTTTTTTCCTCTTTCTAAAATGCAGCTTCTCTTCTTTTCTTTTTTTTTTTGATTGATCACAAAGAGCCCAGTTTTGACTTCATCTTGTTCACAGAAATGGTTTTGACTTTGGCTGAAAAGCAATTGTTGCATTATATTCTTATAAAGTAGACATTGATCTTTTCTTTTCCTGTATAAGAGCACGGGTAACACGACTACTCCACGTAGACTCTGTTTACTGTATCAACATTGTGCAGTGAAACATGGTTTTCATGTAGTCATGCACAGGTTCTGTCTCAATCTCTTGCTCAAGCATACAATTTAGCTGAAAAATCCTTCAAACACCTAATGATTGAGTTATTGTTGCAGAATTAATGCAGCTCTGAGACTGTACATGTCGATGTCCAGTGTCACAGTTGGTGTTTTTGATTTATTTTCCAAGATCATTAAAAAAACAATGTGGAATGGAAATGGAAAAGAGCTAATTCCTGTTTGTTTTCTTCAAAAATGTGTGTTCACATACATCAAATTAAAACAAACAAAACAAAATAGAATATATGTGATTTGGCAAGAGAACCCAATAAAAATGATGCATGTGTGTTGATTTGCTTTTTTATTGAACATTACAGTTTGTAGAGAACATGAGCGTGTGGGTCTTTTGTGACTGGCATTCAACACATCTACAGTTTACTGCTGCTTTCTTTTTTGGGAAACATTGTCAACAAGTGAAATAGAATTAAAGCTGAAAGACTGCCATTGTTTTCCTTGAAACTCTCTTTGTTCTTACCCTGCAGACTGGAGGCACTGAAGAGGTTTACAAAGAGCAAAAAAGGCAGCAGGAGCTGGAGAACAACTATAAGTTTGTGTGGGGAGAGAACCAAGAAGAATCCCAGTCATCCAGCACATCAGACTCAGACGATGTCGACATATAAGCTCACGTACTACTTCTAAGACGCTTGTTGTGATGGTGAACTCTGTGGAGACCAACAAGAAGAGGGACTCTGAAGTGTGATCCCTTTTTTAAAAAAAGAACCCAACTGATTTGTTTCTTCCTATTAAACCTGGCAGGTAATGTCAGCTCAACTGTTTGCACATTCAGAAAATGTCTCGGTGTGTCTTGAGAAGTCAGCAATTCAGGTGTCTTCAATGGGCACCATTTATGTGTTGCACGATGAAACCACAATGTGTCAGCTGTACATGTGCAGTTGAATGATGTTATGCATTTCCCCCTTTTCGATGGGATCCAATTTTGATAGATGGCTTGAATAGGTGAGTGATTTGCAGTTAGTACATTTTTAGAAATGTCTTCCTGAATTTTACAGATAGGTCTGAAATTGTCAACAGCACGCAGTTTGTCGCGGCTGTTGTCGATGTTGCCATTAATAATGAAGATCTCACCCAGAAGTGACTCGGTAGGGAATATTGTGTACCTCAAATGACACTTTCCACAAGTTGTTGTCTGTAAGAACGGGAAAACAAAGGACAAACACTCAAGCTTTACAATCTTAATTCTTCCTGGTCTTTTGAAACTTTCTGGCACATTTTGTTCAGCGTAAAAGTTCCAAGTAAATACAACTATAAACATCTACCGAAGACACTGAAATCTAGAGTTTATTCATATTTTCATAGAGATTTAGATTTTCTGTTGGAGAGACAAATGCTGTTCAAGGAATTCCAAATGCGTAAAAGTGTGCAGTGTGCTAAGTCTTGCAAGTACTTTTTTTTTTTTTTTTTGTTTTCAAAGAGAACTCATAATTTATATTGATTTAAATCGAACTGTTTCAGAGTACCAAATTAATAGTCACAAACCCCTTCAAACATGTACTTCAAGGGCTGAATTTGTATAGTTTGTGAATAATTGTGGCTACTTGGAGCTTATGTATATAATTTGTTGTTGTGTCAATACGTTTTTGAATTAATTTGTTGTTGCTGCAGCTTAATTGGTGATTGAGCTACATGAATAAATGTGTTTAAAATTTCTCACTGTGCAGTCCCTTGTATAAAGGCTAATTTCACAGCTTAACCTTGGCATGTAGCCTAGTCTTTTTTCAGAGGTACAATAGAAGCATCCGGGTGATATAATATGGGTGTGTTCATTTACTTTGTCAACAGAATTTGCAAGGAGTAACCGCCCTTGAAGACGTGTTTGTCTGCTCAGAAGTAAAGCAAGGCCAGGGAGTTATTTGAGTGTATTTATAACTTGTAACTGAAAGGAGTATGGTGATGGACTTTTGCTTCATAGGATAGAATCATATTGGTTCTTGTAAATTCTCACAGAACCTGATTTAATTTTGCATTCTGTTGAAAAAGAAATGTGTAGCTTTGGTTTGAGCAAAACAAAAGTTCAATTTATAAAAAGGAATAGGCTATAAGTCTTATCATGTATTGAATGATTGTGAACAACTGGTTGATAGATATAGGCAGGTGTACTTTGTCGATCTCGGGCTAAGAAATGATTGATATTTAGATCGATATGTTAGTGTTTATTATTTCAGTAATTTTGTTTATTTCTTTAATTTCCCTTAGATGTAAAAGTCGGAAACAAAAAACTGCATTACCAGTTATGGAGTGCTTGTTTTCCAGTGAACACATGCACCTATTTAAAAAAAAAGAAGAAAAACGATGATGTAAGAACAATTCATGCTAATCCTTTAATGCAAGGCCACCACAGTTGATAGTTACTCAAACTTACCTTGAAACCGCATAACTTGTCATGACTACGCCATGATCATCCTTGGCTGATCTCATAAGCCTCCCTTTCCTACAGGTGTCCTGTACTTTCTCAACTTTTGCTGTTTAGTGCGCATCTCGACGAAAACGACAAAAAATACCAAATAAATAAAAATCAAACCTGTGAGTTTGTTTTAAGCCGAGTTCAGGACTTCTGGGAAAAAAAAAAAAAAGAAAAAATGTTTCCCTTGTCTGCACACATATTAATGGTTAATACCATGCTGGTAAGAACCTAAGGGGAATATATGTGCATTTTTAATACATATGACTTATTTTTTTAATATGTCACATATATTTATGAATGAATGAAGTTTTAATGAAGTTCATTCAGTCATGACAACACCAAAAAAAAAACCTTGTGCACAGCATTAACATTTCATACAAAACCAAAAATGTGTGGAACAATGACTGAAAAGGCATAGGCTGAAGCAAACTGCTTATAAAAGCCTATCCTATATTAACAACTTTCTTTTTGTGGCTACCGACTCTCCAAAAAAACAAAAAGAGAATAGAAAAGCAAAGAAACAACAGAAAAGCAAAGAAACATTTACAGATAGTCAATTGCACTTATAAGCTTCAAAAATAGCTTTACAAACCATTTTCTTAAAAACCAAAAGAGAATTACATGTTTTTAAATTTATGTTGGCATCATTCCAGAGTTTAACTCCAGTAATGGGGTTAAACATATTTAACATATATTTATTTTATTAATATATACATATATCTATTCTATTAATATAGTTTTTTATATATATATATATATATACACACACACACACACACACACACACACACACACACACACACACACACACACATATATACATACTCATACAAACCCATTTTATTTTATTTATTTTTTTGGGAAGTGGGGGGATGAAAAAAAAAAAATAAACAAAAAAACTTGCTTTTGAGTAATTGTACCGGAAGTAACGGTTTCCTGACGGAAGACATCCGTCAGTCAGACAAGTTACATGCAGTTCAAACAACCGGGGCGGGGGGGCAGTTAGTTTTATCTTTTTGTTTCAGTTTTGCGGGACAGTGTCACTAGCAGCGAGCTGTGAGACGTCTCCGTGGGTCGTGTTTAGCGACATGGCGGTGAATAAGTGAAGACTGAAGTCAAACACACTAGCCTAGTTAGCTCCAGCGCCAGCCGTCCCGACGAGACACAGAAAATCATTAACTCGACTTGACTCTCTCTGGCAAGTGGTGTTTTTCTTTCTTCCTCAATGTTTTTTTTTTTCCGACACCCTTTTTTGGGCAGTCCGCTCGCTGATTCGTCCGACTGGGTGTTGACTTAAAGGCTGGATTATGGTTCCGCGTTAAATCGACGCAGACCCTACGGCGTAGGGTACGCCGTACCCTACGGCGTGGGGTCTGCGTCGGTGTGACGCGGGACCATAAATCAGCCTATAGTGTGTAGCTCTAGCTGAACTGTTGTTGTATCCCTGCAGGGACGGTGAGCTGCTCGGCTGCTCGGCTGCCATGGTGAGCTGCTGTTCCGAGTGCACCAACCACACCTCAAACTGGGCGGGACACTTGTGTCACTTGTCGTCAGCACAGTTGTTGGACTGTGTGTCCAGCTGGAAACCCTCACCGTGTCCGTGTTCTCTCTCTGTTCCCTCCCCACGCCCAGCTCCTGTCCGGCTGAAGCCCAGCTTGCCTGCCTGCCAGAGACTCCCCTGGTCCAGCATGAAGGCCCACGGGTCCAGGCTCTCCTTCTACGCGGGCTTCGCCGTGGGGACCTTCACGCTGTACGTGTTCCTGCGACAGGTGTGGTTTGAGAGGAGCGTGACGGGTCAGCAGCAGGCCGGCGGCTCGGCTCTGCTCCACGACCACCAGCACCAGGTGGAGGATGAGAAGACCATATGGAAGAAGGAGAGATCTGCTCTGTTTAACCTCAAACACCCCCACCATAGAGGTAGGTGACACGGAGGAAAGCGTGCTATTGTTTCTTAGTTGAGTCAAACTTCCAGTTGTACGGGTTTTAGTGTTCAGATGTTCATTATGGCAATAACTTGACAGGCAGGATTACCCCATAACTTAGTCCATGGGCCAGAGCCCAACATTTCACTTGTCAGTACCCAGAGGTGTCAAGTAAAGTACAAATACTTTGTTACCTTACTTAAGTAGAAATTTTGGTTATCTATACTTCACTGTAGTAATTATTTTTCAGACGACTTTTTACTTTTACTCCTTACATTTTCACGCAATTATCTGTACTTTTTACTCCTTACATTTTAAAAACAGCCTCGTTACTCTATTTCATTTAGGTCTTAAAAAAAAAAAACTATCCGGATAGAGTGAATTTGGTTGTGGTTGTTTCAGATGTTCTTGTCCAGTTTTGTTCTTACATCCGTTCCCTCAGATTCCTGCAACTAAACTTGGATGTACATTCCAATAAAGGTTAGGATAAATGATAACATGCCTCTGAAGTTTGACTTTTTGCACCATTACAATACTTATAGGCAACTAGTCATCATATCTCCTGCTCTCTGAAACACACGTTAATGCTCAATAGTACACATATATGGTTCTTTAATATATTTGCATTATACTAAGATGCATTCATTTTCAATGGCTTTTGTCCTTAATGGCTTTTTTCCCCCTTACATTACATTTACTTTTATACTTTAAGTAGTTTTGAAACCAGTACTTTTATACTTTTACTTGAGTAAAAAACTTGAGTTGATACTCCAACTTCTACAGGAGTATTTTTAAACTCTAGTATCTATACTTCTACCTGAGTAATGAATGTGAATACTTTTGACACCTCTGTCAGTACCACTCAAAGTGACAAAACTTACTTATGATTTTTGAAAAGATCCACGTTTATAGATGATATTTTGGTATGATAAGAGCTCAGAGGGGACCGAGCCTTCTCTGTTGCTGCCCCCAAGTTGTGGAACATTTTACCTCTGCACATCAGACAGGCCTCCTCACTGTCTGCTTTTAAAACTGACCTCAAAACCCACTTTTACTCATTGGCTTTTAACCCAGTATGAGACCTCGCTCTGTTTTTAGTGGTTTTATCTACAGTAATTTTATTTGTTTATTTAATTGTTTTATTGTCTTTTGCTGTTGATTGTTTGTCCTCTTATGTACAGCACTTTGTTTCAGCTGTGGTTGTTTAATAGCGCTTTATAAATAAAGTTGAGTTGAGATAACCCTTCCTGAGTGGCTGGCAGCTGTATCATAGTTATCAGCTCATGAAGTTACTCATCATGGACACATGAACTGACAGCCAATGACCAAAGTGCCTTGCTCAGCTGAACCACTTTTTCTTTTTCTTTTCTTTTATGCTTTTCTTTTGGAGTTCTGTGAAATGAATACATTGTAAAAACAGAACATTAGAAGGGGTAGGACTAGAAAAGTTTTTTGAAACTTCATCTTACACCCTTTCAAACAGGAAATAATTATTTACATATAGATTTGTCTCTTTAATTTGCTTTGTTTTGCTTATGGTTTTCTTTGTTTTTTTTTCGGTATATACATTTTATGTATTCTGATTGTTTTGTTTTTGTTTTAACCTGTTTGAATAAATAATTAAATGAAAATGAATGAAATGAAAACCCACCCCCTTCAGAAAATTACATTTTAGATGCTGCTGCATATCCTGGTTTAGACTCATGTACAGGATATCTGTCAATGTTTCACAATATTGTCTTTGGTATCGTTTTAAAGGGGAACATTGGAGCATTCATTGAAGCTAAGATGTGAATCTTTCTGACCAACATAGAGGTCACTGCAACTTTTTAAACTCTAAACAATGCACATTTTTACACAATTTTCGCCTAAATGATATACTATCTTTTAGCCCTGTGTCATCTAGACACAACAGAGACACAAAATACAAAAACTGGAATACTCACAGGATCATAAGGATTCAGGAAATGTATCACATCTTAGCTTGAATGAACCTTGACAGATATCCTGAGTCTAAACCAGGATATGCACCAGCATCTAAAATGTCATTTTCTGAACTTCATGAACTGATAACTATGACGCAGCTGCCACTCAGGAAGGGTTATCATACCAAAATATCATCTACAGACATGGATATTTTCAAAAAATATAAGCAAGTTTTGTCACCTTGAGTGGTACTGACAAGTGCAATTTTGGGCTCTGGCCCATGGACTATACCTACTGAAAGATCCTTCTGTTCTTTTGTCTGATGCACCATAAGAAAACCAGTGAACAGAATCAAATGTTAATACAAGCTTTTATTATATCATGCACAATGTTCTCCAGCCGGAGGAACACTTTTCTCAAACCACATAGGTAGGAGAGAAATGCACACTGTGGTCATCAATCCTGTCATATTTATACTGAAAAAGGGAGGTGTTTTGTACGTTATAGGAGCCAATGTTGACCCTTATCTGGAAGGCCAACTGCAGTGAAAGAAACTTAAACATGCCACACTTTCAGCCATATATTTTCTGTTGTCTATCTCTAATCCGACATGCCAACCCAGCAAAGATCTAGGACCTAAACCCAGAGAAAAACAGGAGGGAACCATCAATCTTAAACATCCGTTCTTCTCCACCGTCCTCACCTAAAGAAGGACTTGGCTAATCAGTCTAATCATAAAAACAGGAGGTGGATCTGCACTGAGAGCCACCATCACTGTACAATCTAATAGAAAAAAACTCATACTTTTAACAATTTCATAAAATCCTAACACTACATTATTATTATTTTAAAATAGCTTCAATAATTGTTGCACTTTTAGAAAACTCACCCTCATCCAGTGGTAGCATGCTTTCACCTAGGCTACATGAACCTTACATTTTACTATCAACTTTTGACCAATTTGGGAATGTTTCATAAATGTCTTGTGAATGAAAACGCTTTCTGTGATCAAACAGAGCTATGAAGACATCTGAGTGTTGTGAATGTGGGTAATTCAAATCCTAAAAGACTTTTTACAAGTATGCAACTATATTAGACCAAAAAAAAAAAAGAAAGAAAGAGGTACTGAAGGAGTGTACCGGTAGTTAGTGTGTATCTTGAGTTTCAAGACATATTTGTTTAGGAGTGTGGTAACTTACATACAATACAATTAAGAAAAAAAAAATGTTCATAACAGCCATAAAGCATGACCACTCGGATGAAAACAAATGCAAAATAGGCCTTAGTAAAAGTGCACCTGACTTTAAGCACAACTGAGCAGTCTGGTAAACAGAACTGGATATCTATTTATTTATTTATTTTTTCCCCAGTTCATCTGGAAAAAGTCAGTCTATCCTTTTATTTGGGATCAGTTTTTCAAAATGTTTCGTTAGCTCAGCGAGTAAAACCTTACTAAAATATTCATTTAACATTTTTAGAGAAATAAATATTTAAAAGTTTCAAGAATTCACAATGCTCAAATGTCTCAGATGTTTATTTCTATCATTATTTGCATGGTTTCAAATTACACACACAAAATAAATGTAAAATGATAAATTACATTAGTTACCTTCAGTAACATTGCACATGAGTATGTTCAGTTTTGTTGTAATTCATAAAAGTAGCTTCAAAGTAACTATGATGCTACCGCGCACATGTAAATGTGTTGATCCAATGAGTGAGTTATTTTTTGTGACCTCTATGTAAGCATAGTGTGCAAATATACATCTGCTATGTACCTGTGTATCTCATAGTTATGTGCTTCTTGCTTCACTTCAAACCATTCCTCATTGTTTGGTATTCGGTATGTTGTGGCATGTTCTGACACTTCCAATGAACAGCGCACACCAAATACTTCCCATTTTTATTTCCAAATCATTAGACCACCCTTTTCAGAGTATGATCTTGTTGTTTATAAGTGTAAATTGATTTAGATGTTTCTATCTCCTTACCAGGTGAAGATAGTCAAATGGCTGATGAGTTGTACAAGAAGGTGCGCATTCTTTGCTGGGTTATGACTGGACCGAACAACCTGGAGAAGAAGGCTCGGCATGTGAAGTACACGTGGAGTCGCCACTGCAATATAGTGGTTTTCATGAGCTCTGTGGACGACCCTGACTTCCCCACAGTGGGATTAGGCACAAAGGAGGGTCGCGATCAGCTTTATTGGAAAACAATCCGGGCCTTCCATTATGCCTATGAACATCATGCTCACGAGGCCGACTGGTTCCTTAAGGCTGATGATGACACCTATGTAATTGTGGACAACCTGCGCTGGATTCTTGCAAACCACACGCCTGAGGAGCCAATTTACTTCGGCCGGAGGTTCAAGCCTTACACCAAGCAGGGATACATGAGTGGAGGTGCGGGCTATGTACTGAGTAGAGAGGCTCTGCGGAGATTCGTGGAAGGTTTTAAGGACAAAGTGTGCACTCACACGACATCTGTAGAGGATCTGGCAATGGGGCAGTGTATGGAGAAAGTTGGGGTGCTGGCAGGGGACTCCAGAGACACTTCACAGAGGGAGACATTTCACCCCTTTGTTCCTGAGCAGCACCTCACTGCCAAGTTCCCAAAGAGCTTCTGGTATTGGAGCTACTGCTACTATCCCATCGCAGAGGCAAGTACAGCTTTCCTGTATTACCACAGGAGACTGATGTTTGCACATCACCCCCGAATAAGGAAGAAACAGACATCTTCCAAACTGTTTCATAGATTATCTTTCCATTCGTAGGCACTCTAATTATTTCCACTTTTTTTTTCTATCATGTTGGCAATCAAATTATGATTGCCAACAATTATAATTTGATTGTTTTTGAATTTGATAATTCGATTGTTATCTTTGTTGACATTCATGCATAACATGTAATATTAATATTTGCTCATTAAGATCCACTTCAAAGAAACGTAACATTTTAATTTTGTCAGAAACCGTTACATGCTTGTGAATGTTAATTTTTATTTATTTAAAAAAAAAGATTTTGCCAATGTTGAATGACAAAAGTAAGAGTAATGACTGTTTAAACAGCAATGCATTGTCAGTGATTATTAAATGTTTACCAAGTATTATCTCCCAAGACCACCATAAGTTTAGGTTTTCCACTGCTCTCTTCTAATGTAATTTCCTTTTATAGGTAGAGAAAATTTGATTTTTTTCCCCCACTGGATTATAATGTAGCAAAACTACATGATTGTTGTTTTTGTCTTTTACTTTAGGGTCCAAACTGCTGCTCGGATCTGTCGGCGTCTTTCCATTATGTAGATGCTGGAGGCATGTATTTATTGGAGTACTATGCCTATCACCTGCGTGCCTTTGGCTACAAATACCGGTTCCAGCCTCCAGCCCCAAATGGAATTGACCAGTCTTCTCAGGAGAAAAAGCAAGCAGAGGTGGATAATTCTTCCAGGACTGACCAGAGACAGGATGCAGATCACGCTCCTGCAGCTGGTAAAGAAGCTGCTGCGGCTCCAGCAGCCAAATGATACCAACACTGTGTAGGTGTGTTAAGGGAACTGATTATAAAGCAGGAAGTAAGAGTGAGTGTTTCTGAGTGATTGCCTATTGGTTCTGATAATATTGGCTCATATTTCTTTAAAGGCATAAAATTGGTCTGCTTTTAGTTTCCCTTCGTGCGAGTGCTTTGCCTGAGGATTCGTGACCTGAAGGACTGCTGGTAAAGTGAACTGTGACTGCAAGAATGCCCCTCAGGTTGAGATGTTTTGTATGACTTTTATCCATGTTTTTCATCTTTTTAAGTGGTTGTTACAACAAGTAATCTTTTTTATGGCAGGGGATACATTTCTATAAGCTGTGTTCACTTTGAAACTATAGTGAGTTGCTTATTTGATGTTTGATGTTTTATTTCCCAAATGTGTTTTAAACATTTTTATTTTATTTTTGTCCTTATTATTCCTAACTACTGCAGTCACACCCAAACTACCACTTTGTTCTTGACTTGCTGGAGTTGTTTGACTTCATTCCGTACACAGAGCGCTGTGTATCTGTTGGTGGGGCCCCGGTTGTGTGCTTGGAGCTGTTTAACATCATTCATTTGAAACATGTTAAAACATATTCGTTTTCAGATTTTTGGTCAGTAAGGTTTAGCATGAGCTACCTCTCAAAGTTGATGTTGGCTGTGTTCAAAAGGCTGTTTTTCTTTATAGAGGTAAAAGTAACATGTCAGTGTTGTGTGTGTGTGTGTATGTGGGTGGATGTATAACTTTTTATTGACATTTTCAGTCACATTTTATTTACATTTTGATAAATAAGATTTATCTCATATGAAGGACATCATATTTTTTTTCTTATTTGTGTTTGGATGACTTAGCAAGTGCCCATTGCTTTCAGATAATTGTTTATAATAATAATTTTTTTGCATTATTGTATGAAAAGTAATGTAATTAAGATGCAATTATCTAAAAGTTACAAATAATCCATTATTAATGGATAACTTCAGGTCTGTGATGTATGTATAAAAGCAAAGGTAATTTTGCTGCTTGGTACTATCAACGCAGAAGTTTCTTTGGCCTCAAACACTTAAATATTCATATGATCCCAGCATTCAGATACATAGATGTTATTAGACTTAGTTAACTCAGTGTCCTGTTTTATTAATTATGCTTGGCTCAAACAATGTAGCATAATACTTTCATGATATGTTTAAAATGCTCAGATTAGGTTTTCTAGAATGGTGTACCAGTGCACACTTGAGGGGTTAGGACTATATGTTGTACTGCTATTTGGTTAAACGGAGGAAAGAGATCAGTTGTTTTATCGAAGAGTATTTAATAAACTGGCCACTGAATGTATAGCCAACATGTCCCCTTACCAAAACAATGTAAAAACAGCAGTGTACGTAGTTCGCGGAAGAGCTTTGATGCACTTAAACTTCTTAATATCTTACAGAAATGTAGGGAGGCAAAGTCTAAATGATAACATTTCTGCAACCTAGCCAAAGATTCCTATGATGGAGGAGACTACTCTACAAGCAGATAAGATGTCATGTTTCTGTAGGTCTTCTCTGTTGCTTTTGTGGTGGTTAGATGAACTGGTTGAAGAAGTAGCGAGTCAAATTATGTTTTTTGTTTTTCTTAACAATGAAACTTGATCTCCAAATCACGCATCGCACAAAGCTGTCTGTCTTTACTAGCTGGATACACATGCTTTCCAGTTTCCCTGCTTCCTCCACCCCCAGTGAACTCATAAGCTTGTGCCTTGTAAACTGAGATTGTATGAGCCATCAGCTGCACACGTGACTTTGCACTGTGACATTACCACATTGAGGGGAAGTTGTAATATAATTAATGTTGGTCTTACAGTGAAATGTGTATGGCCTTTGGAGCAAGTAGATGACTGGTTTCATTTTCTTAACCCCCCCCCCCACCCCCCGATACTGCTTAGGTTTTAGCATATTTTGGATTGACAGGACCATTTGTTTTGTAGTACATGATTTATAGTTCAGTGCATTCACAATATTTGCTTTAGTAATTTGGAACCAGACAAAGGCCTACATTAATGCTATCGGAAACAATTATTTTGGCGTTTGTGAAATTTGAAAGCACTTTTGAAAGGAACTGTTGCTGTTTTTATCTTAAAACCACTTAAAGCCTTTTTCTTCACTGTAAAAATGTCTGAAATAACAATTGCCTATTACAATACAATGTATGTTTACACTTGGTTTATGGCTAAGTGCTAAGTTTTTTTTTTTTTTAGTGTTTTAAAACGGAAAAAAAAAACAAGTACTGAAATTAAAAAATGTCAGTCTTAACCAAATCTGCATGTTTTCCATAGCGGTTTATTTTGAAATGAATGAACCCTTGTTTAATTGACACGTTTGCTGGCTCAGACATCAACTACTACATCTGGTTTCCAGTGGGACTGATGCCTCATACACAGTTGTTGACAATCTTCTTAATATTAAAAATTTATCAAAGGGAAAGGTGTACAGTGGTATATTTATATGAAACATATTTATGTTGGCATTTCAATTGAGTCGGTATCCTTAGTGTATAAATGTATTTGTCCGTGTGAGCACCCAAAAGGTGAGTAGGATCATTTTTAGTGACTGGTACTTTAATCACTATAAATAAATGCATATTTTATTGTACCTCTTCTTGTGTTTTACATTTGTTTACAACATTCCCAGTGACAGTATCCATGCATGGTTAATTAAGCGTATTCATCTCTCTGGTTATATCCAATTTCCTACATTATCTTCCTGTACAATCACTTTGAGAGGTGGCAGCTGTCAGAGGTGGAACGTTTTAAAGTTTCTCACAGGAGGCTGTGTGACATCTGCATTACAGGAAGCGTTAGATCCTGTGAAAAGAAAAATAATAAAGGTCAAAACATTTAGAACTTTTTTTTTATATATAATTATTATTTGTAGAGAGGATGCAGGTCAAAGTTTCTTATCTCTGCTTGCTATGAACTTTAATCGACCTTCCCTCTTCTGCACAAACCTCTGTGGAAACAGACGGCCCCCTCCTGCTGTGCACATGGAAATATCTGCAACTAATATACGCACAGTCCATAAATACTAGGAACTGTGTGTACATTAGTTGCAGATATTTCAAGTTAAGCATTAGCATAATCACTAACAGAGGGCTTGTACAATGTGCTGCGACATTGGTATTTTAACTAAAATTGTGAAAGATTTTCTCCTTTTAACATTTTATAATATTTATAATCAAATATTTTGACACTTTAAGCCAACATGTAATAGCCAAATACCTCAGGAGAGCACATTCAGAACCCATTATTGATCAGAATTATTTGTTGCAATGTGAGAAAAATAAGTGTTCAAGCCGACAGGCTTATCAAAACACTTCAGAGGAGAGTCAGTATTTTATAATTCTGCCTTAGAAGTGTTTTGTACTAATTTAAGATTTTGTAATAATACAGTTCAAGAGTTTAAAAATACCAACAGATATTGTCATCCTGTATGAATTTATTAAGAGGAGTTTTTATATATAAAGTCATAAATATTCCTACAAAATAAAATTTCGAATAAAGTATGCAAGGAAGAAAAGTAAAGGTGTCAGTTGAATTACGTTTAGTTATGTAGCATCACTTACCTCTTTTTTGCCACAACAAATCTGCAAGGATGTGATCAATGGGATCTAAAAAGGACAATCCGAGAAAGTGTTTGCACCAAACTTTGATTTGTCACTAAATTAAACTAAATTAGTTTTATTCTTATCAACAGTACTATACTTGTGTTCTTCACAAACCATAACTCACTCCTCGCTGGAGTTTCGCTTCTGCGTCCCATCAGACCAACGAAGCTGCCGTAATCAGGGTCATAGAATATCTTCAACCCTGGATTTTGATTTACCTGGAAGCAGAGTCAAAAATACCTAGTTAGGCCTCGACATTTTACGCACCATTTTAAGCACCATTTTAAGTTTCTCAATCCAAATAAAAGGACTCATGCAGCAACTTGGAAGATACAGTAAGGTCTGGAGATCAGGATGCTACTTCTCTAAGGGATTTTGAGGTCTCATCTTTACTCCAAGACCTCACAGGAACCAGTAGAAGGACGGTCATCACAATCATGGAAGTAAGAGGGTGAAAGTTGGAAAGCCGCTCCATCACCCTGAAATGATATGCAGCCGAGCACATCACATTTGAGCTTTAAAAAAAAAAAAAAGATGTAACGATTCTATCATCAGCTTAAAGAAAACATTCTGCATAATAAATGCTTTCACAATAGTAAAGTATTTTAGATTTGCATATTTTTAACAAAAAACTTGACGGTTTCCAGAAAGGGCCAAACATATTCAGTGATAGCAAATAGCAGAAGAGAGTTGGAACCATTCCTTTCTTTTGGTTTCAAAGTTAAGTTTGACTTAAAAAAAAACAACAAAAAACCATAAAATACAAACATGTGGGTTGTCTGTAGTGCAGCAGCACTCATTAATCTCAGGGAATGCTTTATGAACTAAGGAGGTATACATAACTATGGTGGTTCATGAACTGTATTAAAGAATAAATGCTTAAGTGTTTAAAAGCATTTGCTTTTTTTTTTTGTTAAATCATAGCATATGAATCCACCTGTATTGCATTTGGTTTATGTGTGATCAATGTCATCTGTTCAAGGTCTTAAATAAATGGTTCTCCTGTTGCTTTTATTGTATTTTTGTAAATATTAAAGTATTTCATATTTAGCTAATTGTTACAAATGTGGAGAGATACATGCCACAAACTGTCTACATGGGGCACTTGTGGTTTGAGAACAGAAGCCTGAGAACAGGCTGGTAAGTAAAAGAGGACTTTCGGTGTAACAGATTGACGGGCATTACAGATATAAAGTGTTATTATCTGTAAATGTATTTGCAGATATAATGTATTCAGTCATTTCAGTTAACTTTAAAAAGACGCTATGTAACAAATAGAAAAGATCAATCTATAAATAATGTTTTATTGTTTTCTGAACACAACTAGATGGAACAACTGTCATTCAATGTAGCTTTATATAACTATAACCTATTGCAAACAAATGACAGTCTTACCTTGGCATGATTGTTGAGTGTCAACCAGTGATCATTCAGCGGTTCAAATGGCTTCAGGGGAGCTCAAGTTACAGTGTTTCTACACCCGCTCCATCCCAGTTATTATAGTGTTGAACTCATTTTTAACCCAATTAGCTCTCCACCCTCCACCCAAAGCATGTATCCCCACCCATACACACACAAGCACAAGTCCGCAGTCTTGCTAATCTGAAAAGTGTAATAATATTATAAGACTAGTAGGGACTAATGTGTAATTGGTGGTGGAGTTGTACATTTTATTCATACTTCTAACAGTAAATCATACATCATTCACCTCTATTTGGTAACTAGTGGGGAATGCCTCAATCAGAAAAGTGGGAACCCTCCAAGAAACTTCATCAACAGGTCACCGCTCTCAGCTCCATTTATTGCTCATAATGCATGGATTTACACTCTTTACACAATGACTTGTGACTATGTGAATGTGCTTATTTCTTTATATAAATAGGCAGGGATAGATGTAGAGGAAGGCTGTGGCTGGATAAGCTTGAGTTGATTCTATATAAAAGTAATGTAAATCTTCCACCGTGAGTGAGCTTGTTGGTGCATTTCATAGCATATTCTTAGAATATAATTACAGTTTTGACATTATTGCTGCACCATTCCAAGACTTTGGCAACATTGTAAATGAAAAAAGTTAAAACTATAAGCAATTTACCGTAAAAAGAAAGAAAAAAGAAAAGCCCTCTGGGTGTGTGTGTCAGGAAATGATGTGTCTAATGATTTAGGTGACGGGATTTGGATAGTCGCATCAGTACGCCCTTCATCCGGATGTTGATGTCATTGGCTGATCTGCAAGAGGTGTGTAAGAGCCAGAAAACTCCCACACTCTCTGCTTCAATAGTTAAGGAAATGTCGAGCACAAGCCATCCAACTGATCCCTTCCCTCAATGGACAAGAACGCAACACTTTAACACCTGAAATGTAGTCATCTTGAACTATAAAATGCATAAAGTTTCACGGCCAACAACTTATTTCTACAGCATAACACTACTGTGTTCATATCACTGATGGGGTACAAAATAGTATTAATCAGATATGTCATTTTTAACCGTTTTCTGTGTCTGGTGCTTATTTGATGAAATTAGTTCTGTTTGATTTTTTCTCCTCTGAATGTATGTTTTTTATATTTCTTTATTTACCACATAATTCAGCACAATATTTATATCCAGAGTGAAAAAAAACATGTTTAAATGTTTTTCTTTTGTACAAATCTCAATAGTAAGCAAGTGCACAAAACGTATTTGAATCTGCATTTGCTTGGGAAGAAAAAAAATATTTTGGTAATGATACAAATATTATATAAATGTAGTTAAATGAAGCATAAGCATTGCAGTAATTCTAATATTCATGATAGCAGATGACTGAAATCTTTAATGAATTTAAGAGCAGAGTATGTATTAAAATTGAAACCTCGGCTAATTTAAATTAAAAATACTTAATTAATCCACAAAGGAAAATTGATTTAATGGAAATTAATTAGATTGAACGTATTAAATACCCAATATTAACATCCTGCCATGATCGCATAATTATTTTTTTTTTGAGAAAAAGAGAGGAAAAGACACCAGAAACAAGTTGTCAACACCGACACAGGATCACCATCTTAAAACGGAGACAATTGAAACTCTTAGCAAACAACTACCTATTTACCCAGCAGCGTAGTCAGCAAATCAGGGAGTGTTTGTTTATATGTGCTGCAATAAATACTTTTAACTGTTAATTTATATTTGTACTAAATTAAGACTTGCATACATACTGGTTTTAATTTAAATCCAGAATTGTATCATTTGCACACAGAGAGAAAGGAAATTGTGATTCTTAGTGGTCTTTTGTAATAAATATTAATCGCAGAGCATAATATTGATAGACATTATGAGATTAAATGGTTATATATATATATATATTTTTTTTTTTAATTACACAACTGTTTAATCTAATTTAGTAGCTCTGTATACAAAACCATCATCTTCATTATATCTTCATTTCTAACTAACATGAAAGCCGGACTGTTCTTGATGTTTTGATTGTCAAAGAGGTGAAGGAGTTGATTTTTTATTTATTTTTATTTTACTGTTAGTACAACAGACTACAGAAGGTTAACCTAGTCTTAACTGTACATATCAAATTACATTGTCGGTTCTAAAATTAAAAGAAAAGGGAAAAAGTTGAGATTCTCAGAAATGTGAACAAATCATAGAATCTTGAGTGGATTTCATTCTGTTATGTTAAAATCCAGCCCTTACATCAAATAGCACTGTTCTTCCCTTCCTCCAGTTCCTGGCTGTGTAAGAGATAAATGTGCTCATGGCATGAGAGGAGAATTCATTCATGTATGTGGGTCAACAACAAAACCTAGCGATGTGTGCGAGGGATGACAGGGACCACAGGAACCGGGGGGAACAGATGAGAGATTAGAAGATTGCAGTAAAGACAAACAAAACTGCTTTAAAACACATGGACTTTCCCCACGTGAATCAATATTCAAGCCCTGATCTCCCTGTTCAGGAATGAGGCCAAATTGAAGAGAGAGCTCAAAGGCAGATGACACAAGGGGAAGGGGAGGGCTGAGGGATGTCATGAGTAAAGAAGGAGATTCTCATTGGAAGCAAAGAGAGAAAGAAGACTGGTAGGCATTTATTTGAGGAAAAAAAAAGAAAAAGCCATCCTACATGCTAAAAGAAGTTTGGTAGCACTGATAAGCTCTGGACTGCAGGACTGCAGCTGTGACTGTTTTTAAGGTAGGTGCATGATGAACAGCAATAGCAAATATGAATTTAACCTGTGAAAATATGGAGAAAAGTGTTTTTGTTTGCTTTAAAAAAATCTTTTTCCTTCATTACTTCACTGTCTCTCTCTTCTGTGTTGAAAATCCCTTTTCAGTGAGATTAGAGTGTTTGAAAAGACTTTTTCAAAATCCTGTTGTAACAATCTCCTTTCACCCAACGCTGGACCTTTTCTACGATTGCTTGCAGAATGACACCAATGATTCTGGAGCAGAGAAGCAAAACCAGACACAAAGCAAATACTTATTAACTGGTCCAGATTGTAGTCATAAATGAGAAAATAAACAAACAAAACAACTCTTTTTCAGTTCATGTATCTGAACATAATTTACAAAAGTAATTTGGTCCTTACCAGACTTGAAGGTTTTTGCAGCCTCGATTGAACAACAGTACTTTACATGTTACTCAGTGTATTTATTTGTTTGATAAAAACTGAGGCAAAATACAGAAGCAGTGTGTGGAAAAACTAAAAATATTCTGCTTTCATAGGAAATAAGAGGGTATGTAGCAGCAGAATGCTGTACATGTTTACTTATTTTCCACATATATTTACAAAAATGTTTAAACAAACCATACTCTTTTGTTTCTGGTATTTTAGCTCTGGAAAATACCTCTATAAAGAGTGGGATTATGTTCTCCAAGTTGAAGTGGCTGATTATGATCCTGCTTCTGCTGAATGAGCAGGCCCTGTGCAGAGTCCCGCCTCCTTTGGCCCACAGGGGCATCCTGCTTCCAGGATCTCAAGCTGGTGAAGAGGCAGGGAAGACAGCCAAACATGATCCTCTTGCTCCCCTGGGATCCTTGCCCCACGATGATCTCTCAGCTTCAGACAAATCTGGGCTTGAATCGCTCGTGACACAAAACATGGAGCGGGTCCAATCCGCTCGGCAGATAACGTTGGCCCTTAAGTCCAAGCTTCAGGGGCAGATTCAAGATCATTTCCAAATTAAGGAAAAAGTCACCTGTGAAGAGCTGTTGTCTGCAAGCAATGTGGATGATCCATTATCATCCAAGTTTCCTCGGGAGCTGCTGGGTCTTTCTTTAGTTCCTGTGATGGTGATGGCAGGCTGCCAAAAGGAAGCTCAGACCCTGGTGCTGAAACTATACGATCTCCTGGGAGAGGCTGATACAGAGGAGCTCCTGATGGAGGTAGAGGCTCTCATAAGGAAGAAGGTGAGCAAATCCACATCTACACCAGCACCGGCATCAGCATCATTGCCTTCAGAGAGAGATGAAGAAAGTCGCCGCATAGAAGCCGTGATGTTCAACATTCAACAGTTAGCTTCGGTGGAAGAGCATCCTTCTATTCATGAGGGACATTGTGAGGGTTGGGCCAGGGTGAATGGGACAGTGCTGGTTGGAACACCTGTGGAAGGAGCCACAGGTGGACTTGATGATGCTGTGAGCACCTGTGAAAGATTGGGATTCCTGTGTGCTGGTGTAACCAGTACTGGGTTTCTCACACCTGGGATATACCAAGCAGTGTTGAAAAAAGGTAGCCGGGTCTTTCCGTCCACCTCCCCTGAGTCCGAGTGCTGGATCCACCAGTGCAGCGACCAGGACCAGGTCCTCATTGCCACATCTTCACATCAACGGACAAAGCGAAGCAACCCAAGAAGGTGTATTAACAAAAATGAAGAACGCGTGCACAACGTAATGGAGTGGATCCCTGGAGTTAGCACTCTCTACGGTCTGGGCACAGCGGTGTACTACACCTCAGTCAACTGCTCCGCAATAGCCAAGGAGAGAGCCATCCTCACTGCTGTTGACCTTGGAACGGATGCCCTGATGGTTGCCACAGGTGGGACCGCTGGGGTGGCAGGCTATGCTCTGGGGGCAGGAGTGAAGACCGGTGTGAAGGCTGGGGTCAAGTATCTGCTCAACTCCATGAAGAAGGAGGACGACATACTGGTGAACCAGTTCAGTTGGGAGGACGGTGTCTTCACCGTCCAGTAGACTTAAGCATCAATACATCAGATTCTCCCACAAATTTAGACACATTTTCAAACAGAGTGGATCTGTTAAATGATGTATTTGCAAAGATATACATACTAACAACAGAGTTTTTCATGACTTGAAACTCAATTACAAACATTAAATAAATATTTAAGTATTATTTAGTTTGTCGTCAACTTCTTAAACAGCTTGTTTTATTTTATGTGTTATGCATGTCTGTGTGACACTGTGGCACAAATCCTATTGGGAGTAGTTTGAAGAGATATCTTGGTTTTTATTCTTCCAACTGGCCTGTATTGATATCATAAACACAGACATGCATGCATACACAATCTGTATGAATTTAGAGTAAATTGTCTACAGGCTTAAGAAACTATAACCTCTGAAATAAGCCTTAGGAATGATATATTTTCATTTGTAGCGGCTAAAGTATTTGGACAAATGATCATCTTACACAGCAACACTGACAAGCTGGTCTCAGGAAACAAAACCTCCTCAACACTTTGATTTAGGCTTCTGTTGATGTTGTTTCTTCACCAAATCTGGTGTAACTTCTGGAACAATAGATTGATGAATTAAATATGTGATTTTTTTTGTCATGTATTTTATTTCCATTTTTTTTTTATTGTTAATAAATGATTAACTACTTTAAGTGTGTGCATATTCTGACAGTGTGGTAGTTCAATGTATTATTAATTATATCGTTGTATTGTTTTTTCCAGAGATCTGTCGAAAAACAAAAACAAACAAACAAACAGAAAAAAAACCCACAAATCTAAAGAAATATGGAAAGTTTCTGAACAGGCAGACTCACAATTACCTGAAAGCATTCTGAAATACTTCATGAAAAAAGCCCCCTCCCCAAAAAGTTGAGTTCTTCTTACAGTGTTTATTTGAATGTTTATTTGAGGCCTGCTTCATCCCAGCGGGCTGAGGCACCTGCTGTTTTGCACGTTCTCTCTTTTTGCTCCCATCTTCCTTTAGTCTATTGGACTCTATGTTGAATTCTGCCCTAGCTGCGATCAAACTGCTTTGAACAGGTTCACCGGTTGGTCGGACCGGTGACCAGTTATCCCAAAAACTGTTTTTACAAAAAATTATGACAAGTTATTGATGCACTTGAACACATTATATTGTGCCAGTGGGCCAACTTGATTCTGTTGTTTATGGATTGCTCTGTCCTGTGAACTTTGCTCGATCTGTACATATTTGCCAAACTGATAATAAATCTGTGAACAAAGTCCACGTCTCGTTTTTTCTTTTCTATTTTTCAGTAATTGGCAAAGTGTGTCAAATTCACAGTTAGTTGCTGAAGTAATAAACAACACATTAGTTTTTTTTCAGGATGAACTAAAGGAAGTTGAAGGAGCAGATTTTTGCTTCATCGTGTAAAGCAAACATTGAAAACACAGCTTGTTGATTTATAAAAAGAAAAAGAAACAATTAATATCATTTTACAATAAAAATATTCAAGAAACAAAGTCAAGTATACAGTATCCGCTCTGTGTCCGAAGGTCAAATTTGACTTTTATTCACAAGTAATCAATGCCGGTGTCCTCATTTATGATTTGAAGTAGGACATCTACTGGTGACAGCGTGAACTGAATAAAGAAACTAAATGAATGTGTGATTATATTTGTGAGACCATATATGCAACCAGGATAAATATCTTATTGCTGGCAGTAAAAATAGAGAAAGGGCTGAAATTGATGATGATGATGATGATGATGATGATGATGATGATGATGATGATGATGATGATGATGATGATGATAATTAAGGAGTGCCAATACTTTTTTTCAATGCAAAGGAGGAGTTCCTTTCTATTCAATGTAATGATACAAGTAGGGGCTAGCAGATTTGATATGTTTATGCATTATTAATGCAAATATGTCATATTTGTAACTAAAGCAACTAATTTACCCACGTGCAATATTTTGGTTAATTTTGTGTAACTTCACAGTTTTATCAAAATTATTTTGTAAAACTTTTTAGGCAAATCTATTCAATTTTATTCTTCTGTATAATTGACTCACTCATCCATAAACCAAAAACATTTTATTTCACGCGGGAATTTTATTGTATTCCTTTTTATTTTCTAAACTTTTGAAAAACAACATAAAACAATCTTTCAGCTTGATTTGTGGTTCTATTTTATTTCTGATAAAACAAATTAATCATTTAACATTTAATTTGCACGGATGGGTTATATACGTATGTATTGTGGAGATATACAATCCCTGAAAGCCAGGCATTTTATACTTTAATTAAGTTCATGTACAAACTGGATTTGGTTGAAGTTGGGAAATTGTGTAAAATGTAAATAAAAACAAATACAACGATTTGAAAATCCTTCTCAACCTATATTCAGTTGAATACACTGCAAAGACAACATATTTAATGTTCAAACTGATAAACTTACCGTATTTTCTGGACTATAAGCCGCTACTTTTTTCATAGGTTTTCAACCATGCAGCTTATACAAAGGTGCGGCTATTCTGTGGATTTTTTCTTCCACCGCTCGGGGCGCTCTAACCGGAATTAGAATCAAAACTAAGACAAAATAAATGCAAATAAGAATACGCTACTTCTTCTTTAGCAGATAGAAGTAGGTAGATGCAGATTTCAAACAGATAAATAGATAAATAAATAGCGGTTATTTTCTCTTGGTTCTGTCCCGTTTTAATCAGCAAAGTTGCTGCCGTGTTAAAAGACACTGTTAGGAAAGGATCTATTTAGGTACAAACATGTACATCATTTACAGTTCAAAATCCTTCTGTACATGTAGTAAATATATAATCTAACAACATAAATATCTGCGGCTTGTATATCTTTTTTTTATTGTTTTTTTAAAAATAGAGCGGGTGCGGCTTATATACAGGTGCGGCTTATAGTCCAGAAAATACGGTAATTATTTTTTGCCAAATAATAATTAACTTAGAATTTCATGGCTGCAACACGTCCAGTAGAAGTTGGGAAAGGTGGCAAAAAATACTGAGAAAGCTGAGAAAAGCTCATCAAACACCTATTTGGAACATCCCACATGTGATCAGGCTAATTGGGAACAGGTGGGTACCATGATTGGGTATAAAAGGAGCCTCCCCAAACATGCTCAGTCATTCACAAGCAAGGATGGGGCGAGGGTCACCACTTTGTCCACAACTGCGTGAGAAAATAGTTGAACAGTTTAAGAACAACATTTCTCAAAGCAAAATTGCAAGGAATTTAGGGATTTCAACATCTACGGTCCATAATATCATCAAAAGGTTCAGAGAATCTGGTGAAATCACTGCACGTAAGTGTCACGGCCGGAAACCAAGACTGAATGGCCGCGACCTTCGATCCCTCAGACGGCACTGCCTTAAAAACCGACATGAGTGTGTAAAGGATATAACCAAATGGGCTCAGGAAAACTTCAGAAAACCACTGTCAGTAAATACAGTTCGTCACTACATCAGTAAGTGCGGGTTAAAACTCTACCATGCAAAGCAAAAGCTGTTTATGAACAACATCCAGAAATGCCGCCGGGTTATCTGGGCCCGAGCTCATGTAAAATGGACTGATGCACAATGGAAAAGTGTTTTGTGGTCTGAGGAGTCCACTTTTCAAATTGTTTTTGGAAACACTGGACGTCGTGTCGTCCGGACCAAAGAGGAAGCGGACCATCCGGACTGTTATCAACCCAAAGTTCAAAAGCAGCATCTGTGATGGTTTGGGGGTGCATTAGTTCCCATGGCATGGGTGACTTACATTTCTGTGAAGGCAACATAAATGCTGAAAAGTACATACAGATTTTGGAGCAACATATGCTGCCATCCAAGCAACGTGTTTTTCATGGACGCCGCTGCTGATTTCAGCAAGACAATGCCAAGGCCACATTCTGCACGTGTTACAACAGCGTGGCTTGGAAGTAAAAGAGTCCAGGTTCTCCCCTGGCCCGCTTGCAGTCCAGACATGTCTCCCATTGAAAATGTGTGGCGCATTATGAAGCGTAAAATACGACAGAGAAGACCCCGGACTGTTGGAACAACTGAAGTGGTTCATCAAGCAAGAATGGGAAAGAATTCCACATGAGAAGCTAAGAGAATTAGTCTCCTCTCTTCCAAAACGTTTGAGTGTTATTAAAAGGAAAGGTGATGTAAGGAAGTGGTAAACATGCCCTTTCCCAACTTCTACTGCACGTGTTGCAGCCATGAAATTCTAATTTAATTATTTGAGAAATAAAATAAAGTTTATGACTTTAAACATTAAATATGTTGTCTTTGTAGTGTATTCTGTATTCTATTATGGAATGGCCTGCCGGAGGATATCAGGGTAGCTAACACATTGTCTTCTTTTAAGTCACTTTTAAAAACTCACTATTTTAGACTTGTGTTTAACTGATTGTATTATTTGTCTGTTTTTATTATCTCTCAATTGTGTATTAATATTGTACTAATTGTTTGTTTCCTGTTTTTAATTGCATGTAAAGCACTTTGTGACTTGTTCTTGAAAAGCGCTTTATAAATAGTTATTATTATTATTATTATTATTATTATTATTATTATTATTATTATTATTCAGTTGAATATGTGTTGAAAAGGATTGTCAAATCATTTTATTTTGTTTTTATTTACATTTTACACAATTTCCCAACTTCAACCGAATCCGGTTTGTACAATTATATAAAATATAAAACAACTGTATAGTACATAATTAAACGTGCTCACAATGGCCCAGAGCGTGCTTGACATATAACTGATGCGTCACAATCTCCTTTGTGCTCATCACTTTCTCAACGTCATTTCTTGGAAACTTTTATGGTTGCTAGGCCATAAGTTTCTATTTTGATCACCACGCCCCTCCTTATAGATTGACAAGAAGAATGGACCAATAGGCTGCGAGCTGCTACCAACAGTTTGGCCAATCAACTCTCAGATCTGCGCTCCCGAGGAAACTGCGTGAAGCGATCCTACATTTGGGCTCTGTAATAACCAAAACGGTGGTGTTAGAGCCAAAATGGCGGCCCATGTGAACTGTCACTACAATAGAGGCGGGACAAGTAGATGACCAATCAGAGCTGGAATAACGCGTAACGACAAAGGAAATAGAGTTCACACGCCAGCCCACATTTGGTTGTTTTGTTTTACCAATATCAGGGAGCAGCTGTAGCTCTGCAGGAACCACCAAAACGAGACTCGCTATGCACTTGTCTCAATCTCGCTGGTAGTTTTACTATAGTTCTGCGTGGACTCGTGCTGATTTAGAGGAAGGTGAGTGAACATGATTTGGTGTTATTACAATAAATCATAGGTCAATAGTGTCAGTTCCTTAGTTGCTTTAACTTCTCTAACACATTGGTGTAAACTGGATGTCGCATATTGACCTACACTCGTATGCATTGTTTACAAGTTGTCACCTCATTGTTAATTATGATTCTGAGTAATCGATGTTATGGTAATCCTACATTTTTGAGAACTGGATCTCGTGTTTGGTTGAGGCAAAAATACGTTTTTTTTTTGTTTTTTTTAGCAATAAAGATAAGTCCAGTTTCCTTGTATTGAGGCTGTTAGGGTTGTGGTTGTTTAACAGATATGCATACATTGCTGCTCATTTGATTTGTCTTTATATTCTTTATTATTCTTTATTATTTCTCTTTATATAGATTTATATCATATTTTTATTTTCTAGATATTGATATAATATTTATGTAATATTTATATTTTCTATATACATATATGGATAATTATTAATTGTCTCTTTAAAAGTGCAATAACCACTAATACCTCACGTATTTTTGGAAATATTTGTAAATATCTTGTAAATATCATCTGTTTATTTTGTGTTTACTACTTTTTTTCTCTCTTGTACATAGTCTTTTTCTACTTTTTATATTGCTCTTTTTTATCATTTAACTATTTATGGTAATTTCTATTTAACATTTTTTGTATAAAGCATGTGTGTGTTTTGGCTGCTGCACGACTGAATTTCTCCTCTGGGAGATCAATAAAGTCTACTATTCTATTCTATTCTATTATGTAATAATAGGCATTTTACGTAGTATTTATATAGATTATATTTATATGGATATTGTGTAGATATAATAATAGCAATAATGTAAATCCATAGAGTTATAAAGGAGTAGGAACCAGGAAAAATTGTATACTTCTTCCTACTCCTTTTTTTCGAACATATGTGAATATGAAGATGTAAATGTTTATCTTTTTATTTTTAATTTCCTTTTTTATATACTTATTTGAAATAAAAATTAATTAATTAATTAATTAATTCATTCATTCATTCATTCTGCCTGTTGATTACAGATGGCCCAGTGGGAGAAACTGTGGCAGCTGCCTGTTCATTACAGCCAGCAGTTACATGAGCTTTATGACAGGGACGGGCTGCCTATGGATGTTCGGCACTACCTGTCAGCCTGGATCGAGAAGCAGGAGTGGTAAGACAGTACTGGCTCTGACACTAACCTTTAAAACCTTTAAAGAATTAATACAAATAGGCCTTTAAGTGAAATACTTCCTCTTATGTTTTGTTCTTCAGGCAGCGAGCAGCACGGGACTATAGCCTGGCCATGGTGCTGTTCCAGGTCCTGCTGGAGAATCTGGATAACCAACACAGCCGCTTTGTTCAGGAGGAGTTATTCTTACAACAGCACAACATCAGACGTTATAAACAGAACTTCCAGGTTTGGAAAATAAAACATGGACATATGAAGCTAACGTAACACTGACTTGTATGGATTTTGAAGATCTTTGTATAATGCTTGAGTCAGGAAAAATGTTATGAGTTCCCTTTACCTTCCCTGTTGCATCTTGGTTTGTAAAACAAACAAAGCAAGTATATCTGGGAACCAACGGGACGCTTTGTAGCACTAAAGCTGTTTTTGCTCTAATTATGTTGACTGTAGTAATGACTTCTAACTCCTTGCATTAACTCTGATCTGTGTCTCATCTCTTCGCCAACAGAGGTATCAGGATGAGCCATGTGCTTTAGCAAGCACAGTCATGTGGTTTTTGGAAAAGGAGAAGGAAATCCTGGCAAGTGCTGATCTGGCTGAACAGGTTTGGGCAATTCCTCAATAATCTCTGAGTATAAATATTATACAGTAGATGTGGGACAGAATGCATGCCAAAAAAAGGTTACTCAGAGCACTACAGAAAATATTTACATGTTTATATTTTGGCTGCTTCTATTGATGTGTCTTAGTGGTCAACCGCCGATAGGTGATATTCTGTGTTTCTGTAGCATAGTATGAAGTATCTATTGTAAATTGCCATCAAAATGTGCGTGCTTGTGTTAATTCTACAGGTATTTAGATTGGCTAAGTTTATAAACTACAGGTCAACATCTTTGGGCTAAAAAGGGAAGATTTTTTTCTCATGCATTGACTCTGTTTTGAATGCCAGATTAATTTCAAACCTTTTCTTTTATCTAAAAAATTATTACCCACTGTCACATCTGAAAGGGAGGAAATAACTGTATCTGCCCCTCCACAATTCTATCTTTGTTGTAGGTCCAGTTTTTGCAGGTTGAGCAGGAAGCCATGGAGACGAGCTGTCAACAGGACCTTGAGCGTAAAATGGCTGGCCTGAAGAATGATGTGCAGGTGCAGATAATCTTCTTTTGTGCAGTGTTTTGCTTTACAGATCAAACACATCTCAGCTAACTGATTTTTTTTTTTTATGTATTTTTTTCTCCCTGAACCTTTTGGATTATAGTGTTTGGAGCATGCAATAATTTGTCTGGAAGAGCAGCAAGATGAGTTTGATTTTAAATATCAGACCCACCAGATGGAAGGTGAGCAAACTGGAGAGTTTGTGTTATATTTGCATTATCTGACAGTGAGTAATATAATAGACTGAATAACAGCTTTGTTTTCTATTGTCTTGATCTATTTTAATGGAAACTGTCATCCCACTATGGAAACTATTATGTAGCTGTGGTTGATGAGGCTGCGAAGAAAGCGCAAGTTAGAGTTCTTCAGGAACTTGTCAACAGGCTCAATGAATGCAGAAAGGTAGGGAGTTATTATAATTCTCAACCAAAAACCTTTGTCAGTTTATTTTTTGTTCTGTCTTTTTATAATTTTTGTCTCATATATTCAATTTTTAGAGCACACTGTCAGATTTAAAAAAGCTTATGGATCGCGTTGAGGATATGATCGATGTGTTGGTGAAGAAGGAGCTGGTGGAATGGCAGAGGAGACAGCAGAGAGCCTGCATTGGTGCAACAGACAATGTTTGCTTGGATCAGTTGG
Source organism: Cololabis saira (assembly GCF_033807715.1). NCBI lineage: Eukaryota > Metazoa > Chordata > Actinopteri > Beloniformes > Belonidae > Cololabis > Cololabis saira. The sequence continues at coordinate 28,305,414 of NC_084594.1, read as the reverse complement.
AGAAGTGGTGTGTTCACCTTAAAGTTATGCACATCTCGTTTAATCTTTGATAAATCCATTCAATAAGGTTGTAAACTGCAATTGTGAAACTGCAAAAATTGATGTTTGGCCTTGTTCAATCCTCAATACTACTGCCAATAATTCATTCAGTTTATTTTTATTCCTTTTCTAGGTTCACCTGTGTTGCAGTGTGTCTGTTCCAGGTGTGGGAGTTTCTAAATAAGCTGGAGGAGTTGGTAGGCAAAGTGTCCTATGAAAATGACCCTGTGAAGGCCCAGAAACCAGCACTGCAGAGAAGAGCACACACTCTTCTGCAAGGCTTACTCAAGAGGTTTTTTTCATTTGAGGCTTTGTTTTCCACATTCTGTTGCTTTGTTTAGGAATTCTTTCTTAAATGTATTGATGTCAATGTTTTTCTGTTACTTGAAGTGCCTTTGTGGTCGAGACTCAGCCGTCGATGCCTCAGGGGAAAGGACCTCTGGTTCTTCGCACAAATGTCCAGTTCTCTGTGAAGACGAGGTCAGTGCTGGTATTGTTTGTTATTCTTATTGTCAAACTCTGTAAAGACTGGCGGGAAGTAGGATCATCAACATGCATATGAGACCACTAACTAAACTAAAGGAACTCAGATCTTGAGTAAAGTGTATGTTGGGACCGTTACACCAGCTGGAGAACATAAGGAGGGCTGTCAGTGTGTAAAGTATCAGATGGACCCCATTGGTTCTGTGCAAGGCAGATCTGTCCAACGGATGGTTCAGCATAGCGAATGAGTGTACAAGAAAACTGAAGGTTGGGGATTTTAGGGAGGGGATTGGCAGTAAAAAGCAAGTCATAAATGGTCTCTTCCCTGATCTGTCACTTTTTTGCTCCATTTTGTAAACTATTGCTTCCAATTTTGCATGTCATTTTATAGTAATATCTTACTCTGGCTCTTATATTTCAGACTGCTGGTTAAGTTTCCAGAACTGAACCACTCCATGAAAGTGGATGTTTCCATGGACAGGTTAGAGTTTTCTTTTGGACCTGTTCGAGTTATTTTCACTACTTGCAGAATGCGTTTTTAGCAATGTTTTTATTTCCTTCCTGTGATAACCACTGTTTTTTTTTTCACCTTTGAAATTAGGGAGGCTCCCAACATCAAAGGGTGGGTTTTTTTACCCCTTCTCATTTCACATGAAACTTCTAGAATAGGTGTTTTTTTCAAATTCAACAGAAATGAGTTTTCACTAAAACCTTTCCTGTTTGTAGATATCGCCGTTTTAATGTCTTGGGAACCAAGACCAAAGCTTTGAACATGGCTGAGAGCCAGTTTGGAGGCATGGTGGCCGACTTTAGACATCTGGTGAGTGATAATGATTCAGAGTTAGAAATAGGATCAATCTTGTCGCATCTATCTGTTAAGATGTCAAGTGTACTCACGAAACAGTCTCTGAGATTAAAACTCATCTTATTAACCCTTCCAAACCTGATGTGACGTGTGTTTTGAGTACTCGAACCAGGAGCAACACACACGCATCACCAGGTTTTGTCAGAGCATCCGAGCTACCATGATACATGTATGAAGCAGAATCCGTGTTTTACTGCAGAAGTGGAAGGTTTAAAACCTCCAAATGCTTTCATTTCATGTCTCTAATTTCTCCAAAGGCAGAGAAATAAAAAGGTTTTAGTGGACAGTTTGATGTTTTCCAGAAAACCTTCACATTTTAGACAGTATTTTTATACAAAGCCCTTTATTACTATACTAACAATACTTTTAATGTGAGGTGGTGATATGGGGATCTTATAGTTTTTCTTTGTACTCTTGTGTGTAGATTCTGAAGGAGCAGAAATCTGGAGGTGGTGGCAAAGGAGTCAGTGATGTAAGTTATAGATGGTATCTCTGTTTGCGGTGCACCCCAATGATCCGTCATTCATGAAGATGTTAACCACTAATGGTTGATCTGATCTGCGTTTGTGTTTGGTGTTCTCTCAGATTTCTCTGAGTGTTACAGAGGAGCTACACATCATCTACTTCAACACTGTATTTGAGCTGAAAGGTTTTTCAGTTGAGCTACAGGTGAAGTTTATTTTTTTACTTTCTTTTGACCCTCGACCGACTCAATAAAAACTCCAGCCTAGATATAGATATGGTTATGTTTACCACTTTGTTGTGGGACAGTGTCTGAATCAAATTTCTCTTATTCATGACAACCGACCTCCTGCAGGCGTCCTCCTTTCCTGTTGTCATCATCTCCAACTCCAGCCAGCAGCAGAGCGCCTGGGCGTCCGTCCTCTGGTTCAACCTGCTCAGCCAGGATCCCAAGGTGAGACTCGGTCATCTCTGATATGCTCTGCTAAGCAGCTTTTAGTTAAACTGATTGAAACATAATAACACACCATAAAAGACAGATTTTCTTCTTTTTTGTTCTGGTGTAAGTTTATAAGTATGTGTGTGTGTTTCACCAGGATGTCATGTTCTTCGCCAACACTCCTGCAGCTCCTTGGCCACAGTTTGGGGAGATGTTGAGCTGGCAGTTTCTCTCTGCCACTAAACGTGGTCTGGATGACGCCCAGCTAGAAATGATCGGACACAGGCTGTTTGGTAAACGCGTCCTACATGCTCTGCTCCAGCTGTTTGTCTGCTTATGTTCAAACGTGTCAAACATGACACCAGGAAACATCATAGTCTGGAGATTTGCTATTTAAAAATAAATAAATAAATAATTTGCACTTTTACAAATCCTTCTGTTACATTTTATGCAGAATTTTTAATCAACAGAAGCATGGTGAGGAATATTTGTTCTTGATTAACTAGAATAATTCTATCACTTTACAGAGTTTTTTTTTTCCTTGTGGTTCTCTTAATCAATTTTGTCTTAAGATAAAGGTTACCGTAGATACTGTTTCCATCAAAAAGTCTAAGTTAGTGTTGGATAGTGTGAGTGTAGAATGACATCGCACCGTAACTTTAAAACAACAAACAAGGCTTGTTCTCATTTCATATGGATTCATCAGATTTAGAGTCTTAAACATGTTTTATTCATTACGCTTCAGGGTTTAATATAATATTTTTGAATTTGAATGTTTTATCACATATAATGATGGCGAGTAAATTTCAATAATCCTAACGTAATGTCAATGTTGTTGTTGTTCTCCCAGGGAAGCAGCAGAGCTACGACACCAACAAGGTAGCATGGTCGAAATTTAGTAAGGTAAGGCTTGAATCTTGGAAAAGATGTTTGGAGATCTGATTAGGGGTTAGCCTTAACCCCGCCCACTCAAAGTAAAATGTGCGTATATAAACTTTTGTGCAATATGTGCAATACTCCCATCCTTTCAAGGGCAATATTATTCTTCCATTCATTTAAGTGCAATATCCCCCCACCCATCCATGTACATTTTTTATCCTCCCATTCACTCTTGTTTATAGTGTGTGTACATATATATACATTTATGCTTCCTTGCTTACATAGTCTTTGCATGTGTGCACTTTGACGGAGCTGCTCCCTAATTCCACTGTACATGTACATTGATAATAAAGGCTTTCTATTCTATTCTATTTTCATTGTTGCAGGCAGCTATGTAATGGTTTCTTGGAGTACAAACGGTCATCAGTGTATCTTTACTTATTTACAATAGTGAGAGAGGGTAAATCTGTACTTTCCTCCATCCTTACTTTCTGATGGTCATTGGTCATTTGCTCGATTGTCTCGAAATGACTGCACTTTCCTTTTGTCTTGTTTATGAATGGATCTTGAAGGCGCATCAGGAATTACATTTCCTGTCTTGTCTTTCAAAGGAAAATACTCCTGACACTTTCTGGGTGTGGTTTGATGGCATCTTGGTGATGGTGAAAACGTACCTGGAAGACCTCTGGAGAGATGGGTTAGTGTGCTAAACATTGTCAAGTCTGAATTTCAAAGAAAGCAGGAGTCTGTTGCTCAAATGTAACCTTTCCAGTCGGCCTTTATTGATTATTTAACAGTGAGCTTTTATTTCTATTCATTATGTTTCAGGGTGTTGCTTATTATTTACTGTTTTTGTGGTGTGTATTTTATGTTTATTATATGCTGTCATTTATCGTGTAGTATCGTACAAAAAAAAACTATGATGTACAGCTAGCAAAAACAGGTCAGAGTGTAGGATCATTTAAATACATCTGTTCATCTGATCTCCAGCTCCATAATGGGTTTTGTGACCAAAAACAAGGAGAAGTCCCTTCTGAAGAAAAAGCAGAGAGGCACATTCCTGTTGCGCTTCAGTGAAAGTGTCATCGGAGCGATCACCTTTTCCTGGGTGGAAATAACCTCAACTGGTGAGATTTTGTTTGTGAAGACATTAAATACTTTAAAGTTGTTGAATTCAAGGCAGATATGTCACGTTTGTCTTTTTCTTTTTTGTACATCCTTTTTCATACATTGCAGGTGACCCTGACATAAAGACAGTTCAGCCCTTCACCAAAGTTGACCTTTCACAGATCCCCTTCCATGAAATCATCAGAAACTTCCAGATCTTAGAAGCTGATAATGTCCCAGAGAATCCTTTGCTTTACCTGTATCCCAACACCCCAAAAGACGAGGCTTTTGGAAAGTACTACTCTGAAAAGAGTGGAGGTGAGGGCACCACGTGGCTGTGCAGAAACGCTGCCATTATCACTCACATATTTATGGAAAACAAATAATTCCCAAAACAAAAAAAACATAAAATTTCAAATAACCAATTGTCTTTCAGATGCCAGTCCTTACCTAAAGTACATCAAAACCAAGCTGGTGTTCGTTTCAAAAGAGTAAGTATATTTATTGTATCCATTCAGGACAATGTACATTGCCTTGTTTATTTATATTTAAAACAAAGCCGGTCCTTTTAAATTTAAGAAACTGAAACACTCTTCCCCTCTAAGTAGTTTGCCCACTCCCTTTTGTGTGTTATGAGCAGGTGGTTGTAATGACTGTTTGTTATTGGTCATGTAGGAACACACTGGAGCCTAGGCCACTCTTGTCCTCTGACATGGCACAGAGTGCAGGCCTGGAGCCACTGAGTGGCCTGTGTGGAGAGGCAGCTGGTGAGTCCTGGCTCTCCTTGCTGTCCAATCCAGCTGAAGCCTTGTCAAAAAAATTGGTCTCCTGTCCTCAAAGAGCTTTCACTACCTCTATTTTGGCCTTGTGGTGTTTGGTATTACTGAAGAACAAGCGGATTGAACGCGGTAGATGTTTGGCTGCGGCTTCTTTTTTTTTTTTTAAATCTTTAAACATCTGGATTGTGGACATGTTGGCTGCTTCTACTGCATGCACTTGTGCTGTTGCCTGCTGAATCTTTTCCCATTGAATATTTTCACTTTGGAGCTTTATGGTTTAGGCAAACTGGATACTAATACACTCATTTTTCATCATTTTGATTCTTCTTCCTGATGCATTTACGTTTTGATCCTTTGAAAATGAAAATTGCATTTTATTGTAATCGTATAAAACCAGTAATCTTTACTTCAGTCAAAAATAAGTTGGTTGAGCTTGATGTATTAATTGACATTTGAGCATATTTTGATATGGTAAATATTTTTTTTTTCTGTAATTACATATTCTAGCTTCTTTTGTTTGATAATGTTTTGTGAAATACCGTATACATTAAGTGGTAATTGCAATCCAGCTCACCCACACATCTGAAACTCTGAAACTTTTTAATTGCCTTTTTTGATAGAAGGTTGTATTTGACTATTTCATGGTCGTGGCACTTATTTCCCAAGCCTGTTTTGGCTTTGGCCTCTCCTCAGAGCAAATAAATAAGTGAATAAATGAGATTTGGACAAAACTTTTGGCATTTATTTCCACCCAGTTTGGAGAGAGTTAAGTTGGGCTTCAGAGCACATCATGTTGTTCTCACTCTCATTTCCTCAGCGAAAGCAGTACCATAAATAGCTAATGCATGACAACGGACGTGACTTTCCTTCACTCTCCTGCCCCCATCTCTCTGCTCTCAGAACAAGTGGAAGATCTTCATCTACTGCAGCCCCCATTGCAACCTTACCACAATGATCCCATGCTGAGCAGCTCTGTGGAACCCCAAGATGAAGGCTTCCCGAGCTATCTGGACAACTTTGCTGACAGTGATTTACTGCAACTGCAACCAGATCCTGCACTGCCCGATTTCTCCTTTACAGGTTTCAACAGCCTGCAACTACAACCCTGTGGAAGCATTTTTCAGTAGGTCTCCATATACTTGACCAAAACCCCGGTCATCATTCATTATTAGCTTCACTTTTTGCTAATATGCAAGTTCCATTATACCGTATATGTTGTGAATTATATAACCACCTATCTGAAAAACGTATTAGTTATTGATTATCATGCCAACAAAACAGAATGAGCTGGACTCCTATCCACTGCATTTAGTATTTTTATGTCTGTTATTTTAACGTAACACAAATGAAGCAATCACAGAGAATTATTATTTGTAGAAAAACATTGTATGAATCACTGCACAGCTCATTGCATCGACTGTTGTTTGTTGTAAAGCCTCTTGTCCTTTTAAAGCAGATGAAGCATTGCACTAGAACCTTGCACTTACCCTGATTTAAATTAAATACTTTCTTACTGTCTTTTTAAAAAAAATAATAAATGTTTTCAGCAATAAAAATGAAAGGACTGATTGTATGCTCTCTTCTTTACTAACATACAGTTGATCTATTTAGACAAATATTCAGGTTGTTTTATATCATTGGAATCCTTAATGAAGTTTGCATAGCATTTTAAAATTGTCTTTTTATCTTAGGTCTGTGGAGATTTGTACAATCACATAATGTGCAGATTAGCATGCTTCATATAAGATTAAGTTAATACTACAAACTAAGTGATAGCTTGTCATGTCCATGCGCAGGATAATGAACCCCACAATGAAAATACCTAGATTAACTTTTATCATTTTAAGATAACTTGCTAAATGACTCTCAGGAACCCTTAATCTTGTGTTAAGTTTAGTTTAATGAAATCTGTATGTATTGTTATAGAAACAGAAAACTCAGAAACCTGGCTGAACTGAACCTAATTAGGATAAAATTATTGGAGCCATCTGTATGGGACCAGCTTGTCAAAGTATGTTAAATCTGTTTGGATCTGAAGGGTGTCGTATAAATGCTGACTTTTGCTAGTAGTCATTTAGTTCTGAACATTGTTAGATAAAGATAAATATAAGATATAAGATAAGATAAACACCTAGCTCTACTCTTGTTTTACTAAAGCAACCTCCTTGAAGTTGTCTGTCTTTCATAAAAAGGAAAAAAAAACATTTACATTAAAACACATTTTTTAATGAAAAAAAAATTTTTTTTTTAACTCTAAATAAACTCAAGGTGTTATATTTCCATTGTTTCATTTAAACTGGTGAAAGTGTCAAATAAAAATATACAAATTTATATGTGGAACAGAAATTTTGAAGCCATATGGTCCTCCTTTTTTTTTTCTTTTACTGGCTTGCAGCTATCCCCGTTCATTCTGCTAATACAAAACACCAGCATTACATTTATAACTTTGGACAATGGCTAAAATAATATAATTTCTTGGATGTAATGAACAATATTTCCTGCATACTCAAACGATACAGGCGTGCTTATTAACCACGGTGAAGTTAGTTTTACGTTGGATATTCGTTGGATATTCGACAGACATTCGCTCTGGGGGCGGCATTTCAAATGCGCACATGTTACAGACTTTACAGTAAACACAGGGACACAGAAAAACAGGGACACAGAAAAGGAGAGGGACCTGGCTTCAGGCAAGATGGCCGACCATGGCGCTACCATACTTCCATCCATACCGGAAGTTGGTCTTCTTCGTTTATATTATTTTTTTTATTTTTTTATTTTTTTAAAATTAACATTTGCAAACAGTACAATGATAACAAAACTTCACATTATGCAATTTCATGATAAATTATAACATATAAAGAGTATTACTCAAATAAAAAACAAAACAAAAAGCACAACACATTATAACAGAAAGCCAAAACATTTACATACATTTATGGTTTTAATTGCTTTTCAATTAGTATAAAACTTAATAGAGTCCAGATACTGTTTTAATTCACAATGAAAAGTAAAAAAAAAGGGTTTTTTGCATAAGAATTTGGATTTGTGGATGTGGAATTTTGCGAGGATAATCAACAAATTAATAATAAATGTTTCTTTTGGCTTTGTTCTAATTGTTACATGGTCAAAAACACCAAAGAACACATCCTTCCAAAATAAATTAAAATCAATATAAATTTTTTCAGACACAAAATTACACATATCACTCCAAAAAGTTTGAACAATGGGGCACAGCCAGAATAAGTGAGTCATTGTTTCAGAATTTGCAGAACAAAAAGTACAGTTTGAATCGATATTTCTTTTGAATCTTTTTACAATGTGATCATTTGTAGGATATAATTAATGAATTAACTTAAAGTTCTTCTTCCAGTTAATATTTTTTACATATTTATTCCAATATGGGATGTATATTATTCAAATATAAAATGAATATATATATAAATGAATATATATATAAATGAATATATATAAAATTATATATATATATATATAGCCTATAGAATATAAATGTACTTACTAATAATGATGTTTTTTTAACTTATTTATATTCATATATAACAAAAATAAAAAACATGTATGTATATATATAGCCTACGGAGGTAGTTTACAATAGACTATATATATATATATATATATATATATATATATATATATATATATATATATATATATATATATATATATATATATATATATATATATATATATATATACATATAATCCACCTCAATTAACCTCAAACAGCACTTTAGGACTAAGGACGCTGGATTTGAGTGACCAACGGGTAAATTAATGCCATCAGTCCTGTATGTGTGTTCCCAAATATATAACATATAAAAGATGAATTTATTGATTTGTACTTTTATTTTCAATAGATCTTTGTGCTACTGAGGGTGATTGAGGAGGTCACAGGTATAGGAGCAAGAATACAGAGAGGGGAGATTAGACTGCTGGATTTTGTCTTTGATGTGATGCTCCCAGAGGTAAGATGGTCAATAGAGCTTCCTTGGGAAATGGAAGGAAATTATTAGGTGGTCAATATTTTATTCCTTTGGAAAACATAAAACCAAAACAGTGCACACATTAGAGTATGATTAGATCATTTAACTGTTTTTCAGATAATGATCAAAATCCTGGAAGGAGAGGGCATGACCAGACTGAAGGCTGAGATCATGATGGCCAGCGGGAGCCTTTTTTAAGTCTGACCCCCCCAGAGATCACGATGGCCATTGAGAGTCTGATGCTGATCCCACAGTCATTGTTCATTATTTTTTCATTGTTATGTTCAGTTTAATTTGTTCCTCCTTCTTCTTCTTCTTCTTCTGTTCCTCCTCATTGTTGTTCATGCTTTTCCCTTGTTTTTGATATTTATATATATATATATATATATACATATATATATATATATATATATATATATATATATATATATATATATATATATATATATATATATATATATATATATATATGTTATATGTTATATAATGTTTTATAATAATGTTTTATAATTTTCGTTTTATGGCCGCTTTTAAACTACCTCCGTCATATTTGAACAATATACACGGAGAAGACCAACTTCCGGTGTCCACGATGTCAAAAGTAAGAAACAGAAAGAACTGTATGTCATAAACTTGATAATAATATTAGGGAAGTATCACATACACAAAGGTAAATTTACTCACTCGAAACCATGCTTTATTGCATTCCAAAAGGAAACTGAACAGTACATATATAAGTATTTGTGACTCGAATAACAAGAAAGCTGCGAAAACTTACCCCCTGGCTGATGTTCTGATGTTTGATATTTCATTGATAAGACTTGCTTTTGTATTGTTTGATTGTTTGTTCTGTTAATAAAGAACTGTTGAAAAAAAAAAAAAAGACCAACTTCCGGTATGGACTTCCGGTATGCATTGGTTTTGTGTTTTTATTTGAGTAATACTCTTTATATGTTATAATTCAACGTGAAATTGCATAATGTGAAGTTTTGTTATCATTGTATTGTTTGCAAATGTTAATTTAAAAAAAAAAAAAAAAAAAATATATAAACGAAGAAGACCAACTTCCGGTATGGACTTCCGGTATGGATGGAAGTATGGCGGCGCCCTTGTCGGCCATCTTGCCTGCAGCCAGGTACTCTTGTATATCTCACATCTCATTTTGAAAACATGAAGTCAGGACAGCTTCGGCCCTTTTCTGCGTGCCCGTGTTTACTGTAAAGTCTGTAATACGTGCGCATTTGAAATGTTCGCTCAGAGCCGCTCAGGGACCCATGAGAGGTTTACCCAGAGCGAATGTCTGTCGAATATCCAACGAATATCCAACGTAAACTAACTTCACCGCGTTTGCATATTACTCATTCTGCATGGACCACGTGCTGCCACACGTTTAAAAGGCCACATTAGTCAGTACTTTTTTTCCTATTTGTCATGCACCATCAGCAGAGTCAAAGCAGACTTGAGACATGAGGCCAAGTCAGAACTTCCTGAGTTTGTGAAAGTAATCTGTTGTGTTAATCAGGAATATTCTGTAAAATTGCATAAGACTGGTGGTTTCTGTCATGTGATGTAACCAACAGCATCACTTCATCTAGATTCTAGACTAGCCGATATAAAGTTCTGAATGTAACCATGAAATATGAACTGCAAAATCCAGTTTAAATCGTAACATATAATATGTATTCAAAGTAATAAAATACAGTAGAGAATTTATAAAAAATAAATAAGAGTGAAATCCAGATAAGCAGCACATGTAGGCCTATCACTCAGAAAAGCAATGTTAAAGTTGAAATGGGCAGACTTCAAATGATATTGTCAAATAAGTTGAAGTGGTAATAAATCAGGATGTCCGAGCCAGCCCGCGGGCCCAGAGCCAGGAGAAGGGAGCGGCAGCTCTGCTGAGCAGCCGGCGGTACGCGTGTCGGAACTGCCGGTTCATGACGGCGTACAGCACGGGGTTGATGCAGCTGTTCAGCCAGGTGAGGTTGGCACAGAACATGTGCAGGATCCGGGGGGCGCGGTTCTGTCTGTCTGCTATGGTAAGCAACAAAAAGGGGACGAAGCAGCATGCAAAACACAAGAAAACGGTGAAGCACAGGCGGGTCACTCGCTTGATTTCAGCATCCTCTGAAGATGCTCCGGAGTTGGAGGAGGGATCGGCAGGGGCTGGAGAAGGTTTGGGGACCACGTCATCAAGAGTGGGCTTCTGAGCTGTTGGTGAGTTCAAGTTTTTGTCTGCGCTCTGGATAGGAGCGGGTGGATTTTCACAGGTGATCTTGACCGGTTCCACCTGGCAGCTCACCTCGGAGGTGGAGGTCTTTGCAGCGCCGCTCTCCACGCCGCTGTCGTCGGTCCCCTGAGCCGGGAGAGCAGGTTTCCTCCTGGAGGACCGCCGGCTGAACCTGTAGCGGAGCAGAGCCTGCGATGCGCTCAGGACTCGTCTGTAGATGAGCAGGTAGAAAACCCCGACACAACCCAGCCCCACAAAAAAGTAGAGCAACAGGACGATGGTGGTGTAAGGGCGACCCCTGGTCCGATGGAAGCTGCAGGTGCACACCTGAGGCACGAACACAAACACCTGCCACATGGGGCCAAAGCTGAGCAGCCCCAGGGCCCATGCTGAGCACAGGAGCACGACAAGTCCCCGGTTGGAGAAAACACGGTCAAACAGAGATCGCTTTGCAACCAGGAGATATCTGCTGACGGCCACCAGGCAGAGGGTGAGGATGGATACGGAGTTGGAGAGGAAGAGGAGGAAGCCGAAGACTCTGCACCAGAGCTGACCACTGCGCCATCGGAGGTGGAGATACGAATCAACGGAGATTGGCTGCAATAGGGTGCAGTACAGGAGATCAGCGACTGCCAGGTTGACGATAAGCACGTTGAAGCGAGTCCTCAGACGGGAATCCAGGGCGAAGGCTGCAATGGTCATGAGGTTCCCCGCCGTGCCGGTGATGGTCACAGCACATCCCCACAGCACGGCCACGTACCGGTAGCCCTGCACCGAGGGACTGGAGCAGGAGAACAGATCCCCCTCCGTGTGGTTGGTTTGATTCATCAGCATTCTGTCGAATCAAAAGAATCAAATACAAGTTCACTTCGCTTTAACGTGTCCATGGAAAGTTCAAACACTTGTTTGTGGCTTCACAAATTAAGGGGAAGTTGGTAGTGGAATAAATGGTTTACCACTTCCTTATGCAAGTCTCACAAACAGAAATCTTTCACTCGCAGGCTTAATTTTATTCATACCCTTTTTACTTTTTATGTATACATTTCTGGAGTTTGACCAAAAATCATTTCTGTATTTGAAAATGTTCGAAAAATAAAATAAGAGAAGATATGTTCTTGCTCTCATTTTAAACTAAACACACATTGATTCAAGTAGTGAAACTGTCTGTTGAATGGAACTAGAATTAACTGGATCTATATAGGGAAAAGGGAAAACTGTTTAAATGTAAATTAACAAATCATTTAATTTAATACTAAATCAGAAGCAAACAAGAGTCCCCACTTAAGACAAATGATTAAAGTCTCACCTTAAAATACCTCTTCCTGTCTCCCTTGTGTGTACTTGTTCATTCTTCTGGTGCTCTGAGAGACTGAATGTTTCTCTTCCTGTTGACATTACTCTCTCTCTGCATCTTCTGTAAAGCTGACGTACCCCCCTATATGATGAAATGGAAAGAAGCTGGGTTTTTCCCACCTCATGTCTAAATTAGGGAGGACAGCTCTGTCTTCAAAAAAATATTCATCATATTTTGAAACTGAATAAGCATGAATGGTCTTGTCTCGTGTTTGTATTTTAGCCTGTTATAGCTACATTAAACTATATAATACTATATTAATTCAATAAGAGTATAGCCATGCCATTATCCCAAAGACAGTTGGGACAAACTCTGGCAGAATGATGGATATGGAGTATTCAGTATTGGATATTCAACCCTGTCCCCTTCATAAAGAGGTTTCTGTATATGGAGAGGCTCTAGGATGTGTTTCTGTAAGACACAGTTTCTTAGGCTGACGTATCAAGGTGTTTCATGAAATTTAAACTGAGGTTTCAATCATCCAGTTTTTTTTCTTTCCTTTTTTTTGCTGCTGTGCTGAGAATAGGAAAGCTTTTATTGTCATTGTACATTGAGTATAGAATGAGATTGGGGGCGAAAAAAACTACTTACTTACTTAAAACTACTTACTGGCACATGGACGCATTAACACCAAACACAATTTTGTCCCTTGGCTGCTGTATTGCAGACTTTCGGTTTCGGCCACAAAGGAGTAAATATAAACAATTTCAGTGAAACCTAAATGAGAAATTCTCGACTTGCAGAGCAAGACTGCAAAGAGGAATGCAGAATGCAGAATGCAAGTGCAGAAAATACTAAAACGCATAAGTGTTATTGTTCCCATACAGCTGCAAAATAAGATAATTACATTATAGCAAGATAACTTTATCAGGAGACAGCTCTCTGACCTGAAGAATTTGTAAATAGCACAAAACAAATGCAAATGTTGAGTTTATTTTTAATGTATTTACAATGAAAGAGCCAGAGTACTCTGTTTCCACCTTTCATTTGATGAGTTCCAGTAGTCTATTCAAATGTTATGTTTTCTCTGCAACTGTTTCTGATATTCAAGCTTTCTCTTGACTTGTTGTTACGGGAGTATAATATTTTTGTTCTTTTTTTAGCTGACTGACTTTTTGCTGCCATGCACACATAATGCTTCCCTGATTGTCAGCTGCTTTAAACTACAAAACCTACTTGAGCTCATAAGATGTTTAAAAGCCATTTAGATTTGTGAACTTATTATTACCAATGTCTGTCAATGGGTGATTAGCCCAGATGATCATGGTACTTAAAAGCACATTCTGAAGTAAAAACAACTCTGGTCTGTTATTAGATATTAAGGATTACCGATATGTTTGAGTCTTGTCAGAGGCTTAAAAAAGTTATTTATTTTGGTGCAGCTCCACTGGCTCCTGTGCTAACATTAATTGCCATTTTGCAGCAAACACATATTCCTTTAGGACTGAAAACTGCTTCAATTGTTTTGTCACAAAATCGTCCACCCCTCACTCTCTAATAACAGTTGTTTTAACTTCAGAATGCTCCTTTAACCACGTACTTTCACTACAAAATGGATTTATGATTAATTGTCATATATTACTGTTTGGAAATTATTAGAATAAAAATCTCAAGTCATACGTTTTTACAACCATGAATTCAATTTAATGATTTTATATATAATTTCTTTCAAATTGACAAATAGGAAGCCCCAACATGAACCATGTTCTCATCATTTTTAATAAACTAGCTTTACGGCAACATTTAAATACACTTCTCATTAATAACATTCTCTACAATTGTTGACATTTTCTTTATATTGCACAAGAAAAAATAGCAGGATTGCTGTAAGTATTGCTAAATTTCCCATTTCTAAAACTTCCTCTAATGTTTCACAAACTATCTTCAACAGGTTGCAATGGGATACGTTGGATGATGAAGGGACAGAGTACACAAGGCAGAGCAGACAAACAAAATATATTTTATCCCAGCACAGTTCTATGATACTATCAAAAATTGTGTTTTTATTATTATTATTACTTTGTGTATATATATATATATATATATATATATATATATATATATATATATATATATATATATATATATATATATATAATTTTTTTGCATAAATCTTCTTCTCTGCAAACGTGGTCCTTTTATTGTCCTTTGCTAGCGTAATGCTGGTGTTTTCCATCCCACTGTTTCAACTTTCTGTGTATGCGTGCGTGTTTGTGTGTTCACATTGTGCAGTTAACTGCAAGTACAGAAGAGTCATAAATGAGTTATTGTCCTGCCGTGCTCACAGTGCTGAAGTTTTCCCATGAGGTCACTGACAGGTTTCCCCAGGTGAGAAAACGATGTGTTGCCATTGATATGTGTTGAGGACACCGACATGCAGACGTCTCACCAAAAATGTTCAGCAGATGAGAAAATGATGCATTGCCATTTAAATGTCATGAGGACACTGACATGCAGACCTCTCACCAAAAATGTTCACTTGTGTGCTTCCTTCGACTTGTGTCTTCATGTTAGCTAATAGATGTAACTGAGATGATCTGAGGATACATCAGAAGAACAATATTGCTGTTTTCAGCCAAAAAGCCAAACGTGATTTATTTTCCCCCTCTTGTTTTCTGTTTGACATTTTATCCAACTTTATTGTATGCAGACCATGAGAGGGATCACTGATGTCTATATAGTGGAGCAGCAGTTGCTTCTTCACATGTCATTTTAGCCATTTTACTGTTCCTCTTGAATCCTTGTTTGTGTCCCACAGAAGTAAATATGGACCAGTTGTGAAAATGTAACAACAATGGATGGAGAAACGTCTACTGGAAACTACAGAAATGATAGGCAATTTATGGAAACCTTTTTCCTCTTCCTAGTTGACAAAGCCAAAGCTTTACAGTGTACGATGGCAGCTACAGTATGATGCAAGTTAACATTAGAGGTCATCCATTCATCATTCATTGATTTTCCAAACCCTCTCCGGGGCTTTCACCAGGCCAACATCACACATCCCCAGACATAGTTAAATAAGACGGACAAACTTGCACTTACATCTACAGAAACTTAGGTTAGGCTGTTTGCTTTTTTCAATTAATATCTATCATCATCTTTGATAATATTGATGTCTTCTATTTGTAAGGAATCCTTGCAAAAGTATTAAAATAAAAGAGAGGTAGGATTTTTAGTCTGAAGCAGTGGATCAGGTGATACAGTAGGTGGCATTTAGCTGGATACGGGATGATGCTTGAAGTGACTGCTAGAAATTTGTCTACAGGTTCCTCTTCAAACTATCTTCACATACATGCTGTTCACTCACTGACGGGTAAATCACAAAGGGGAACCAGAGAGGACGAAACATCTCTACACAGTGACGAATAATATTCGTGGTTTCTCATAATGAAATAGCAGTTCCAACCAGACCAGCTAATTTGGCTCTCAGTGGTGAATGGCTGCCTCCAATTCACAGTGTGCTTCTTCCCGATTCCTGCGAAGTTTCCTCGTTGCTAGTAAGGAGTGAAGAGGATTGGCCCATGTGTAGTGCGGATGGGACCAGGAGCTGGCCTCAGCAGGCTGAGGGGTGTTCCCTGCAGGATGTGGTGATGGGGGTGAGGATGGGATGTTGGGCCATGAGGACGGAGTGCCAGCTGATTTGATGATGCTGCAGCCATCGCTGCGGCAACAGCCAGAGGATTTGGTAAAAGTCCAGCCCCCAGAGTTTTGGGAAATTCCTTTGAGAGAGTCAAGAAAAAAAAATCTGAATTAAATTCAACTATGGGTATTTTCAAGATTAAATGTGGATAGCAGTGAGCTAAAGGGGAAGAAATGCTTCAAGTAGACTGGGAAAAAAATGACTTAATAGATACCATAAAGTCTGTGCGCTTCTTGTGCCGATTGAGCAGAGGATTAGGTTTTCCTGCAACCCCATCCCGATGCCTTCTGCTTGATATATGCTGCAAAATGTAGGAAACATTGACATATAGAGGGTTTGCTGCAAATATTTCACTCTGGATCTGTTTGTGTGTGATGCTCACCTGTTTAAGCTGCAGCTCAGAGTTGACTCTGACGTTGCATATCTCACAGTGGAAGGTGCGTTCCTGAGTGTTCGGGTCTGAAGACAGCTCCCCCCCCTGCTCAGAGCTGGGTTTAAGACCCAAGCGTGGGTACGCTTTAATGGGTCCCAGTCCACTTCTAGCCTCCATTATAGTTTTGTGTTTGGTACCTGGGAACAACAGAGGTATCATCTTTGACTTGGCCTTTTTTATGCTTAAAGTAAACCTACCAAAATGTTGTCTTTGTTGTTTATGAAAACAAGATTTACTCTCATTGCTACTTCTTCTCAGACAGTGGTAATTGCAAAAATGGAAGCAGCCTACACAGAAAGAAGTTGTCCGACAAATTATGCCCAGAAGTTCAATTTACAGTAAATAGATTAAAGAGGGAAATCATTCACTTGTTTTATGTCTGCTATTCATTAACGCCAAGTGATATTGACAGTCCCTTCAGTGTTGAAAAGTGTTAGTGAAAATATATAGTTTCATTATAAGTGGATACAGTTGATGACAAAAACCTCTGAACCTGTCAACCTTATTATGTTAAATATGTTTCCTGTAGTTTCATAAATTAAATGAAGCACAATGTGGTGTAGAGACATGACATTTTTACCCACACATTTGTACCACTAAGTGGCAGTAACGCACTTGCTTTAATTTTTCACCCGTCAAAGTGTGAATCTTGTAATAACAGCCATATTTTACTGTTTTGTCCCCCAACTGGCTCTTAAAAAACCCTAATGTACATTTTGGAGAGATTTATTTTCCCTTTTTGATGTTTGAGGTACTGGATGTTGAACTAACCTTTGTTATGTGCCTCCAGCTGTGATAGGGAATTAACAGCTACTTTGCAGAGGGAGCAGTAGAGAAGCTTCTTGGCTTTCTCTTCTTCCAGGTCTCCTGAAGACGGGCTTGTTGTCGGGGACGGGGTCTCAGGGAGAACAGCCAATCCTGGATCCACAGAGGAGGCATTGAGGGCTGCAGAGGGGGAGGGAGAGGAGGGCAAAGGAGTGCTGACAGCTGGCAAGGGGGGGCACCCTGAGTCTGCCGAGCTTAGTGTGGGTGTTGGAAGATAGTTAGGAGTCAGGGGTGACTCTTTCAAGTTGGGACAGGATTGAGTGTCATCTGTAAGCAGTAAAAGTTTTTTAGTCAGCAACTTTCTTGTGAAAAACCAACCATCAGTTATGCAATTAATCATCCAATTCTGATGATCATGACTTGCAGTATGAAAATAATGTGACGCCTCGTGCACTAGCGCTGTTCTTGCATTTCTGCTCCCCTGATGTTAACACTCTGCTGTGTGGCTCTATGTGGACGTGCCGGCAGGTCTGGCAGGCCCATTCTGCCTGCAAGATGCTTACTGACTTTATTTTTATTCTTTCTGTCATCATTGTTCAGCTAAATCTTTGCAAAATACGGGTTATAAAAGAGTCACGCCTTAGTTTCCAGAGTTTAAAAAAAAAAGGATGCATACATTCGTATCCAATCAGTTTTGAATATATTCTTTCTCTTAAGAGTCACACATGGGGAGCTTTACATTTGTGTCACACTGTGAGTGTGAATGTAAGTGTGAAACATCATGTTTCAACAGCAATGCTCACCCTGCTTATGATAATTAGGATCAGGTTTGGGGCTGGATGGCGACTGGCCTGATGGGGATGGTGACATCGGAGCAGGAGGGTGCTGTTTATCTCCATCTTGGGAACGTGTTGTCTTGGATGTCTCGATGCCTTTCACCCTTCGGGCATGGCGATTTCCCTTATAATGGGCCTCTGCCTGGCTCTGGCAAAAGAGAAAGACATGTCACAAGCTTGCAAGAAATACTTAAGTTGATTTGATCATTTATCATTTTTCTTCACCCTGTTACTTGTCTTTATCACAAGTTATATTGACAAACCTATTATTTTGACCCAGATTCCACCAGGCTGATAAGGTGTGAGCTTCTGGTGACACATGCATGAGCAGCAATGCAATTTTTCATCATATTTATTCATTTGTTTTCAAAATCACTTGTGCGTTTCAAGTCAGCATTATCCATCTTCCAAGTTATATCAAGGCGACTTCAGTTTTTAAAATATTAGAGAGCTATCGGAGAGAAAAGGTGGCATTTAGTTAGTAAAGACAGAAGATAAAAAGCTTTTCCTTCCCCAGACCACCACTGACTACATATCTGTGACAGAGGACCCAGACAGTACAACAGAGACGATTGAGGTTCAGACATACAAAGTTTATGAAGAAAGTTCAGGTCTAAATCAGAGCAGACAGAAAGCCGGCTAAGAGAAAAAAATCTAAAATGTCCAATATCTAAAACACCAGGAAGATTTAGGTAGAGTGGTGCAAAACAAGAACCAGCAACAGACAAAAGTGATACATAGAAAAACACAAGGAAACCTTGGAGTGCTTGACTTTACAAGTAGCACAAAAGTGGTTTGGCAACAAGAAGAGATACACATATTCAGGGTACTGATTTCCTCCTGGATACTGGCAGGAAAGCTCTCCCTCATTCGTTGCTGTTCTTGCTGTATATTTTCTCCCCTCTTGTTTCTCTTGTTCCCCGTTTGTTCTTGTGTCCGTCTGTGTCTGCAGTACATCTATCATGGCTTCCACCCAGCCCCTTCCAGTTTTAGTTCAACTGCTACTGAAGGTAATGACTTGTTCCTCAGCCAGCTCTTGAAGGGTGAATTTAGAGTTTGCATATCTCTGTGAAACAAACCTTGTCTTAGACAAAAGTCTGGTGTTTTTAGTGTCTCGGGATCAAAACAGTCTCTTCCTGCCAACTTGTTCAAGTCCAGCCCAGTGTTTCCCGTCCCCCCACCATTAAGCTTACATATAGGCTGCCATATTTCCTCAGGCTCCATCAGTTCTTGTCCACTGCAGCTCATGAGTTTGTCCTCTGCTTGTTGGTTACTTAATTTAATTTCACAAACTGAACTGATAGTTTGCAATGATGATGTCTTGATAAAGCTGTTGGAAAGGGATATATATTTTGGACAATTCTTGTCTGCTTTCACTATTGGTGTAATAAGACAGCCAATGACAGTCAACAATCATATACTAAGAGAAGATAAATGTGACTGTAAGTGGACACATAGAGACGAGAATCACTTAAAATTTCAGAAAAATAAGAAATGAATAAATCAAGCCTTGCTGTGGACTTAAATTGGACAAAAGGCAAATGGTAATGATTATCCTTTTACATATGAAAAATGGATGATATCATTGTTACTTTTTATCTATTCATTTATTTTTGCTGGATTTACATTTTTCTTAAAACACTTACTCAGGGATTTGAATCTTTATTCTACAGGTTTTTTTTAATTACCCTCTGAATAAACAAGCAATTCACTGAAAACAATGCATAGGATTAATCCAAAAACTCACAAAAATGTAATTTCTCATTGATAATAGCTCCACTCTGAATAAACCCCTCCTCTATGACCATATACATTCGGTTAAACTTGTTACTGGTAAAACTGGCAAAACACATTGTGGGTTATTTTTTGTCCTTCCTTTTTTGAATCTGTCACAGAAAGCTTTGGATTCATGGGAAAAGCATCCACAATAGTGCCACATGATAAGTTGCTCTTGGTTAGACAAACTAGTGCTATCTTCCAAGTTCACATACACTATATTGCCAAAATCGCTCACCCATCCAAATAATCAGAATCAGATGTTTCAATCACTTCCATGGCCACAGGTGAATAAAATTAAGCACGCAGGCATGCAGACTATTTTTTACAACTATTTGGGAAATAATGGGGTCACTCTCAGGAGCTCAGTGAATTCCAGCATGGAACTATGCTAGGATGCCGCTTGTGCAACAAATCCTGTCGTGAAATTTCCTTGCCCCTAAATATTCCACAGTCAGCTGTCGGTTGTTGTATTATAAGAACATGGAAGTGTTCGGGAACGACAGCAACTCAGAACTCCTTAGTTCCAGTGAAAGAAACTCTGAACGATTCAGAATACCAAGGCATTTTGGACAATTCCACGCTCCCAACTTTTTGGGAACTGTTTGGAGTTGGCCGCTTCCTCTTCCAACATGACTGTGCACCAGTGCAAAAAGCAACGTCCATAGAGACATGGATGACTTGGATGAGTCTGGTGTGGATGAACTTGACTGGCCTACACAGAGTCCGGACCTCAACCCGATAGAACACCTTTGGGATAATTTAGAGTGGAGACCGAGAGCCAGGCCTTCTCGTCCAACATCAGTGTGTGACCTCACAAATGCGTTTCTGGAAGAATGGTCAACAATTCCCATAAACAAACTCCGAAACATTGCGGACAGCCTTCCCAGAAGATTTGAAGCTGTTATTGGATGAGGAATGGGATGTCACTTAATTTCATATGCAAGTCAAGGCAGGTGAGTGAATACTTTTGGCAATATAGATGTACATGTCACCATCAAGTGACTAATCAAAGGAAAGAGTGAAGTGCTGGAGTACAAATATAGTTCATGTAAGCTCCTTAACGCAGTAATACAAGACTGCATGTGTATACACAAGGAAAAAACTTCTCAAGCCAGATATGTTTCATTATATCAATAACACAGCTTAGGAAACATGTGACAGGTACATGTTGGGGGCTCTGAGGAAGAGAGAGGACTGTGATGTACTTGGAATGTTTCTGTAAGCCCGAGGTATTAACTGCCAATGATAGTTACCCATATAGCCCTCATCCTGATTGGTGATGACAGACAGGCAGATATAGCTCTACCAGTGTAACACTACTCCTCTGGGTGTTGCTCACCACAGTCCTGCCATTAGACAAGGAGATGAAGGTCTGCAAATACACAAATGAAAGAAGGGAACTCGAAAAGGAGAAATATGCATTGCTCTATCTTCTGTTGCAATCCGCACTTCAAGTTGCTCTCCTTCTTCCTTTATGTTCCCTCATAATGTAAGTTATGTGATGTAACAACAAAGCTGTAATTTCTTTAACGAGTGGCTCACGTTTAACGTTGACGTTAAATTTGGCAGTATTTTGGCATCTAAAATCCTTTTCTGATTTAAAATGTCCACAACTGAGAGGGGTTCTTGTTAAAAAATGCTGCCACTTGCCTTTTTTTGTCTTTACTCGGTGTTGGCATCGGTCAAGTCATATTGCTTAGAGCAATGCCTATTAATGTGACTGGAAAACAGGAACAATGCAAATTCAGCCAAGACAACCAGTTAAATAAAAATAAAAACATGCTCCCAAATGATCAGATGGTATCTTGTAGAAGCAGGTTCATTGAAAGCAATCCTTCCTTGCAAGTGTTGAATATAGGTCTATTTCTGTGCTGACCAGCACTCTGAAGGCATGTTGAAATCATGCAAGGCCAATGAGTGATTGCTATATTCTACTTATAAGCTTTCAACAAGACAGAATACATTCAGATTGCAATTTATTCACACATTTTATCTCTGCAATTTCACTTGTACTGTTCTGAATCACTAATTTATGTAAAATACTTAAAAAATATACAAATATGAGATACAGTACTTTAGTTCAGCACAGTATGTGAAACAGACTGTTAAGCTATGACAGAGCCGTGGAAAGCAGGATTTAAATGAATGAAGAAGCAGAAATGGGATTTAAGGAGGAAATGAGAGCAAGTGAATGTTCCTTAAATCCTTTTTCTCCCTAAGAAGGATGTGCTTTGATGTTTTATCTATAAACCGACAAAGGCACAGAAAGCAGATAGAGCTGGTCGAGCAGCCAGTCTGCTGTATGGAAGGACGGGCGGCAGCGAAAGGAAGAGGGGGTTGGAAAGAGGCTTGAGAGTGCGAGAGAAGAAGAGGGTATATATTAAAGTACCCCGAAAAAAGGGAGAAGCAGAAACACAACAACTCATGGAGAAAATGAAAAGTTACTGAACAGAGGGCAGGGAATAGTAAAACCAGCACTGGCTGAGGGGAACACGAGGAGTGATGGAGCAAAGAGAGGTGTCCACTGTGGTACAGCAGTGGTGACGGGAGCTAATGCAGTGTGGTGTGACGTCAACCTTGCAGCAGAGCTGAGCTGAGCACTGGCAAGCTAATCTGTCCTCGGTGGCCTGCAATGAATTGCAGTGTTGTAATTACAACATGTGATGTTGCAAAGAGAAGCAACTGTCTCTCAATGGCCAGCATAAACAAATCTGTCTCTGTCGCTTTGTGCCTGACAACAACCCAGCGTCTGTCAGACATCAACAAGCCAGAATACATTGACAATATTAATATAATTTAAGATCTAATGACCTGAAGAAGCCCTAAGGGAAAATTAATTGTTTATCTGCATTTGAACTGCGGCGTAGCCCAGACATCATGAGTAAGGCAAGTACTGTCGTGTAAGCAGAGTATCCCTTCATTATTAAGGAATGTCCACGGCACTTTAAGCTCCCAGTCTCTCAGGTTACTGTGGAAAGTGCTGTAGAGCTGCAACAGAGCAGATGCACACCGTGGCTCACAAACACAAAAGCAGGCCGGATAGACAGGTGTCCCAGTATTCAACTTCTCCCCACATAACACACACTAAATTAATAAGATCACCGTCACAACCATTTTTCATGCGTTCACACAAAATCCATTCACAGGCAGTAAGTATATAAATACATGTACAGTATATAAAAACAACTAAAGCAAATAAGAGTGTGTTTCCCACTTAAGAGCACTACATTAATCTGAGAGCATGCACGTCTGAGGGAGGGAGATATTATTATGTAACCCCTCACAGAAAGAGCAGGGAGGTGTTACACCAGTTTGGGCTCTTGCCCGTGTCCTTTAGGTGCCACTGCCTAAAGGACATGGGTACGAATATTTAGCACTTATACTTAATGATTACAAATATTTAGCACGTAATAAGTGTAATGGATCCATATTTGTATATTAGGCTTCTGTTTGATTTCTCCTCATGTTTAGGCTCTGGGCTACATCGGCAAGTCATAAAGAGTTTAGTTGTATAGCTGGACAGCTTCAGAAGACTTGAAGGGATGTAGAGTGTCTTAATTTAGATGACATTTTTCACAATAAACAGAGGAAACTTGATAAGAAACACATGTCATATGTATTCAGATTTATCCATATGAAGGAAAAACAATCTAACCACATAAAGACATTCCCCATAAACATGTCAACACAAAGCCACCCTCCTTTACAAGGTCCAATCCGAGACCGAGGACGTGTCTTTCCTCCCATCCGGTATGTTTTGTATGCTCACATTACGAGTTATTTGCTTTTCAACTTCAGTTAACACGTCTGCCTCTTTAATGGTTGCACTCAAATGGTTCTGCTAAAGTTTCATTACCTTGCCTCTTTTATTTCAGTTCTTCTGCCGTGTGTTGCCAAAGGCACTGCTTGTCAAGAGTGAAATGCTGAAAATGTGCTTTATAAGTATTGCGATAGCTTAGAGGGCAAGCTAGGGTTCATCCATCTGTTTCACACCTATCTTTACCCTCCAGCAGTCTAATAAAGTCTTGTCGGTATGGATCCACAAACCAGCTTTCTTATACTTGTAGTCTTACAGTGAATTTACAAAAGATCTAACACCAAATGAAACATTTGTACACACGTCCTGTAAGTAGAAAGTTTTTTTTTAAAACTCCAAAGAGTTTGCTTGTGTTTTTTTATTGTTTGTCTGGAAAAGAGCTTATCTACTGCAACATCTCCTGAAAAATTATATGTAAAGGAGCAGTTGTGTCAGACTTTATGATGTCAGTCAAGAAAGCAGTTTTCTCCTGTCTTTTTTATCCCTACCCCTCCGTCGCAACAAGCTAGAATTGGAGCTGAGAAACTGTGAGCCAAGTTTTCACCTGCTCCAGCTGTGCTGTCAGTCACCGACGTTCACTAGGTCCAGATCTTTGGCTTTCCAGCTCACGATTTAATGCGTGCAGTCTGCATGTGCAGTGTCTCTGTGGCGTCTTCAGGAAACATCAATATGTTGCTCTTGAGTTACATGAATTTCCTCACGTACTTTATTTAACCAGTTGATCGTGCCGTGAACCTCTTCCTCTTAGTTAAAGCTATATCAATAACACTTGCACGACTTGTCATATATCATTATAACTGGGAAGACTGACAACTTGGGAATCTGGAGATACATTTCCTGAAGCTGTATGCAAACTAGGTTGGCAGTGGCTCAATTGACAGTGACATGTCCCGGCATGGATGCACCTCCTCGAACTGGGAAATGCAAGTTGCATGTTAACCTCAGAAAACTAATATTAATCAATAAATAAATAAATAAATAAATAAATAAATAAATAAATAAATAAATACAAGATATAATAAGATTTGCTGTCCCATAATGGGAAGCCACCCCAATCCAGATGCATCAACGCATGTTTCATGGCTTGGATATCTTCATAAACTGAATGCAGTCTTTCCCCTTTTAAAAACACAAGATTCCATTTTAACCAAAATGTTCAACTGTTATTTCTGTCCTCAGACATTTTTTTTTCTCCAACAGCCTTCACAACCATGTGGTCTTTGGCAAACTGGAGACAGGCTGCGATGTTATTTTTAGAGAGCTGCGCCTTTCTCCATATAGCCCAGCCATACATTGTCACCCAGTGTTCTCCTGATACTGATTTTGCAAACCTTTTGGATCTCAAATTTCTTTATGCAATAAAGTTTATCTTTATGCAGTCCTCTGAAATCTTTTCAGCTCATACCACGAAAAACAAACTTTCAGAACCTGGTTTATTTCATTAATGAAGGATGCCCACTTACACCAAATTCAAAATCTCATTGATGGAAAACTGTTATTGTAATTTCCGCTTTAAGCTGTTTAAGTTTTCATACCTCTGAGTTGAAGCGTATTTGACAGACATTGCAGGTGATTATGGGCCTCTTTGTCTTCATAATAGGTGGCCCAAAGGTGTGCGTCATCACAGCCTTCTGGACAGGATCCATCTGAGGAGAGACGACCCAGACATCATATCAAAGATTCAGGAACACAGGAGGAATGCAGACGGTCAACTGAGTAAATAAGGGTGAGAGTGAAAGGTATTGAAGAAAATGTGCAGGTAGATAACAGGGGGGTAGCCACTATGAGGGGGGAAGGCCGGAAGATATATATGGGGATTGATGTAGACAGAAAGGTGGGAGTTTTCTCAGCAGCAGCTGGTGCCGCTGGTTGTTTTTTTAGTTTTTGGGCTCCGTTCAAACACTTTAAATTATGTTAGAGTTTGATGCTAATTACTTAATCCCTGTCTAGAAGAAGTCCTGTTGTCATTGCTGTGCTGTTGTGTCCTGTTCTTTTATTCATTTTTGTGTTATTCATAAAGTTTATAACAACAGATACAGTGTGTTTAGGTTCATTAATGGGGACAAAAGAGCAGCATGCAGAGCATTTTCTACATAACAAACACTAATAATTGTGTCTGTGGACTTTTGAGAAACAGATTGGGAACTGTTCCTTAAAACAGAGAGAAGGTTAAGGGCAATACATACGAGTGTGGCTCATTTATGTTTTGATTTGTACAAGAATTCAGTTGCAGCTGATTTCAGCAGCCGTAAATCAAGAGTCAAAGTGATTCTCCTGAACCTCATATTATCCCTCCAAAGTGTCTGTCCCCTTTAAGTTGTGTGTATGTGTATAGTATATACCAAAATAAAAATAAAGAGCTCTCTGATCCACTAGAAGAGTACTAAAAACCACATGGCTGGGTGTTGCCTTCATTAAAAAGCCAAAATTATTTTGTGTTTTTACTCAGCCTCTAATCTCAGGCTCATGCTGAATGTATGCCAGATGTATGTTGCTTAAACCAGTGGGAGACATGTCATAGTTGCTCTGAACACTAATCCAACGTTTGAATCCATTGTTAGAAAAGTATTCATAGTGTAACCTTTTCTCATGTGGACCTGTAAAAATCTCCAAATGTGTTTATCTATTATATACACTTCTTCAGATATCAATCCAGGCTGAGCTAGTGACCCCTGGCTTACAGATGGTACTGTATGCTTTCAATTACAGATCTAAACCTGAAAAGCTACATGAACAATCTGAAATAAATAAATAGATAGGTGCAGGAACACATTATCCAAATCTAACCTATTGACTTGCCACATTTCACACTGATTTTGTTTTTTTAAATTAGATTTTCACTCTTTTATTTTTCTCTAATTTGGCAGCCAAAAGATGAACTTGTAAAAAATAGCTGCTACAACAGCTGTGCTGAGTGAAACTGTTGATGGTAGGTAGCGCAGATCGTTCACTTTATAGTGACTTAACTTGAGCAAAACGGAGGCAAGTAACCAATAATGTTTACATTAAACGTATTAAAAAAAGTTTTTTGTACTTCCACTTGTGCATTTTATTATACTTTGAAATTCACAAAAAGGTTTTCCAGGGGTCCCCTTTATTGGCTTATCTGCTTTCACAAAGTCTAGCTCTGGGCTTTGATTTAGTTCAGACAGACATTGAGCCTTTGCACAGAGCTGGTTGGCTCTTGTTTCTCTTATGTAGGAGAAATATACTCTGAATTCTGGATGGATTAGTCAAGACTTAATTAAAAACTAAAATCATTTGGTTGCACCATAGCTTAAGACCCTTGTGCAGATTACCTTTCACTCAAGAGGAAAATCGCTCATTGCATGGAAACGACAGCAGGTCTCAGCCATTTTTTTCTTTTTCTTTCTTCCTGCTAATGATCCTAGGATTGAACATGCGTGGCTGTTTGCCTTTGTGTGGTCCTGCAATGGACTCACAACCTGTGCCTTGTGCCCAAACACAGTTGGGGTAGGCTCTGACAGTCCTCCGTAACCCTTAAGAGGATGAAGTGGGTACAGGTGGATGTTAGAAGTACTCGGGAGGTTTAGTACTCTATTACAGTGGAAGAAGAGGACTTGTTTGATGGTTGTTTTGAGAAGCAAGACATTTTTCCAAATTTTCTTGACATCATCTGGAAGAAATAAGTGGACACAGAAATAAGTGATCTGTAGGACCTGACGTTATGCAGATTCGGCCCTCCCACATTCCTGTTTTAATGCAGGTACTGTCTGACTGAGCTCATGTGTGACTGGAGCCAGTAACTGTCAAGAGATCTAATGCAACGTGAGTGTACATGCTGATTACGTTTGCTGCTTCATGCTCTTCGGCTTGCTTTATTTTGCTTTCCTCTCTATCATTTCGAACTCTGTTTTTAGCAAAAATCCCTCTGATCAAGTGTTTTGGCCAGTTTGTCCTTCTCTGTGTCCTTTCATGTCCTGCACCTACTAGGGCCAGGAATGACAATCAGTTGCTCTTTAAGAATAATGACTCACACAGAGCCGCAGCGGTCCATAACCAGTTGACAGCACTATTGTCAAATTGTGTAAATTTTCCTTGTGCAGGAGGACATTGATTAGAATGAAGGTGCTTTGGCATTAGCGGCCATACCTAATGACCTCAATGATGAAGGACGAATCATAAACATGCAGAAGGGCAATTTTGCCTGAACAAAAGCTGTGTGTATTTGTGAACGCACCCCTGTTTGTGACCATGTTGACCTTCGCATGAAACCCAATCTAGAAATGAGAAGGAGCCAAAGAAAATGCTGACCGTAGAGAATGCTGTTTGAGTGCCTCTTATTCAATTGATTGGCTGTAAGTCGTTTCATTGCAGTAAACCACTCAGCGGCGAATCTTCTCCATTATAATAACACTCAAAATCTGTCAGCTAATCATTTTAGTTTACACATTGCAAACCCCTAACACTGTGACACTTGTCTTCTTCACGAATAGAGCAGATGTGCTGTCCAGTTGAACCAAATGTGGCAATAAGTGTGCATATGTGTTAATGTTGGTTTGAGAGAACTCACTGTAGTGAAGTTGTGGAAGAGGCCGATGCTGGCTGGATGAGGGGACTCCAGGGGGAACTGGAGGAAGGGCTTCATGTCCAATGGGGATGGGATGACAGGTGGACTCCTGAGGAAGGCAGGGACCGGCCCTGGTCGGTGTACACTTCCTGTTATAGATGCACAAGAAACAGGGATATCAGACATATCAAATAAAAGATTTAAAAAGATGCTCCATGTTGGATCATGAGACACATCTAAGGCAAAGATTTCTCATGATTTCGGTTCTGCAGAAAACAATATTTTCAATTCATATATTTAACAATTCAGACAGTGAAACAAATCGATGGCTCTTTCGGATATTGAGCACTAATCTGTCTATCACAGCTCTGATTAAAAGTCTATGATTAATATTCTCGAGGGCCACTCTCATTTTCTTTTGTTTTATTCAAGGGCATTAGAGATGTGGTCACTCGTCATTTTCACGTAAAGGTAATGGCAAGGAATGTAACATTGTTGAGAGTGGTGCTGAAATGAGTGAAAACATCACATATGTATTACATTTCTTTGAGTCTCTTGGTGAGTTTGAAATGCAGCAGCAGAGATCTCAACTATGATCTGGTCAAAACCATAATACTTCAGACTCCTAAAACCTTAAGTTAACTTTCAGATTGTAAGGAATATCTAAAACACTGTTTTTAGATTAGATTTGTGAAGATGAGAAATGGAGCCATTTCACTGACCTTTCACTTGTCTAAATAAATATTGACATTTTATATATATATATATATATATATAGGTATTAGTCTTGAAAGTCTTTGAACGTATTTACAAAATGCTTCTTTTAAGTCAAGCATTAAATTCCAATACAAGTCGGCACTCACAAGTAAAAAAAAGTGTACCACTCTACTATATTTTAAAGCCACACCATCACATTCTGCGTGACTTTGCCCACATCGACTGCTCCTCCTCACCCACACCTCAACTCAGGAGTGGAGTGGCCTAGTGGTTGGGGCTTTGGGCTCAAGAGCCGCTGGTTGTGGGTTTGAATCCTGGCACTGGCATCACTTTGTACATCCTTGGGAAAGATGCTTTACTCTCGGCTATCCTGGGGGTGGTTACCACCGGCTCTATGGGCCACAAGGCTCGAAAAGGACACACATACTTGACTATATTTTAAAACCACACCATCACATTTTGCATGACTTTGCCCACATCGAGTGCTCCTCCTCACCCACACCTCAGCTCTCTTCGCTCATCCTGCTCCTTTTACTCTGAGGAGTAGCTCAAGAGCGGTGAATGGCTGCTCTTGAGGAGTCTACCGTGATGGGCAGGAAGGCTAAGCTCCTTAAGCCTCACAGCTGGGGTGCTGCAGATATAAGACTTTTCTTCATTTTGCTCTCTCTCTCTCTCTCTCTCTCTCTCTCTCTCTCTCTCTCTCTCTCTCCCTCCCCAAGCACAGTTTTCCAGTTCCATTTCATGGTCTCTTTCACCGTCTCTGTATCCCTCATACGCACTCTCGCTCTACCAGCAGTCATTCTGTTCAGTTGATCCTCATCACCATCTTCTTTCTCTTTTCCACTCTATTTCACATCTGCTTCCCGCAGTTATTCGTTTCTTGAGAGTAAACTCTGCACAGAAGATTTGTATAATCTTTTCTCCTAAAATTATAGGGTATGAACATTGTTTATATCTGCCCCTTTATGATGACTAGTCAACATTTTTGATACATTTGTAAAGACAATCTGGTCATTTGTCAAGAGAAGGTTGAAAAAGCCATTTGGATAACAGCAGTGGAGACTTAAAGAATGGGTTGTCAGAAAAAAAATAGATTTTGGGGAAATGCTCATGGCTCCCCTCTTCATACCATTTCAGTTTATAAGGCCAATGCAGCTGAAAATCAACAGTACGTATTGTCATTCTTCTGTTGATCCTTTTGCATTTGCTATGTTCAAGGATCAGAGGGTAGGAGGAGGAAAATGGACATAAATCAGAGGGTTACAGTTTTAATGTTCCCCAGACATCTCTCAGCTCAGCTCTAAAGCAACCAGAGGTTTGTGCAGGCTGAAAAATCTGCGATAATAACAGTTATAATTAATAACAGTTAATAACCGTTCTCGCATTGATAATTTATATTCCAATGTTTTGGGATTGATCTGCATGGAAATATCTGATATTGCAGCCAATATAAAACCCTCTGATGGACCACAGCAGAGTCCGTCGTGTGCCGTGTTGAGTGTTTGTTAATAAACTACAAAAAATGCATAAACTTCCTAAGAAGTTTGTCTTTGAGGTGATGAAGGAACTAAATACAGGACCGAGAAGACTGCACCAGTTAAAGCTCTAGCTCTGTTATATTTTGAATGGTAGCAGATTTAACTTTAATTTTGTTGCTACGAAAGTAACAGCACGACAGCTGTTGCATAAAAACAAATTTGCAAATCAGCAGGCAGTTTTTAAAAATGCTTATCAAGTCACTAACGAACCAGCTGTCTTTTTAAGTCTGTCAGAAACTGGCTCCAGCTGTTCAGATCAATGAACTCTGACCAGATAATCCAGTCAGTAAATCGAACTCTTGGTTAACAGATGGAAGAAAAAGCACTGACTCCATTACATTTAATGTATAATTAAATATCAATTAATGCAAAATTAAATGTCACATAATCAATAAGCGAATCTGGGGGAATGTAACAACGATCTACTGATAAAAGGATAACAAATGATAATGTAATCATTCAGTTCTTTCAAATGTCTCCGTTTTGATTTGAAAGGACAGGAAAAGTGATTAAGTAAAGCAGAGATACTGAATAATTATGGACTCTGTATCTCTATTCGTGCACCCAAAACAGACAATTAACGTTTAATTAATTGGTAACTGCTTTGTTTCTGCTTCTGTGCTGATTTTGAGATTTTTCAGTCAATGTCGAGTCATCAGGAAAGCTGTGAGTACCATTGCTTCACTGATATTCATCATCCTTTCAGCATAAGCTAATGGGTTATTAGAAATTAGTGCATTGATCATTTTATGTTTAACCATTCAATGATCATCAAATAATCATTAACATTTTAGATGACATTTTTCAATAGTGAGTCTACAGAGCATCAGCACCAACCTCTTGCACCATCTCTTTCCATCTGGAAACAAAAGCACAATTTGAAAACAGACATAAAATTTAAACTATACTTTTGCACGATAGAACTCATGCCAATGGTTTTAGGAAATAAAAATATAATTGCATAACCTAAAAATGTTAGCTGTCTCATAATGTTTGTGAGTTACCAAAGAAACTTAGACTTATTCATAATATTAGCACCTATCATTTTACGCAAAACGTTAATTCTCTCAATAGAAATCAAGTAGTAGCATGTAGATGAAAGCTGGGAAAATTGTGATTTTGGCACCACAATTGTGGTGTTGACATGTTTTGGCATTCTGGGCATGTTAACTCCAATAGCATTTTTGTGGCTCTCACCCTGACCTGCTGGTTTATACAGCAACACCAAACCTATAAAAATGATTTGTAAATATAATGTATGTAGGCATGCAAGGACAAAGGTAGCATATAAATTTACAGCTGTGGCAGCTGTGCTCGTCATAATAAAGGCATATGTCACCTTATCCTCCTGTATTTACCTGTGACAATTTTATTCAGCACAATTCCAGAAATGCAGTGTTACTCATGGGATTATCTGCATTTATTTTCACTTCTTAAAAAATTAAATAGTAAATAAAACATGTGGAAAAATGTCTCAGACGCACTGAAACAAAGCAAATTGAGTGCCAACAATGTTTTAGCAGCGTGGATTAGATCGAGAGTCATCACTGTTTCTTCTCAGGATTGCGAAGCACAATCCTGACACGCGTCTGGTAAATCTGGAGCTCATTTTACGCTACATTACAATCGTAAGGTTGGAGCATGTCTTTAATCATAAATTTCTATATACAAAGCAGACACTCACAGTGGAGTGATGTATTTAAAGCTTCCACACATTATTTTCAGTGTCACAGTTTGCACCCTCCTAAAGATGCTCAGTGTACTGTGTGAACGTGGCAGCCTCATCCCCTGACCTACCCTCCTCCTGAGTGATTTACAATGACATCAGATAAGCAGCAACTGCGGCTGTTCAGCGCCAACCAAAGCCGGGAGGGAGAGCATTGATTGGACACATTCTGAGGAGCATTAAAGTGTTAAAGAGCTGCCAAACTCAATAAATCCAGACCCCAATATTTACAGCTAGTTCTCTCCTTTGAAATGAACAGACAACGCCATCATCTCGCTGACTTTTTTTCCCTTTAATCTAATGCAAATGTTTGGGTGATAAAAAAAGATCAATGCAATGTAATAGCTTATTGAATTTTTGTGTAGATTGTGATAGGGTGTTGGTTGAACAGAAATGAAGAGATGCTGTTGAATACAAATAATCAAAACCAACAACCAAAGATAGACTCGTGTTGTCTAGCTTTCACTAACCACATAATGTGGACGTGCAGGCATGTGCAAGCCAATATGATGTGACTAAGGCCTCTCAAATTGGCAATTCATTTAGCCAATTTAGGTGTAACGATCTTAGAGGTAATGTCAATGTCAGTGCCGTCCTAGGAGCCTCTCTGTATTCCCTACCCACCTCCATTTTTGTGCGCCATGATGGCACCAGGTGGGAAGGGGATGGGTGGCTGTGCGACATGCTGTCTAAAAAAATGAAATCTGATGAGAGGCAGAACACTGCAGGGTCTGATGGGAAAAAAGGGAGAAGTGATATAGAAAAAAAAAGAAAACAACCTTTAGTTCAAGACCCGTCAGCTCAACGGGGCTGGCTGTACATGATGCCAGCCGCATCACATCTGCATCTAAATGGCCTGCTGTGCACAGATGACTCTGAAATGAGTGTCTGTGGTGGATTAGCCTCCTTTTACAAAATACCCCGCTTACTGTCACTGCGGCAGAGCGATGCAACTCTGTGGTGACAATGTGTCCTTCAGCCATCACAAACCATCACATGGCATTTTGGTGCGTCTTCCCTCAGGGCCGCGCACGAAGCTGCATGGGAAAGAGCTGATTGCACATTTGATGGGAGATGGCGGCATGAGTAGGTTTTTGATTTATGATGCCTGTTTCTGGTTTTGCAGGAGGAATGCTGAGCTGTTAGTTGCTTCATTTTGACAGATTTGACTGTATGAACGCTTCACTACAAAACAAATGCTCTAAATAATTCATTACAGCAAATATTGTTTTGCATTGTTGTGTAAACGTAATGCTGCTGCGTTTTGAGGGTCTAGCCTTTTACAGTGTTAACTTTTCTGGGATTGCAGGCGGAAGATGGCTCTGTTTCAGTGTCGCATACTGCTACTGCGAAGGACTGAGCATGAAATCCAATTTACTGCAGCTCAGCTTACCCTCAAGTCAAAGGCAACTATTTTAACCAGAGCAGAGGACAAGCTACAGCACATACACACTTTCAGGCACAGAAACCTTTGCAGTCTATATGAATGATGCTCTGACGGGAGTAACTCACAGGTTTGATGCTGATAAATGTCGTGTTTGTCTGTGTGAGATATGGACAGCAAAGGAAGGGCACAGTGAAGAGGGGTTGCGGAGTGCTGGTGAAGGAGAACACATTTGATTTCTCTCCACACTTTGTTTCATGATAGATGCTTTGCACTCCAGTGGCCAGGCTTAAATGCCACCTCCCAGAGAACTCTCAGAAGTCCTCTTTCACTGGAAACGAATGAGTGTGAGGTTGACTTTGGGCTTGTGTGTTTACACCATACTTTCAAGATTAGCAGACCTTTTGCAGCTCAACTCCCTTGCTTTTCTTTAGAAGTATCTGCAGTCCAAGAACACTTTTGTTTAAATCCGACAGACACCCTCTACACCAAAGTAATAATTATCTTCATATAATTATGCAAAGTTAATCCGAAAATGTTGATTTATTCAAAGGTATCAGTGTGAGCATCCTTTGGTTCTCTTGTCCGTCTCTGTGATGGACTGGAAACTTGCACAGGCTGTGCACCACCTCTTTCACTCACCTTTCACACAATTAAATGATATGGATAATAAGAGAAAATCCTTGTTTCTGCCTCTCTTGTTTCTCAGAAACAAAAAAAGATTGTCCTTCTTTTTTTAATGTCTGGTTCTGTCCAGACAGCTCCTCTAATCTAATGAGGTTAAGAAAAAGAAAAACTGGTAAGGAGGATACTGGAGAAGACTGGAGGAGTGTGGTGAGAAATAATGATAGTGGGTTGAATGGATGGAGTCAACTGAGCGCTCAAAAAGAGGTGTGGATGTGGAGGATGACATGAGTTGGAATGAGAGCGAAAGCACTGGAAGAGAGAGATAGAGCTGCATGTTTCAAGGTGAGTCCAAGGTGACCAGAAGAGGTGAGGAAAAAAATGCCGTCTGTTTTGAAGTCAGCCGCCCTCCTGACAGCTGGACCACAACAAGACATACAAGTATGTCTGCTAAAAACACAATAGCACCGTTGTCAGGACAGAAAGTCGTGGAGTCAGAGGGGCTCTCTGACCTTTGCTTGTCACATGCACAATGCCGTACATGCATCAATTATTTTAGCTATGTATTTATTGCTATTTTGTTATTGTTCTTTTGGGCAGTCCTTAGTTTTACTCTTAGTATGAAGGAGAGACTAAATTTGTCACATGTCCACCTCAGGGTTGCCATTGAATGAAACAAGCTAAAGTAGATTTTTATATAAAAGATTTTAAGGCATTTTTTTCAACTTAGGACACATAGAAAATGTTCTCAAACCTTTGTCTGAGTAAAATAAATTCCAGCTTCTTCCTCTTCTTTTTTTCTTTTTTTTTTCCCATTATTTTTATGACACCTAAACGCCCTTATAGGCACCAACAAGGCTTTTTTTTATTTTGCTCTTAATTTTATGATTATTATCATCTTTTTTTCATTTCAACCTTTTGAAGCTGACCTAAAATGTCTTTGGGAATGCATTAACTTTTTATGCATTTTTTCTCACCTCACTGATCTCTCTTTTTTTTCAGTATTTGGAAGCTTTCTCAGTTTTCCATAACATCTGCCTTTTTCTAAGTTTTCTAAAATTTCCAGAGGGAAAAAGAAAAAATGTTATTTAGCTCCTACAACAGCATTTCTTTGTTTGTTTTTCTTTCCATAAAGCTTATATGCATCTTCCTTTTCTGTATTTCCTCTCAGGGTTCAGCTCTACAGTCGAGCGCTGGAACATTCTGCATCTGGTTGGCAGCTTTTTCTTTCATTAATATTCTGGCATTATGTTTCACAATTTGAGGCAAACAGAGGGCTCTGCATCACAAAACCACTCAAGTGAAGCACATCAAGAAAGCCACCATTTCAACATAACTGGCAACCCCACATTATTCCTTTTTTTCAAACCATTTACACACCTGCTGGGACAGGAGAATGACACACGACTGTGGACGTGGACCTACAGAAACCTGAGAGTGTAAAGTACACAGGCAACAGAAGAGTACACAAAAGCACACATACATTGCAAAAAACTGAACACACAATAATGGCTTCAACTGAATTGCATGCAGATGCCTCATCAGTGTATACAAAAGAGAACACACAAAGGCTTTACATATTTGATCTTCACTTCATAGAAAAATTGGAGGAGAGGATTATGAAGCCGAGCTTCATATGAAATAAACTTATTTCCACAACAGCAGAAATTACAGGCCATGTTTTGCAACCTGATTGGAGATTTGGTTTTATGGTGTATTTATAATTTTGAAGGAACACAGGGTTTATAAAACATGCTAAGCTTCATTCAGCTTAACTTAATGACAATAAACGAGTTTTAAACCTTGACTCATGAGTCTTCTTGTCACTTTGGTAACCTTCAGGCCCGTTAATGACAAATGTGAATGTTTTGTGCTGTGGGCTTTTTAGTCTCTGCTTTTATTGCCATGGTTTGTTGTCTTTCTTTTTATGAGGCCTTTTTAATTAAATGACCGACACTTCACTTCCTTACAAAAGATCATATGAGATATCCTGATATGACACCCACATCAGTAGCCCTCTGATATTTTAAAGTTGTAGCTGGTCCAAAAAAACCCACTAAATTCCATTGATTGTTAGATAAATACATAACATCATAATTTGATTTGCTGATCACCCCCCTTAATGACTGGGAATGCATAAGGGTTTAAAGAAAGCACAAACCAGACAATCCTTTTGTCTGTTCCGAACGGTATCTGTGTATAAATGAATCATAGATTAGGAAATTCTACATTTGAATAGATTAATGTCATCTCACTGGCTCCAGCTCACGGTCCTACCAACACTCTGATTTCACAAGGCTAACAAGTGCGTAAACAGAGCTCTTACAGGTCAGAGCTACATGACACATTGTCAGAGTTTGCAAGTTAAAAGAAAGGGATGACTGTCTTTTTTGCTTTGGTACCATGATGCTTCTCCAAAGCTCCCAGCTTCAGATGCTAAATAAGAAAAAAATGTGTGATTGCTTTGTTGCAACTGAGGTATTTTTTTCAGCCAGGTTGAAGTTTAATAGAGAACTGATTTAGTATAACAAACCCTCTATTATCTTTTGCAGTCAATAATCCTAAAAGGTCATACCCCACAGGAATACTGCATGTACTGTAAGTTTCAGGCCAGGTCGAGCAGAAATGTGTGACTTAAGCGTGCCATCTTGCCATTACATTGAAGCCACATACTCGTTCCAATGCATTAAAGTAATATAATGTGTTAGAATTATTTATAGTATGGAAAGAGATTGTGCTCGTACTGCATCTGTCCTTCAGGCAAGTTTGCTTACACAGACAGATGACGACACTGCTGCGTCTGTGAAAAGGTCAAAGGTTCATTCGGTGTAGTCGAGAGCTAAAATTAGACGCGGTTCCATTACCCCTAGATTTGCGCAAAATCAAATATCGAAAGAGAAATCCTGTAATTTGAAAAAGTCATACATATTGAATGAACCTTTTTACGCTTCCAGGAAGTAGTTTTTCAGGCGATTTGATTATCCACTTATTTGCAAAAGTGTAATGGATGTCACATAGCCGGTCAATCTAAAGTCAACAAAATCTAGTTTCCAGCTGTTTTTGTCTTCATTAATACGATGTAGTTGTGCTAAACCACTACTTAATGATTATGCATTAGATAAGGGCTTTACCTCTGCATAAACATTTGAATGTTCATCCGCTGCCTTCATAATCTGGCCACTTTCTTAACGGCGGTAGCCGCAATCACAATAATGTATCAAAGACTAAAGATGTTTTAGTCAATTTTCTTCAACGTTAAGATTTTCTTTTTCATTGTTTTGAAGAGAAGTCTCGTAGAACGCAAGACGAAGAGTTGGGAGAATCACGCTTAATCGAAAAACAGCGTTCAATGGAACCCCAGACCACCTGCAGTGCTACCTTTATCAAAGTTTTAGAGATTCAATTTTCTTTTGCGCAAAAGAGTGACAGAAATGCGGCTACTGATGTCTGGTCTTTTCCAGATAACGCTGGTTGCACAAATTGTATACATTTCATTCATCCTTAGCAAATATATTTGATGTCAAATCCTTGGTTAGCAGTTTTTTTTGCCTGAATGTAACCAAACAGGATATGGAAACGTCACCAAAAAAGCCACAAAATTTAAATGTAATTTTAACCGAAAAACTAGAATCCCTAGAGTGAATTTCATAAATTGCTTCAAATAACACCATTAGAGAATGTACAAGGGAACCCATGCATTTACCAATACCTTATTTGTCATTCATATATCACTTACATATGTCATACACAAGCATATATTCATAATACAATATTATCTTGCAATACATTAACCAGACACTTTTACCAAACAACTGAGGAAAACATCAAGCAACAAAATTATAATAAGAAAGCCCTGGGTCCAAAATGTTTTTGACTCCAACAAGATCCCAAAAGTATCAGCTTCTCTTGACCCCCAAAATGGTAGTTCAGAAGCAGTGGGGGATGTTGTTGTGGCTGTCTTCCGCATTTGTTTACAGTCTGTTTTAAGTACGTAGTTTTGTTATCTGACCTTCTCTTGTCTGAATTTAATCAGCTTGTGAAGGGATTCCCATAGTTTAAAGCTTCCCCTACATATAAAGTGTCTGCCAACACACAGAGTGACACACATTTCTGTATTTTAAATGTTAGTTGGTTTCATCCTTCACTGCCCGGCTGCGGTTTAAAAGTCACGTCTTAAACGGACGACACGCACCTCTGATTCTTTTTATCCTTTCTGAGTAAGCTAATAATAAAGGCAATTTCTTTTTATTATTATTCTGTCCCTATTCTGTCTGTGTATTGTGGTTGTAGGCGCACAAAACATGCACACACACGGATGTGTGTGTGCATGTGTCAGTGATTGAGCGAACCATGATGCAAGCGATGAACTTTTACATAGTGCTGAGTGAGGTCTTTGCATCAGACTAGAGGAAGCCTTGGCTCACTTTTGAATAAATAAAAACCCCTGGGTCTGAAATATTCATCATGAAAATCATACAAGAGTCACTAAACGTGCTCCACACTGCTCTACATCAAGAGATCTGAGCCAGCTTCTGCAAATTTCTTTCAGCCTCCACCGCTGATTGGGCAGACAAGATAGAGTCTTTAATCCCGTTAAAAAACAAAACAAAAGCATAGCTTGTTAAAAGATGTGTATGAAGGGCAGAAAGAAAGGAAGGACTTGGTGACAGCTTTCTATACTCATCCATTTACCCTTGCATTCACTATTATGGCCACTATTTTGGTATCTGGATGTAAAAGGAAACTGTTCCAGCTTATAAATCATGTTGTGGTCATGTGTCTGTGCGTTTGCCTTTTTTGATATATGTAAGGTTAAAGGCTTTAAGGGCTTTCCACAAGCTCACACTCGGATAAAAAAAAAGACTTGAGGAGGGTAAGGGCACGCAAACATTTAGCCACCGTGTGCGTTCATGGAACAAGGTCAATGTAGTTAATCGTGTTTACTGTTGATAGATGTAGTCGTTGACATAACTGACAAGATTGTGTGTTAAAACTAAAAAATAAATATCTCTATAAATTCTACTTTATGCGACTGCATCATGATGAAAATGAATCTTTTGAAAAGAAAATGTTTATCTCTTTTTATAAGAAAGTGTAATATTGAACACAGCTCCGTCCAACAGTTAAAAAGTAAAAGATATTTGTATTTAACTTGCATTTACAGCAAACACAGATCAATAATAATCTGTTTATTTTTCATGTCAGGCAAAAATATAATGTATTCCATCATTTCACCCAATTATCGCTTTAACATTTATTTTTAGCATGGCTTTATGACCTCTTGCCTTTTAGTATTTCAGTCCATATTGCTCTGTGTTATGTCCAACTGCAACAGACACTAATTATATGCAGCTGAGGTCGTCCCAGTCTCTGTCTAGCTGCTACGATATGTAGGAACCATCTAGCTCTGCCTTATAGCTGCGTAAACCGTTAAGTGAAGACATCATAATGTTTCAGATTAACCAAAATCTTCAAATTGTGTGAAATGTGAAAGCCAAGAGTTGTTTCATTCCCTAATCTGGCGCCGAAAAATGTGTGCGATGACCAAGAAAAATAACATTTTTGAGCTCGGTGGTCACAGAATTCCTGGAGTTAGTAAATGCACAGATAATAACCCAAAATGCTACATTTTCTCAAACTATGTTGTGTTTTCTCCTGAGTGTTTATTGCAAAGTCCCTTATGTTAATACATTTGTAGAATACGTCTGTCTTTTTCCATTCTTCCGTCTATGTTGGCTTTCTGAGTGGAAAAGGTCAGATGTCGATCTTACTAAAGTTTACTTAGGGACGTCATATGGCCTGGAACAAAGCAGTCCTTCGGCCAATCTGTCCTACAATTTCACAGATGTCAACTCTTTGGCCATGCAAAAAAACAATAACAAACCAAAAAATAAATAAATAAAAAAAAATACGTACGTATATATATATATATATATATATATATATATATATATATATATATATATATAACAAATTATAATATAGCAGTACATAAGCAGCCAAAAGTTAGTGCAAGACAAAAATGCGTAACTGTTGAATTCTAATCAATAAGATCAGTAAGAGTAACGAGGAGAAAAAATATTTGTGATGCTGTCTTACCCAAGATCATCTTGTATCCTTGTATTTCTCTTTTTCACGTTATCTTCCTGTTTGACTCCTCTGCTTCTGGCCGGCTATTGTGGTGACTCAAACCTTTGGATCCCACCACTCTGGCTATCAAAACCCCATGTGAAGAGAACAACCAACATCACAACCTTCACTTAACGTCCTTTCACTTAGTGTCTTCCCCTCATCATCAGGAAGCTCCTTTTGCCTCTGATCTCAGCACTCGGCTCCAGCAGCTGCTGCAGGAGGGAGCCCAGCAGCTAAGGCTGCAACACAAACTGCACTCAATCCACTGCAATGTGGTCTGTAATTTATTCACTGGTGTGTTTTCACTCCAGCATAAAAAACACCAGAGAGATGCAGGCTTGCCTCACAGGAGGAACCTATGCACTACAGCATGCCTCGCTCTGTCTCTTTCTCATATTTTGGGGTTGGGCATAACCTAAAGGCACCTTGCACTCTCAGCCACGATTGGCTGGAGATGGAGCCAATCAGAGTATTTTGAGCTGAGCATTTTCTTGTGGTGTTTGAATCATAAGGCAGAGTGATGAAGCTGCTGTCGATTCCGCTCTCCTTTCCTCTCTGTCACCTTTTGTCTGCTGTGTTCCACTTGCCATTTTTCTTCTCTCGTGGCTCCGCTCGAGCCTTTTATCGACAACATCTGAGATATGTCTCAGGTTCATTCATGCCTCTGACAAACATCCTCTCCCCTGAGTAACGTTGGATGTTTCCTCTGATCCTTCTCACTGTACCCGTCTGTGAGCTGTTATGTTGGTGGCACATTTTGAAAAGCACTGACCAAGTTCACAACATGGCCATAGCAAGCAACTGCATGAGGATGACAAAAGAGGGAAGCAGACACAGAGGTGCAACGCAGACTGACAGCTTGAGCGACTCGATGTAACATTGTGGGGAGGGGAGGAGAGATTGAGGTTAATACAGACTGACTCCTGGATGGGAGAGTGGGGTAAGGAAACGTGGAAGATATGGTGAAGCAGCAGGATGAAGCGGGGTGCTGACAGCTGTTTGACAGCCAGAGACTGCTGAATGAGCTCAAATACCAAGCTACTGCACGCACGTCTGTACTAACATTTACCAGAATAATGTAAAGCACAACGCTGAACTACAAGTTATTTAAAAGCTTCCCATTCTCACAACATCAGGCTGTCATGTAACCTTAAACTTCAGACTTTTGGAATTTCTTCAAGATGAAACCGATTTCTTTACCAGAGGTTAATAAGTAAAGTTAAAATGGTGTTTCTCTATATCAGCCTGTAAGTGGAAGAACTCAGGATGAGGCTTGTGTGTCCCTGTGATAAGGTTTCCTCATTAGTAGAGGCAGCCTGAATAATGCAAGCAGGTGTATTGTTGTAGTCAATGGTCCAGGTGCTAATGTGGCTGTCTGAGGGTTGAGGGTTAGACACAGCATGACTTTAATGGATGTCTCCATGGGAAGATGAAATCGGACCACTGGGCTCATGTGACACACCATCCAGCAAGTGCGTGAGTGTGGTGTCTGTCTGTGTGGCTCCTCTTGGGATTTATAGTAAACTTTTATATTGTTTATACCACAAGACTATTAACATCTGGGATGTTATTGCAGGGCTCACATTTTATAGTGCACTTTCATTCATTTTATAATGTGCACCTCTAATAAGTTTTTACTGTTTAAATACGTGCATTATCATATGCCACGATGCTGGATCACCATATTAAAAGCCAGTTAATCCACAGTCCTGATGTCCTGATATTTATCCATAAATTCTTTAAATCTGTTTCAACAAGCTGTAAACTGAGAGTCGACTGTAATGTAGAAACAGATATTTTTTCTCTATTATATATTTTTGTATTTTTTTCTAATTCAGTTCAAGTTTGATATTAATAGATAAATGTTTTGGTGCTCTAGTATTTATATTGTTTTTTTGTTTTTTTGTTTAAACATAGTTCCCTAGTCAGTGTTTTACATTTGGTAATTATGGTCAAAGTCAACTTTAAACTGAATGAATCGGAACGGAATGTGATGCTCTCACTAATGTTGTTGTTCAGTGCAATTCATTATGACTTTAAGCACTGAAAGCTTTAATTTGATAATTTTAACTGTAGTTGATTACGTTTAACCATCTGACTTCGATATTTGACCAATACCCATATCTGTCAGAAGAGGCTAAATCATCAAATGTCTGCAAGCTAAAATATTAAAATAGAAATTAAATTATTTAAACCCTCCTCATGTTTGAAC
Source organism: Cololabis saira (assembly GCF_033807715.1). NCBI lineage: Eukaryota > Metazoa > Chordata > Actinopteri > Beloniformes > Belonidae > Cololabis > Cololabis saira. Next base: position 28,262,639 of record NC_084594.1, on the reverse strand, counting down.
AAGTAGTTATTTTGTTGATTTACGTTTGAAGGCATTCTTGAAAATGTTACATTTTTGTCTCAGCTACTCTGAGTTAACATTTAAACGTGGAGTAGATTATACCTGGAAAGCATAAAAGAACAAGATCCATTTTGTTTTAAATATTCTAACGAAAGTACTCAGCCTCATCTTTCTGACATCCATCAAAAACCACACCTCAGGATTCAGTTCTCCAGAACAGGTCAGCTAGCTACTGAAGGTCACGAGTGCTTTACAAGCTTCCAATAGCACACAATGCAGACATAGTTTAACTGTAAACCAGGGGTATACAAGATTTTTCATGCGTTGTTTTAGTGACAAGCATAGATTATATAAGAAGAACTGGACTCCTACTGCTGGTACTGTGCCGCGCTATGTTTTGCATTTTGCATATAGGTGGGACAAGCAGGCCTGATGGAGATTGGAATGGAGATTGATCCGCCTTTGGAGTCATCCCATAGTGATCCCAAGAAAAAGCAGATTTTTATGCTTCCACTTTGGACCCAATACCAGTTTGTAGGCGGAAACTGTTGCCAGTACACACTTTTGTTTCTGACCCACACCATATTTTGGTGCATTCCCAGCCATTGAGCTTATTTGCTCCACCGGTGCAACTTACTGCCAATACAACTGACAACAATTGACTCTTCCACCTCCACAAGTACCTGCTTGCCTACACCACGAATCATGCATGCTGAGTATGCATGAGACTGGTGAACTGAGGAAACATTTTTATTTTGCTTTTTTCCAGCTTCTGCTTTGTGACGGCATTGTTTCATCCGTCAAAAAACAGCTGATTTCTGCAAAGGTTCGTAACAGAGCTTAGACCAACAAGGTCTAACATTGTTTAACATTCATTTAATCTGGTAACATGAGATAACTATGATACACCTTAAAATGTATTCCCATTATGTATTCAAATCATGAGTACAGTTTAGATTAGGTCCGCTGCATAACTGATGGTTGGGAGGAGTGCCATCAGTAGTACGGTGTAAAAGTGCGTGTTCATACTTGTGACCTCAAACATCTCATCATTCTATCAACCTGCCCCAAGAGGCCATAACTGTGTCAACAGGCTTGTTAAACTCTAATTTTAGCAGTGGTCATTAGCTGTGAGAGGAGAGTGCATGCTGCCAAAGTTAAATGAAGTCTTGATTTTATGTGTAAAACCAGGAAAATGGCCTGAAGGTTGTGTTCAGTCGACAAACTGACAAAGACCTGCCAGGCTAAGATGAAGAGACCACTAATTGATTCACAGAATAGTATCTGTAGAGTGAATATGACACATGTGGGTCATCTGCAGATGTATCCAAACATACAATGCAACATCCTGTGATGTTCATTACGACAACAAGCTTAGCTGCATATCAGCAACACACATTATTATTTCTATCAATTTACATACAGTATGTGTATGCTCATTTAGCGTGCTATTGTAGATTGTATGTTTATTCTGCATAGGAAGTCAGCTGATATGCTTGTAACTGAGAGACAGTATAATTGAAAATGTGTTAGTCTGATTAAAGAAGTAGGATCATAAAGCATCCAACTTTTCATCGCTTCCTACATCATTAGTCCTCTTGAAGATGAACTTAACAAATACACCAATTTGTGTGAGATCTGGCCCTCAAAACACAAGGTGTCAGTGTAAATCATTCGTCTGTAGCAGCTTAAAAAGAGAATTTGTTGTAAGAAAACTAAAAACGATAATTACTGTATTTTAACTTGCCTTAAAATGAGCTGATATAGTTTAACATTCTCTTCTTGAAGAAACCTAAAGATGAGCATAATAAATAAAGGAAAATTCTCTTTTTAATCTGACCCATCCAGGTGAATCTGATTGAAAGGAAACCTCAAACCCTGACTTTACAATTTCCCATATCTTCCAAATCCAAATAAAGGTCTACATTGCGACTTTATTGACTTTCCAGTATCGTCCACATTTACAGGTTTTCTATCTGGCTGCAAAGATGACGGAGGAACATTTTGGACGTGAGGATGTTTTCTTCTATCCTCCCTTTGCCCCCTCCCCTTCCTCCATCATTCCTTTCCTACATCATGCTAGCGATGCACAAGGAAGACTGAGGTTAGACCAGGTCCGAGTGCAAACACAAGTGTGACACAAAGTGCTGATGTTTGCAGGAGACTGCCCTAACTTTCATCAAAGAGGGAAATCTTCAAAGCCTCGTGTTCTACGTCACTCACTCTTTACCTCTGTTTAGAATATTGCTATAACGAGGGGATTCCAGCCTATCGAGCTGCTCAGTTCTGTTTAACATGATCAAAGGTCTAGTTGTCAGAGTTGTGGGTTTTTCATTGCTAAGCAGCCAGTTTTAATCTTACCTGAGCCCCACATTGGTTGACTGTTCTTCACAGTGCTCAAAGAGATCCAGATTCTTTGTCCAGGAAAGTCTAGAGGTCAGTATGTCTGCCAGCATATAGTTACATAGATATACAGTCTTCTCTGAGTGGGATAGAGAAAGTATTTTGACGTTATCGTGTAGAGATAAATCAAGTAGCACTGAGCGACATGAGTACAGAGCTTCCACCAATCAGCTGGATAATGGAGAGGGAAACGCTTGGCGCAGGCAGCCACATGCCCACAGTGTTGCTGCATCAAACAGCAAGCATCTGCCTTTTTATCTTTCTCATCTTCCTTTTTCTCCACGTATCCTTCTCTCTTCAGATTCCTCGTTATTCCGCTCTGGATCTGTCTGTATTTTTCTTGTGTATTCCTTTTATTCCTTCACCCCCTTCCTTGGATTGAAGGAAACAAGTGCACAAGATTCCAGAGGCTAATTCTGCTTCTTAGGACGGGGGAACCTAATATGTGAGGACAACTGTGGAAGGGGAGAGATACAGGCGGGGAGAGAGAATGTGCGGGAAAGGAGGGGCAAGACAGAGGAGGGAAGACCCAGCGCCGGATGGCAGATCAGAGGAAATACGGATTGGGCAGTATGTGTGGAGAAGCAGGAGGATGGCAAGTCTTTGAAACTTGAAAGAAAATGTTGACATGGTGAAGCAGAGGAAACATGGCTGGTTGATGAAACAGATGGCTTATAGTTTGAGAAGTTGTGTCTTTTTATGTCGATTTTGATCTACAAATGAGTCAGCACTTGTACAACTGTTCAAGGGGTGACTTTCTTTGGTACCACGTCAGGTAACCACACAAAAAATCTATGTAAAATCTATGGAATATGTATCACATTTTTAGCGTAAGCTACGTGCTCTTTGGTCATATCATATAGCCATTGAAAAAAATGGGATTTAGATTTGCGCGTGTGTGTGTGTGTGTGTGTGTGTGTGTGTATATATATATATATATATATATATATATATATATATATACATATACAGTATATATATATATATTGGTAACATGTACCGGTAACAGTGGCTATGCAGATTGCCTCTGTTTGCCTTATAGTTCTTTGCAATTCCCAATCCTTAAGAGAACATTTACATGAGTCTTAAAATGAGACTGCATAAATGAAGTTACACTAAATGATATCTTTGGATCTCTAATGTTAAATGCAAAAATGTAATTTGTATATTTAATTTACCATCAGTTCAGGACAGTCAAGTGGCAGTATTCTTGCCGTATTATAATACAAAATATAATCTTAAACTTATCTTAACTAATCATTCAGCCACAAATAAAACACTTTACAGATTGAGGTATCATTAACCTTAAAATATATTGTGACCCACCCAGCAATAGATGTTTGATTGGAACTGAAATGCAACTTGGTTGTAGGTAAGTCTATTTACAAATCCCACACACACACACACACACACACACACACACACACACACACACACACACACACACACACACACACACACACACACACACACACACACACACACACACACACACACACACACACACACACACACACACACACATTGCTAAGTAGTTCAGTCATCTACTCCAAAAATAGTGAGGCAGTTTTTAACCCAAACCACAACCATTTAATAGATAAAAATGTTTTCACTTCAACCAAACCCAAAATTAGTAATAGTGAGTTTTGGGATAAAACTCTGCCGATTACAAGCTGAAGGTTAACTGAGGTGGGTTTATGGGTTTGTCAATACCAATATAATTTCAATTTATTGTAAATATAAAACATTTGTTGTTTTAGCATTAAACCATTAAAATACAGGCGTATATCCCCTAATTCAATCAAGTTTTTTTTCTTCCCTGTATACTTTTCCTTTTCTTGAAACTGCCACCATCAACACAGATGTTAGGTCTTTATGTGACATCAAACAGGTCTTTTTCATATCCTTACAATTGATATTACATGTAATCTTTTGACCATGTGCTTAATATTAGTCATAATACCTGCTTGCGTCCACCTGTGCAGATTTATGATATCAGTCTCCTTTTAGACCACTTACAACAATAGTAATTGGTCAACCTCGGGTCATTTTTAATAGCTGTCTTCTTTAAAATGCTGTTTCACTCTCAGTCCCTCAGTCAGTCAGTCAATATATAGTTAAATTTGTCATCAGAGAAACATTCAAACCGAGGTGCTTGGTTGTGGAAATGTTGAAAGTTAAAGTGGACAGCTCAGACTTGAACATACCGTAGTCATTAAACAAATTTCAAAATGACACTGCTGGATGATGTAATGGCATGTTGATTCCTTCTCGCTGCCAGTTAGCGTAGATTCAGATCAAATATCCTAAATGTGCTTGCAAGTGTCATTTCAAAGAGGTAAGCCATTGAGTGGAGGAGCAGCAGGAGAGGGCTGATATTAGGATGGCGCATAGCGCAATGTCGAGTAAATGTCAGCTAATTCTGATACACTAAAAAGACCTAAGCTCTACTCTGCCTTATACAAGTCACAGACAGAGTGGGGACTAACCATGAGGTTATGTACTGTCCCGTAGAATACAAACACAATGACAATGAGAGCGTTAAATCTTCATGTACAAAGGAAACAGCTTTGTACATGAACATGTATTTAAAGCAAGCAATAAAATCACTAAGTGTCAGAGTCCCACTACATGTCTAAGGAGGTGTCAACATAAACCCACACCCCAGATTGATTTCAGGTCGACCCCTTCACTTATATTTCATTTGCATAATGTGGCCGCGCAAACAGATACACCCACGCCTTCTGGCAGCATGCCATGTAGGGGGTGGGTTAAGGGACAGCGAGGAAGGACGGCAAACTAGAGCAGTAAGCACATTTCATCAGGGGATACAGTTGCACACATACAAACGCACACACACACACATTTCTTCTCCCATTACTTTCGAGGACATTACTTTATCCCATTAATTTCCTGGTGATGTATCCTAACTAAAATCACTGATTGCACAATCGTAACCTTGGACTTGTACTTTGTCGCCAAGAAGGGGGTGAGTTCCTCACCATGTGACAGTGTAAACACACCTACAGTATGTCCTCACAGCATGACGGGTGCACACACACCTGGAAGCCCTGCTCTCTCTAAACCATTCCCTCTCGCTCTCCGTCATAAATCTTTTACTCGAAAGCTCATCACAACATCCTGCCAAGTGATGCGGATATATATCCCCCCCTCTGATCTGTATGTGTTTTATCAAGGTTTATGTCGTATCTATTCCCATCGACATGCAAAGAAGACTGAACCACAGCTGGCTACAAATAAGTTGATTTTATCTTTCTGATCTCTGGCCAGGTAAGTTCATGTTTTAATTAGGATTTATCGCTAGTCTTTTTTTTGATTAGTTGCTATATGAAGAGATAGCAGGTAAAAAATAAATAAAAGTTTGACTTTTCTGTAAATTTCCCAAATGTATCTGTTTAAAAAACATCCTTTCTACCATCCTTCAAGTATTAAACAAAAAGAAAGGAATGTTTTACTGAGTTTTCATCAAAATGAGCCCATTCCAGAGTCAGTTCAGTGCAGTGTGACATAGTGTTCACAAACATGCTTCTGCATGGTTAATTCCAGTCACATCCTCTAGGTCATTTGTGTATTTAATTAGGAAACGGTGGCCATCTCTGCTTTAACAACTAACCCACAACTGAAAAGTTTGCGGTTGCTTAAAATCCTACCACCACCCCAGCATACACATGTAGATCCGCATAGGGGTGTCAAGTTGTTGTTTAAAACTCAATATCTCAGTGTAGAGACAATCTGTTGGGATTGGTAAATTTTTAGCTTAAACGCCATACTATAGGTACCGGCCGATGTTTCTGGAACTCTATATGTCACATTTAAACCACAATGTTCTTTTACACCTCATCTGTCCACAAGACACTTTGTGGTACAATCTTTAGAAAACTGCACATGCACGTGGACGGCAGTGTACTGAAATATTGTTTTAACATGGGTGTCACTAGGTTTTTAAGGTAAACAAGAGAAGTAATAGTAGTAATCCCACAATGGGGAATTTTCCATTTCCCATTTTCTAGTCAAACAAGTAGCAGTGGTCTGCCATGCAAAGGCACGGTGCCCGGGGAGCAGTAAGGGTTAAGGCCTTGCTCAGGGGCCCAAAGTGGTTGACCTCGGTTGCAATCCAGGGGCCTGGATCCTCCAGACTCCAGCCCTCCTCTGTAACCACTAGGCTACCACTCCCCCGTAAAAATGAGGAACGCTTCACGAATTTGCGTGTCATGATGACAATGACAGCGTTAAAATCTTCAACAAGATTTTGAAACCTTAAATCTGAGGGGATTTTGCAGTTTTTGAGCTTTTATTTTCAAACTGCAGACTCCTTTCTGGAATTCTAAAATGTCATTTTTCCTCATATTTATGGTAAAATATCTGATCATTATTATTATATTGATTATCTGAAATCAGTGGTAATCTGTTGAAGTTTTAGATCATTATAAACACGCAAGCTCACTTGAAAGTGTATGAAATTCTGTATTTTGATTTATTAAACTTTTATATTTACAATAAATGCTTCATTCATTAAACATTCTGCAAAAAAACTGGTAATTAGAACTGTGAGATATGGCATACTGAAAAATGCACGTATTTCAAACTAAAATACAAAGCTGAAAGACAAATCTTAAGAACCTTGAGTATATTACAAAGTGAAGTGTTCTTGACATTGACCTTGGTCATCCTGTTTCGCATTTCTCTTCCTTTGCACGGAACTTGATTTTGAAATATGTTGCTTTTCTAAAACAGTCAGTTGCTGATGACGCCAATGCCAGATTATGTGAAGGATTTTTACTTGCAGACTAAAATCAATAATTCAGCACTTACAGTATACCTTTTATTATGTGTCTGATACAGTTTTTTGTTTATGCCTAGTTTTAGTACAAACAAAAAATTCAAACATATTTCGTTACTTTATCATTGACTGATCGGCTGATTGGGGAAACACAGCTGGGCCTGGAATCGCTGTACGCTAAACAGTTGCAGCGGCTCCAGCTCCATTCCCAATGATGCCTCCCATCCCTCAGCGAGTGAGTTCCAGCTACTGCCATCAGGACGCAGATTTAAAGTCCCCAGAACTAGGACCACACGCTACAGGAACAGCTTCGTCCCTGCTGCTGTCTCTCTTTTAAACAAACCTTAACGATTTTTATTTATTACTGAGGTCTATCCTGCTTTTAACTTATGTATTTCTATTTTTTAGAAACCCTGACCTTGGTTTTTACTTTCTTTATTGATTCATTGTTCTTTGCCCTGTGGTCAACATCTACTTTTATCCTGTTACTGAGCATTGTGAGTACCTGCCATGTCTGTCTTGTGCTGTTGCAAACCTGTTCATTAGTCTCATTGTTTTTGTCCTGTTTTAAATTAACGATGGTAAAGTTTGTGTGTGAGATGCCTTCCATCTACTGCAAAAACAAATCTACCTACGGGTATTGATAAAGTTAACTTGAACTTGACAGCATTATTCCATAATATTAAAGGTAAATTTCACCTATCACCTCAAATCGCACTGTTACTGCTCCTACAGTGTTTCTCTCCACTCTCTTTCCGCCCCAGCAGGCCACCACGCCTGGAGTTCACTGCCCAGTTTTGTTCATTTTCCACCTCAAGGATAAAAGCACCAACCACCTTCCTCTTCCCCATTAGCCACTGCGCCTCATTGCTTCCTTTGAAGATTTACTTTTCCTTCATTAATCCCTATTCATGTTCTTTCATTGTAAATAATTACAGATATGATCACTAGCCGGAAGGAGAAGCAGATATCTGACAGAGAGGAGTCCCCAGGTATCTTCATTAGCCTGATTATTCTGATCCAAACACACTCCATCACGCAGTTTACATGCAAATAGGTTAATTCTATTCCAGCTCCTCACTCTGCTGGCACGTTGGGTTTAACAGATGAATTTTCATCAGACGTCTGTCTCTTTTCCTCTCTTCATCCACAGCCGTCAAACATAACATAAGACTCATTATGAAGAAAAGAAATGAAGGCTGTGTGCGTTTCCAGGAGAGCACGTTTAACAGATGACTGAATCTTTTATTGAAGAAGATCATGTTTGTTTCTACAACAGATTTTCAGAGGGTTTGGTACCGCTGCACGGTAGACTGTCTACTACTGACACCTAGTGGTCAAATGCTCATCTTTCATGCAGCATCTTTCATTTCTTTCACCATTGGGTGGCAGTGCAGTTCTTCCTCCTGTTATGGCTTCAGTTTAGACAAATGCATTAAATAGTAGTACTGGTGACTGTCATGACCTTTGGCCATGACAGTCACCAGTACTACTATTTAATTACAATCTTGAGATATAAATGGATATGCATTTATGTCTGCATCAGATATTGTGCTGGTGATGCATGCTGCTGTGGAGGAGTGGAGATGAAGAGCTGCTGTGCTGACAGCCCCTCGCCCCTCAGGACTAGTTAATTACTCCGACAGTTCAGACCCTGAACTCAGATTTGCTTACTCCAAATAAGACAAAACTGCCATGTGCACAAAAGCTTTTTCTATTTAACTTTAAGCACTTTTTGCACATATAGTCAGTTCAATTCAGACAGAACATGATTTTAGAAGATGGTGTTATCTGAGAAAAGCTCAAAAAACTTGAATTTAAATCTAAATGTCATGAGATTACGTCCTAAACCACAGCTACAATATTCTTACACTATTAAACAATCCAAAACATTTTTATTCATTTCTTTATTTTTTTATTTTTTTCACCGACATAAATGCTTCTTGATTACAGTTTTTCTCAGTCGCTTTGGTACATTTCACAGATCAGAATTGAAATTCTCAAAACTTCTTGTTCAATCTTCACATCATTGTGTCACTTGTGCACATCAAAAAAGCAGTTTCTCATTTCTTTGAACAAGTTGCAAATGCATTTGTCATCCATGCAAATGATAATGTACAATTTTCTGCTGTTTCCTACATTATCAGTTGTTTATGTCATGTTAATCAAAATGTATTATAATGTGTCTGTTGAATAGTCTCACCCCCCACAACATTTAGGCATTAGTTCATCGCATAAGTCTTTACATGCAAAATGGTTGAACAAGTTGTCATAATATGTCAGCATATTTATATACATTTCCATTAGACTTTGTTTCTAAATCTGGCCTGAATTGGTAAATTGATCCCTGGTGAATCTTGACTTTCTGTAATGAAGGGAAATATGTCAAGCATTAGATCAACCAATGATCAACCAGTTTTCTGAAATAACTCAAAGGTGCATCTCATGAACTATCAGCTGGCAAGTATACATATAGCCGGAGCACAACACAATGTTACAATGTCTGACAATGGAAGGACAAGGAATTGGATGGGGTCAACAGCCAGAGAGAAGAAGAAGAGGAAGAGGAGAGAGGCTGCGTGGCGGAGGAGTTGGGAGGCAAAACAGAGGAAGAGGCAGAAGAGGCCGAGGACATATGCGCGTTCCTGATGAGATAAGAGCTACACTTGTAGACCATGTTCTCAATCATGGGCTTACAATGGCCGAGGCTGGTCGAAGGGTGCAGCCAAATGTTGGGAGAACAACTGTGTCCTCAATCGTTCAGACTTTTCGTCGACAGAACAGGTATGTAATCTAACAATAGGCACTGTACTGTAATTCCTACAGTACTGCATGTACAGTTTTCCCTAAGGAGATTGTTCTATGTTACATTTCTACTTTTGTTTTTTGTCTTTTTGCTCTGCAGTGCTGTCTTTTTCTTTTCTGTATCGCAAATACATGATCTGTCAACAAATTGTGGTACAAACAATAAAAATGAATGTAAATGAATAAAAAACATGACTAAGCAATTTGACTGTCTTATCCGTACACAATGACACAAGCACTTGTGATTCTGATGCACTGACACGTTCATTGACACAGATATTTAATTTTGAGAGATGAACTAAGGATTTTGAGCAAGAGACTGGCTTTTGCAGGTAATCCATGGTGTTTTGCTATTTGTACGAACTGTTTTGAGAAATACACTTGCTGTTTTGCAAATGTCAAGGATGATCTGAGAAATGTACCAAAGCGACTGAGAAAAACTGTAATTCCACATTACAGACAATGTTATTCCACACATAAGCTCTTGAATTGGAGTGGGTCATCCACAAATTGAAAAGTTGGTGGTTTGATCCCGACCCTGGATGCACCAGCCTCTTCTTTTAATTCCTCTGTCGTTACTCTGTATTTTTTATGTCATTGTTGTTGTCATCCGCTTAGACAGACCCACCAACTGAGTCTGGGTCTTCAGGAGCTGTCTTCCTGGTGAAATGGACCTTTCTCCATCACCAGTCGCCTCGCGAGTTTTAAGGAGGGGGAACTGATTCATAGAAAATTCAATGCAATCTGTTGGTTTAGCGAGGTTGCTTTTAAAAAACTGGAATTAACTAAGTCCAACGATAATAATTGGACTGAACTAGATTGAACTGCAAAGAATTGAATAGTAATTGGACTGGACTGGATAGTATTTCATTGGACTCATACTCAACCTTTAAACTTGAATAAAGTTTCCTTTACTTTTTCTGTAAAATGTTAATACAAAAAATACAAATATATTATCTGTAATGGAAATGCTCTAAAGCAAGACACTGAACCCCACAGTATTTCCTATTTTCATTGGTGGGCAACATTTTGCCAAAGTAAGCCATATCCCCTCCTGTTGTAGCAAGAGCCACATATCAGATAATTTAAATAAAACATACTCTCAGTTTACACTGGATTGCTCAATTTCACATGTACAATTACAATAACTTTTAGGGAACTGTGACCACTAATCTATGGAGTCTTTTGTATAAAGAAAAGAAGAGAAAAAAACTGCATGTATTTTAACGTGGAAAACTTTATGAGGTATATTTCTTCCCTATACACCAGTGACTAGTTTTTGCTATATTTAACATTCTTAGCTGAAAATATTTGTAGTATTTAGTATTTAACACATATGTACACACTTATTAATTTACATTTTAACCTTTTTAAATGTGTAATGATTTTTCATCCTTGAGATTAAAAGATCAAAATGGTTTGGCAGTATTCAAGAAAATAAAGCGTGAAGACACTGACTGAGATTATGGGACAGGTGAAGAACTAAAAGTTTAAAAGTACAGCAAAGGACTGTATTGTACCATTCGCTAGCCTCAGCAGATGCTGAAAAAAAAGATCAGCTAGGATGAGATTGATGGCAAGAGAGAGCTAGATGCAACTGTCTATTATAGAAAAATACCAAACAGAAAAATAAAACAGGCAGATATTTTCATCACAGCTGGAGAATAAGCAGGCTCAGTATCTGGCCAAGTTGGGTGACATATATATCAAAGGAAGTAAATAAATGTTCCTGTAAATTCCATTAAAATGCCTAATTCCTGGTCAGACTGAGCCAGTCCTCACTTGGCCATGACATTCATGAAACAGCATCCTTTACTTTCAATTACAAAGCTAGATGCCAAAAGCATTAACGGAACAACAGCCTTATACAAAAATAATGTTGGAGGTGTCTTTAAGTATATAGAGGCAGCGTTGAGGAGGTGCAGGTTTCTTCCATCTGAAATATGGAGTATGGATGACACAGGTGTCACCACTGCATAGACACCAAACAGGGTGGTTGCTACATAGGTCGTCGGTTCAGGGACCTCTGCTGAGCTGGGATCTCTCATCACCCTTGCTTGAGCTGTTTCAGCCATAAAGCGGACAGCATTCCACCAAGTTAGTTTTTCCAAGGCTCCTTCATCCATCTTGATGGGTGGATGAAGGAGCCTTGCACCATTGCACCATTATCCAGCCTTCATCCACTGGAGATCCTGCTCCGAGTTCACACACACACACACACACACACACACACACACACACACACACACACACACACACACACACACACACACACACACACAAACTAACAACTAATAATACGTTTTTTAAAACTTAGGTTTTTGAATTATGTTTAGATTCAGTTGGTTGTAATCTGAATAAGAATATACATGTTATTTGTATTTGCCTGTTTCATATTTGTAGTGTGCCAACCAGCTCAGACTACATGAGCCTACAAATCCCATGTAGGGGTGGGTTCGCACAAACGCGCAACAGGGACTCAAAAAAACAAAACAAAACAAAAGGAATTAGGGAAATTAAATATTTTTGTTTTTTTTTTGTTTTTTAGCTGAGCTCTCTGTCTTTCATTTAATTTTATGGTAAGACAGGAAAATATCATTGACAGTGAAAGTCTGCCAAACAGCCCCTGTGTCCCCAGCTTCTAGTGAATCAATACTTATGACATATAGCGAATAGAATAAGAATATTCTGTGTCAGCTTTATTCTTTTTTCAGATGCCTTCAAAACCCCTGCATTATTGACCTGTCACCGCAGAGAAAGATAGAAGTCCAGTCTTGACGTAGAAAGCCCTCTTTGCTGTGATGAGGTTAAATGGGAATATAAAGTTTAGACTCTGTTTTCAACCACCTAAGAATATTTACCAAAATGCATGTTTTTTATGTGTGGTGTGCACATGTGTCCTATATTTCTCACCAGCATGTGAATGTATGTAAATGACTGACTATATGAACAGATGAGCGTGCCCCGTGGTGTTTAAACTTCTCAGTGTTAACAAGGGCCAGGGAAGCAGTACATTTGAAGTCCATTTATCACAGACTTAATTTTACATACATGTGACAAAAATTGGTCACACAAGTATTTTTGTAGCCATCAAGTGATATGGTTATGTCTGTAATATTGTAATCTCCATAAGCATTAGAAAATTATTCAAAAGTTTAAGTCTTATGAAATGAATGCATGACCAAAATGTTATATGTTTGTCCAGAAAAGTGTGTCACTCAGATTTAAAGTTAGAGGAGTCAAGGGTCAAAAAGGCTTTGAGTGAATTCAGACCTCTCTTTGTTATGTCTTCTTTTCAAAAAGAAAATCTTTTCTGTCTCAGGGACGCTGGTCTATTAAATGTCTGTCATTTATCATGTGTATAAAGAGCATCATCTATGTTCAGGACCAAATGTCCTGTCTGAGGGAGTCTGGGCCCAATGAGCAGAGAGATGTCCTTCTTTTGTTTATCATCCCAACCCCTCTAAGTCAATCCATGGTTTTCCTGGTTGGTAGTGCAAATTCACGCACACAACCACACACACACACACACACACAGACAGAGGCTTATACTAATCCTCATGAAAACAAAGCGATATATTTCTCCCAGTGCAGATCAGGCATGGGATGTTCATCAGCATGTTTATAAGGATTATGAACATGTCATCCTTAATATAACCTCTAACATCATACTTACCATTCTCTCTTCTTAATGGAGAGCTGCTGAAAAATGTGTAGAAATGCACAGGGAGATAGCCCGAAACTGTGATGATGCAAATGGTGACCATTCCCACCATTGAGCCCTGACCTGGTGTGGTCTTGTGACCTCTTTAACTGACCTCTCTGTGGGTGGCCTTTACACTGACCACCAGGGACAAAGAACACCAGAAGTGGCTGCTTGCAGAACCATGCTGCTTGTTTTTTATCTTAATTTTCATACTTCTGCTGTTTATTTAAGCATATTTTACTAACTGCATTTAATTTTCACACACACGACTTATGCAGTAAGTATAAAAGGTAATATTATTTCTTTTTACCCTGTAAATCTTTATTTAAATATTGCAAGTGTTCATGAATATCTCGAGCTTATATGAACGGTCAGTGACATTTCTGTGAGTATTTATTTGTGACTAGAGTAGATGTCAGGAGAGGATTATGCTGACCCAGTGTCAGTGAAGAGGAAAGTCTGCACAGACGGGCAGCCACATTAATCATAAGTCTTTATCTTGCAATCCAGCCTCACGCATCGGCCCCTCATTAAAAGACGGCCCTGGGATTAGTGCAGCTAAACCAGAGAGCTGGTAAAAATAAGGGAGGAAATGTATCTATCTATCTATCTATCTATCTATCTATCTATCTATCTATCTATCTATCTATCTATCTATCTATCTATCTATCTATCTATCTATCTATCTATCTATCTATCTATCTATCTATCTATCTATCTATCTATCTATCTATCTATCTATCTATCTATCTATCTATCTATCTATCTATCTATCTATCTATCTATCTATCTATCTATCTATCTATCTATCGCAAATACACACAATTGTTGAATATAAAATAAGAGCTGAATACAATAACTTTTTGAATATTTTAATAAGATCCTTTTCCAAACAGAAACATAAATGAAAAAAAAAAATACTACAACAAAAAGACCATCATATCGAGCCCAAAACGTTCACTATATTACTGTAACCTGAGATTTATGTATGTGCCTTTTTATCTTTACTCCATTTCAAATTTCCCCGATTCATATTCTTTTTGGTTTTAATTTCTTTCTCCATGAATCAAAACATGTTCTTTTCTTCCTTCAATGCCCACAAAATATCAAGTACATCATGCTCACAAATCTACGTCTGACTGTGTTTTGAGAGCAAAACATCAAATATAATGCAACAAAGGGCACTGCACACAAAAGAAGGATAAGGAGATTAACTAAGCAAACAAAGAGAACCCTTCACAAGAAATATATGCAAATGAAAAACCAGACATGTCAGAACAAACTCCACATACGCGGTATTAAATAAATGAATAAATAAAAAATACTTCATGTCTATCTCATGTTATGAAAACTAAATTAGAAGTGCTTATTTTATGGTACCAGAGCACCTGGTCAAAATGGCTAAAGCAACATTTCACAGTAGGACTTGTTTGGTCCCCGGATCATTTGGTTATCAGTTTTGTGACATTGTATTAGTTTAAGTGAAGTCATTTCAAATACATACTCTAAACATGATGAGCAGTGCTAGTCTACTGTGGAAATGCACCACACAAGTAAAAGAAAAAAAAAACAAAACAATGTACAGTTTTTCTTCTTGCAGTCTGTCTTCTGAGAGAGGTTTGTGTGTCTTAAGTTCACAAGAAATCAGCAATTGGCTTCATGAAGAATCGTAGACTAATCTTGATGAATCAGATTTAAGTGATGGCTAGGCCAGAATCGACTCCCCTGATCTTTCTTAGTCTCTGTAGACAGCGGTTATCTGTCGCGGCAGCATATGTGGTGGATGGTAGGAGTCATATGGCCCTTCTAAATGTACTTCATAGCCAGTCTGAGTCTGATAGAGGACTTGATCCACAGGGGAGGGGGAGTAGTGATGTGGAGGTGGGTAGTGGGGTGACGGCTCCTGCTTGGGCACAAGGTTACAGCTTATGCTTAAGGGTGGTGTAGGGGGGCCGTCATAGGGAGGGGTTCCTACACCACCGTCATTATACTCATGCGGCGAGTGATTCTCATACTGTCTTGCTTTCATGGCCTTCACTTGAAGCACATGAGCTGAGTCGAAAGTACCATAGGGGGGACTTGGCAGGCCTGGAGAGGTGTAGCTCACCATGCCACTGAGGGGAGTAGGAGGTTGGCGAACTCCATGTCT
The DNA here is from genome assembly GCF_033807715.1 of Cololabis saira. NCBI lineage: Eukaryota > Metazoa > Chordata > Actinopteri > Beloniformes > Belonidae > Cololabis > Cololabis saira. Next base: position 28,246,775 of record NC_084594.1, on the reverse strand, counting down.
GTCTTCAGGTCTCATCATAACCCCAGCAGCTGGTCCCAGTTGTAAGCAGCCAGCAACCAGGTTAGATGTGGGCTGTGAGAGGCCCTTACAGAGTGTCTCCATGAAACCCCTGCTCTCTGTGGAAAGCCCTCCTTCCAGAGCCTCAGACAGAGCACAAATGTAGTTGCGAGCCAGTCGTAGAGTCTCGATTTTGGATAGTTTTTGTGTTTTGGAGTGACATGGCATGATGGTGCGCAGATTCTCTAGTGCATCATTTAATCCGTGCATACGTGAGCGCTCCCTGGCGTTAGCCTTTATACGTCTTGCACGGAAACGTTCCTGCCGAGCCTTGGTCATTCGCTTTTTCTTGGGTCCTCGTCGCTTGGACTCACTGTCATCCTCCTGTTCTTCCTCTCCATCTTCCTCTTCTTCCTCTGCCTCCTCACTTCCCATCTCCATGGCCTGCTGACCCAGTCCACTGGCTCTGTGGCGATGCAATGACACTGTATCTCCGTCAGGTGAGCTCAAGTCTCCATCCATCCACTGCAGAGTGCTAACCACCTCCTCTCCCTCCACTTGTCTTGTATATGGCTTAATCATCATCGAACTCTGAAAACAGAAAACAGCCTTCACATGCATGTACTTTTGTCTGAGTTGTGACATTAACAAATTCTTTTTTTTAGTAATGGCCAAATATTTCTTTTTTGAAAAAGTTATGTAATGTGCATTTGAAGTTAATGACAGTTTTTTCTATATTGTAACTCTGACCTTACTGTTTCATGTAATCTGTGCTATAGAAATGCTGTGAATAATACATCCCAGTTTCATGTTTATGTGAACATCTGCATGGTCCAGATTTTGACTAAACAGTTTCTGCAGAATAATTTCGCTAATCAATACCTGCCAATTTTCTATCCTAAACCTATATAGACTGAGGATTATTTTCTCTATAACACATTCTTTTTTATTTAAATCAGAACTCCACAACCCCAGATATGAAATACTGTTGGCAGGAGAAACTAAATGCATTTAAATTGAAATTGCACTGATATGAGTTCCACTTTTTTGTGCTTAATGATGAAGCATTTATTTGAAATTTTGAAAACCAGTTGAAATATTTGATAGTAAAGTCATTATGAAGATAAAACAAAACACCACAGCTCAAGTTTTAGTAATAATAATCTTGTATTACCATAGATAATTGATCATTGAACATATTTCTCTTTGTTCTGTTTTGTATATTTTGAAGGATTTAAAACGCTATGTATCATGACTATGGAGAAAGGTATGAAAATGTGGGTTTCACATTAAATTATGTGAATTATCAATCAGGCAACCAGGTTTTTTTTTCTTTGCCAATAAAACTCTTGTCAAAGTTTATATAAATATATATAAATATATATATATATATATATATATATATATATATATATATATATATATATATATATATATATATATATATATATATATATATATATATATATATATATTAAACCTCTTTTTGTGGCCTATATATTTTTTTATTTTGGTTTTGTTTGGTTTTTTGTTGTTTGTTTTTTTTGGAGGGGGGGGAGGCACTAAGAGAGTAATGCAGGATTAAGTTTAACAGATTAAGATCCTGTTTTTCGGTTGACAGCCAGTATTAATTTCTCATTGACTCTATCAGCAACAACATTAATCATACATGCTCTGTTAAGGGTCTGTAAAGCATTCATCTTGTAAATTGTCAGTATAGAGTCTAAAACCGCCAGCGACTTTCAGCACTGGACAGCTCCCTGTTAAGGGACTACAGGTGCGCGAGGGATGAGGCTACTTCGGTGATGGTGAACTATGTTTTATTTTTTTGTTTGTTAATGTTTTCCATATATGATTATTTATCTATTATACGTGCTGTCCCCTCCTCCTCCCTCCACTCGGGGTCAGCCTAATCCCGGTCATCTTGTGAACTGGTAATGCTCCCGTAAGATAAAGTCACTGACAGGACTTCAATCTGGGACAGCGCAGGATTTACTTCATGGATGAAGCGATGACCATGGGATTAAGTGAAAGATCGACATCCCCCAGTTCAGCGGCCAAACTGAGGATACAAACTGACATTTAAAAAATCTAAATATAATTTTCTCCAAAATAACTAGATGCCAAATGAAACGTGTCTTATATTATGAAGCTTAATTTGGCATTTATATATGTCAATATATATATAAAGGAGTCTGTATTAATTTCCTCTTGACTTTATGTTTTATTATTTTAGTTAAATAAATATTTTAAAAACTATGCCACAGTTGAAATTGTCTTTTGAAGCTGAAAAACTGCTGAAAAAATGAAAAAGTGTGTCTGCACTGCTCACACATTCATATTGAGTCCCTGAAAGTTCCTTTAAAAAAACACACACACACACATACCTGTGCTGATGTGCGCCGCCACCGCCCCAAGGTGTTTTCCAGATGTTTGTTCTTTGTCCACAAATCACAGTTTGGACTTTGTGCAGCTTTGCAGCTCGGGTCGTCTCCTCTTGTAGATGCTCGGTGTGTCAGTGCGGGACTCTGCGGGGGCTCCGCGGTTTTAACCCCCAGCCTGAAGCTCCTCCTCCCACTCCCATCCATTCCTGTCACTCTGCTGAAGCAGCGCGTGGCCGGCCCGTGGCACGGGCCCGCCGGAGCTGCACTTGTCATGTGTATGTGGGAGGGTGTGTGTGGGTGGGTGTGTGTCAGGGAGATGAACACACAGAAATGGTCCAGACAGACAGCAGAGGCCCTGCTTTTGTTGTTTTGCGGCCACTAAATCCGCAGCACGTTCGCATTGAACGGTGGGGAGACGCGCTCAGCCGCCTGAGCCTAACTGTATGTGACAGCTTGAAGTTGCATGTGAGCAGGTGTTTGCTCCATCTCCTCTTGCTGCCATGCATCCCCTCGCCCTGCTGAGATGGGCTGTAAAACAAGTTTTTCTCTCCCAGGAGGCTGCTCTGACCAGAAGGGGTAACGCTCACTTGAGGTGTGCAGTTATATGCGCAATATGACTTTAGGGATTCATTTCCACTCTTCCGCAGTGGTATAGGCCTATATGTGCTCAGTTTATGGATTTTGTAACATAACCTATAATATGTTCACGGGGCCCGCTGCACATTTCTTAAACTTGCAAAATTGTCTTTAATTCTTACTGATCAACTAGGCAAATCGTCACTTTCATTGTGAACACTCGTTACAGCATTCACTAAACGTGACGTGGTGTTAAATCAACAAAGGCCAACTATGGTTGAAAAACTTTCTTTAGTAAAACGTCTTCAGCATGCAGTGATGAAGATAATCAAAAGATCTGGTTCAAATTTCTAGATATTCCAGTAAGTGAACCTTATGCTCAAATTTACTTTTCTTTTTTTAGCAGTGTTATTCATGTTAAAATTATATTTAAAATGCACTGGTGGCGTCTCAGAAGGCTAAAGTGGATGGTGGGTTCACTTCATGGTCAATCTATCTAACAGTGTGAGACAATGCAATTAATGTACAGACAGTTTGAATGACAAATTATGTTTAAAGCAAAATCAAAAATGCTCCCTGACCCAATACAGAGGTTCTTTTCAATTCAGGAGACTCGTTACAATCTTAGAGGTGTCTGCAATTTCACAGTACAAATAGCTAAAAAAGGTATGAAAAGGAGATGTGTCTCCATCACTGGAGTTAAATTCTGGAATGATGCCAACATAAATTTAAAAACATGTCATTCTTTTGTTGTATTTATGAAAATGGTTTGTAAAGCTATTTTTGAAATTTATAAGTGCAATTGACCATCTGTAAATGTTTCTTTGCTTTTCTATTGTTTCTTTGCCTTTTGTTGTTTCTTTGGTTTTCTGGAGGTCGGTAGCCAAAAATAGAAAGTTGGTAATATAGGATAGGCTTTTATAAGCATTTTGCTTCAGCCTATGCCTTTTCAGTTATTGTTCAACACATTTTTTTGGTTTTGTATGAAATGTTAATGCTGTGTACAATGTTTTTTTGGTGTTGTTTTGTGTTGCAATGACTGAATAAACTTCATTCATTCATTCATTCATTCATTCATTCATTCATTCATTCATTCATTCATTCATTCATTCATTCATTCAGTTTCACATTTTAAGAAGCTATTTCCAACACGTTGCCCTAACAACCTTGGATTTTGATCAGGTCTGTTCAGAAATCGCTTTATAAATAAAGGCATTCTTAATTAATCTAATGCAGCGCGTTGGTGCCCATTATTTGGCATGGATTGCGTTTTTAAAAACTGCGTATAAGACAAATAACAATCACTGACTGCAGGACTGATTCTGGTATCTGGGATATCACTCATTCAGAAGCATTATTCTGAATTTATCCTTCATGAATGACAGCCTATATGCATTTTTGTAATGTGATGCCTCCAAATTGTAAAACTATGTATGATATTTTTATATTTGATTGCCTGCTCTAAATATTTTTAGCACTTCCAAAGGGATACATTTGAAAATGTTCACAAACTTTAAGACACCAGGCTTTGATAATATCTATCCATCATGTTTCATCCAGTTCAGCTTCACAATCTTAGCAGGTCACCAGTCCACTAATATGCTGATTACCTCCCCTATTACACTGACAGATTCACATGGAAAAATGCACACACTTATTATAATTGTTGTGGAATGTATATAGAATATACATAAAATGTAGTGAACGCCCTAGTCACTCAAAGTGCTCCTACCATGAAGCTTTACATAGGTTACATGGTTATTCACAAACTCAAACCTTATTATTCTTGCTCCCAGGTCATTCAAATGCCAACTGTCTTGCCTGCTGCATTTTATTTGCATCTTCTTCTGTTTTATTCCACACTTGAATCCTGAAATGTGAATTGCAATCGAGGGCTGCCTGCATCCTTTGAGTGGAACCAGCAAGGAATATAATAGCTGCGGACCTGTTCTAAGACCATGGTAAACGCTCCAAATGCCTTTGCAATAACAAAAAATAATAAATGCCAATCATTGTTTTGCCTTAGAACTACAAATTAGATCCAAACAAACTTATGAATTCACATGATTTTCATGACAAAATTAATCTTTGTATGGTTTTATCTTAAATTTAGACGTGCTTTCAGCATTAATTGTTTTTATCCTACTATAATGTAAGCGTGTCATGATGTCCCCCATTCTTTCTGTTCTGGCTGCACATGATGAAGCCCCATTGCAGATGGTCTTCTCTTAAACAGTCTGTGGCTCAGATGTCCATCTTGTTCCCTCGGCTGCTCTATCTCCTCCTTACCTTTCCTCGCCATGCTTGTGAGACAGGAATTTAGTTCACAGCTATTCAAAATAAACGATGGACAGATAAAACTTCACTTCAGTACACACACCCACGCACAAATATGACCTTCCTCTCAATTCCCAGTGTGTTTGTGTGTAACATTGGGGGACATTGAGTTTTGTCCATCTGTCATACTAGAAGTCCTCGGAGAGATGTCGACACCACAGAATGAAGGGTGTGTTGGAGTGTGTTTGCATATTTGTTCGAGTGAATGAGGACAGACTTCATGTGCAGCAATTAAAAAGTTTTTGTACATTACGAGAGCAGGCGATCTCAAATGGCAATCTGAGGTCCCTTCAGCTGTGCAAGATTGTTTCTCACCCTACATATGTCTGTGTCCACTTCGAAATCAGTCCCAATGGCAAGAGCGATGACAATACGGTCATCACATTTTTCAGAAAGCAGACAAAAATAGGCCAGAGAATGAATGTTGCTCTGTATTTCATGGTCCCCCATCAACTTTAGAAATGGCCAGCATCTGAGCCAAACTTAAACCTCCCTCCGGCCCAGCTCCGACCCCAGGGAGACAGGGGTGATGTTGACCATGTGTCCCTCTACTAACCATCTCAATGATGGAACCATCTAGTGAGTTAAACTGACGCCCTCCTCTGCATGAACCCCTAAAAACCCCCTTAACCCTTTCCTAAACCCTATGTTGGCCCCCCTGTTGTGCGTGCTCATTGGCTGACCGCCTTCAGGCGTCCCTTTTCCACGGGTCTATTGTTTGGCCCCATAAGCAGCTTTGTTTCTGCATGTGCAGCTGGGATAGCCCGCTCAGCCATTAGCCACAACACGCTAAAGGGAGAGCGGGATAATATAATTACAAAACAAAAGTCAGGTGGCTCACGAGAGCTGCAAGGAGAAGCCCATTTGGGAAGACATGAGAACACACTGGCGGGTGGCCAGCCATAATTTGATTATGAAGTTGTGTGACGGACAAAAGATACAATTGAATCTTTTTTTTTCTTTTATTTGCCTCCCTGTGATTTAATTTGATTCTACAGGGGTTTTCAAAAAAGGGGGCGGTGTGAAAAGAGCAAAGATTTACTCTTCTAATTCCCAGAGTCACCAGCTCAGAAAATGTAATATGTCCAGACAAAACAGCAGGAGAAATTTCTCCCTCAGCTAACTTTATTCTTCTTCTGCTGTAACACTTTGACTGCTTGTGAGGCCCAAATAAGATGAATCACTAAAGGCTGAAGTTTTCCTCTTAACTGACTGGTCTTGTGCTCTCGCTCTCTCTTTTTTCATGCATGAATGCTCGCAGACCGGTGAACAATAGGATCAGTGGCAGATCCATCTCCTGTAATACTTTCTTTAAACAGGGCAGCAAGTGTTTCCCCCTGTTCTGTCGGCAGACCAGAATTTATCCTGTTAGTCACCCTAGATGAGTGAAAGAGTAAAATCAACCCCCATCCCAGCTGGACACACACACACACGCAGAAGGATGCACCCATTCACACAGGCACACACGCTCACAACCACACACTGGGGAGTTAAAGACACACACACACATGCACAGCTTTACTGACAGCTGATAGAACAGGTTCAGCTAGTGCTACTGTTCAAAGCAGGTCAAGCAGAATAAGATCTGTTCATTTCTTTTTCTTTCATGAGTTCAAATACAGCATTTTGTTGTTTTTTTATGCTTTGTTTTGCTCCAACATAAGACAATAAGCAATTGTGCCCAATGCACACTTGCTCTTATGACTGACGGGTCAGTGTCAGCATTGTGCCAGCTCAGGGTGTGTAAATGCCCATTTTTTGCCCCATTAGGCACAGGCTGATCGTGGCCTTAAGGGAGAGCCCCACTCCCGTGCTCTGTGAAAGTCCTCTGGAGGCTTTCGTTGCTGATTAATCTGTCCAACGCGAGAAAAGAAACCAACATTAGAAGATGAATCGGATTTGCAGATTGTTCGCCTTTATTGCAGCATGTATTGAACTAATTTATGCTGATGCGCTACATTTTTGTCACCTCATACATTTTAACTTTTTGAAGTAAAAAAAGGTTGCACATAATTTGGAACTCCTGATGTGTGCGATTCTTTGTTGGAAAACATAATTTTTTTAAAATGTATGTCAAAGGTGTTATGAAACACGAGCAATCTGCTCGGTTTCTAGCACATCGTGTGGCCCATATTTTTAGGGAGATGCAGGGAAGGCAGAACCAATGTATTTCTTTCCATTCCCATAGGAAGAGTTGTTCCAGGTGTAAGTTTGGATAATAAGCGGCTTTCCGCCCAGGCTGAGGTGACACCTATGGATGAGGGAAATCAAAACAATAAAAATCATGAGTTTACATACAAGGATTTGCTCAGGCATTATTTAGCCAGATTGCAAAAATTTCAGCCAGGTTCCAAAGAAGGTTCAAAAGTCCATTCTTCACTGTTCACAGAATAAGAGACTGTTCTCAAGTCTGCTGGTATTAGGCAAGACAGCAACCACGGAGACTCTGCTTGGGATGGAATTTCATTTCATTTTGCCTCTGCAGACATCTCACTGATAATTCACATTAAAGGACGCGTGTCTTAACTTACCGTTTGCCAGGCCGAGTAATGTAGCAGAGGCTGTACATAGCAAAGTCAAACTCCGGACTGCAGCCAATGATTGCTGAGCCCACCTGCTTGTAGTAGCCGTCCCACATGAATTGCATCCCATAGACATCAGGATATGTAGTCCACTGTCCACAGGAGAAGAAAAACATATAAAAATGACTTCAGAAACCACAACATATAAGAACATAATGTGTTTCATTGTAGATGCTCACAGGGCCGTTGAAGTTGTGGCTGTAGTAGTTCAACTGTCCGCTCTTCTCCAGAAGATAGAACTGGATCCAGTTGTGGAAACCAGACACCTTTCCTCCCTTGATCTCTCCTATTATAGAATGTAGGTGTTTTTATTTTGTATAATCACAAAGAAAACATATTTACAACTATTTAAAAAGACGTCTGTGTTGTTTTGACCTGCAAAAATGTGCTCAAAGCCACTGGAGTCCAGCTTGTTGTTGTTGCGGGAGTACAGACCAAACCACATCATCTTGAGGTCCTGAATAAATTCCGCCTCTGACTTATAGATCCCTTTAAATGAAGAAAGACATCCACTGCCAACACTGGTGAAAGTATTGCTGAATTTGTGCCGAGGTTAACTACACATAGACGTATTACCCTTGGTTTGGAGGAAAGCAAACAGCTCTCTGCCCAGCTCAGTGTTGGACATGGTTTCACTGAGGAACTTGTCCTGCTCAGCCAGCTGGTGAGCGTCCAAGTCCTCCGGCTGTCCAGTGATTCTGTTGTAGTTGTCCAGTACGGCCAGCAGAGTGGCATAGGTGGGCCGGGAAAAAAGAGTAGCCTCGTCCAGGTAGGTGAACAAGCTTGAAGACATTATAAATGAGTGTGACATGCATACATTCAGATAGAGAAGAATAAGAGCCATGGGAAAGTGCTGTGCAGATAAAAGAGACTCCTCACGGGCCAGAGGACAGATCGTTCTGGGAGCCAGTCTGGGAGTTTGACACCAGAGCCTGGGTGTCAACGATCAACTCTGAGGCTGAAGCCTTGTTTGAGTCCAGGGCATAAAGTGTCTCAGAAAGAGCCTTGATTTCAGAATCAGTCACACCATCCGAACCATCTGTAGGACATAAGAAACATGTGCACACATGTCGTCTTGCATTATCACTTATCTGCAGCAGTCTTGAGCCTCTTTTACAATAAAAAAAACAACCACAACAAAAAAACAGTAATAAGAGTGTGTGGTTTTGATGGAGTTACACAGCACTGCAGCGACACCTACTGGTCATATTTCAAAAGATTTGGCCATAAGAGGCTTCTCATATAACAAAAAAATAGAGGAACATAGTTAAGATCGTTTTCTTAAATAAAAGTACAACAGCTGAACTGTTAAAATACTCTGTCGAGTGCAGGAATACAGTTTGGGTTTTTTTTCTACAAAAACAATATTAAAGTGTTATTAGAAAATAAATAAATAAAAGGCAAAATTGTTATTTTCCAGTGAATGGGCTCTTTCCCATGGTCTAAAACAGCTGACTGAATTAGTCATAGTGTTACAGAACTTGTAAATGCTCTACACGTATATGAAGCCTTTCTTTACCCTTTATATGGCAGTCAATAAAACACTTGAAATTTAAAATGTTCAACTCTAGAGGGTAATTGGAGAATATTAGGAGCTCTATTAACATTCTAGCTTCTTTTAATAATCATAGTTGTACTGAAGTTACCAAATATGGTCACTTGCCTTGTAAAGGGTTAACCTTGTATATATTTTACAAAACTTGACAATATGATTCTTCTTTCTACAGATATTAATTTCTGATGTATTGCTATGCGAAAATATAAATGGCTTTTTGGACACATTCATGGTCATATCAGGGACTGATGATCACACAAGCCCTCACCACAACCCTTATACAAGCTTTAGATTAACAAGCTGCACATTTTTTCTACATGTTTGGGGCATACGTTTTGTTTAATTCTTGGTGTAAATCACACGTTTTCTTAATGTTGTCACTGACCCTTGCATTCTTTGGCGTAGTCTGGACAGCAGTCATTGAAGCGCTCACAGGGTGTGTTGCACTGGCAGGAGTAATTGTGGTCTGTTCCATAACCACACCGACCACGACAAGAGTCCTGGGTCTCTGGAAAGAGGCAAGACGTATTGGAGAATATCAAAGGACCTCTATTAACATTCTAGCTTCTTTTAATAATCCTAGTATAGGTAGCATAGTATAGGTTCTACCAAATATGGTCACTTGCCTTGTAAAGCGTTAAGGCAAGTATACATTTGACAAAACTTGACAATATGATTCTTCTTTCTACAAATATTAATTTGCATGTATTGCTTTGATAAAGTACAAATCTTTTTTTTGACACACTGATGGTTATATCAGGGACTGATGATCACACAACCCCTCGCTACACCCCCTTATACAAGCTTTAGATGAACTAGCTGCACATTTCTACATGTTTGGGGCATACGTTTTGTTTCATTCTTGGTGTAAATCACACGTTTTCTTAATGTTGTTACTGACCCTTGCATTCTACGGTGTAGTCTGAACAGCAGTCATTGAAGCGCTCACAGGATGGGTTGCACTGGCAGGTGAAACTGTTGTCTGTTCCATAGCCACACCGACCACGACAAGAGTCCAGGCTGTCTGGAAAGAGGCAAGACATATTCCAAATAATGCCGATTTACATGTTTTTTTTTGTACTACAGTAAAACATAGTTATGGTAAAGTTGTGCCATGCAGATAATAAACTAAAAAAGATGTCTTACTGCCATATCCCTGGCAGAACAGGGTCACACAAACCAGAAGGACAGCGGTGGTCTTCATCCTGGATCAGCAGTGACTGAAAAAGGGTGAGCTGACTGTTATCATGGCGTTCCTTTTATAGCGACTGTCTGCCAACCAATCCAAACACAACCACCTGAAAACTAGCCAACCCCTTAATCACAAAGTACCTTTCTTTAATAACACATTCAAAAATCTATCGCTATATGAAATATTTTAGTTTCTCAACCATGGCCTGAAGGAACATTGCATCATTATTTGACACCTCCAAAGAAAAAGGAGGTTTTTTTTCTTTTCTTTTTTGGGAACCAACTCTGAGTTCACTGCCACTGCAAGTTTAGACTTACAGTTTTGTAGTTTTTTTCAAAAAATAATATCAGTTCCATCATATTATCAGCGAAATGTTTATTTTCTATCAGTTTGTTTAATGCAAAATAGTGCCAAAATCTATTTCAAGTACATCTGCCACAGGACATTTGTTATTCCTCCCACCAGAGTGACCACATGTTGTTTTTCTCATGGGGTCCATGTATCTCAGACTCAGAAAAAAAGAGAACAGCTCATGCTTCAGTGTTGGTGATCAGGCCGAGGTCACACACACCCCGATATAACAAACATGCAAAGATTGCTCAACTGCCAAAATCTATACTCTTATCACAGAGTTTTAGAGACATGGAAACTATACAGGAGTATGCCAGAATTAGAGGACATTTTATGTTGCACCCATAAAATTTCAAATAATCCACACGGAACAAATATAATAGCTGTGTAAATTATACTTCTCCTGAAACAAAATGTAAGTATAGTTGTAGAAAAACATGTTCCAAAAATATTATTTAAAATGCAAAATATGATCTCAAGAACCTCCTAAAATAACATGTCGGTTTTAATCATTAAAATACAGTATGTTTCAAATACAACTCTCTTGTTGATATTTGTCTCTTGTAATTTTTAAAAGAATTAATTTTGTCATCAACATATTTTAGATAATAGTAATGATGCAGTAATGTTCTGTCATACAGCCATGGGTGCAGATCCCGGGGGGGACGGGGGGGACATGTCCCCCCCAATTTCTGAAAAACATGAATTGTTCCTCCCAATAAAAAGACCCTAAATTATTCAAAATTGAACAAATGTATTTTCAGACTTAAAGGTTGAATATGTAGAATATTTATTAAAAATATATTTCTAAAAAAATAATACATCCACGGTGCGTTTTGAGGTGTACAGAATGAAAGTATTGCTACTCCATAAATTTTTGGTTTTTTAGTCTGAATTAATATTTTTAAAATTTTTTGACGGGCTCGACAATTACTTTTTGTCAACGTTCTGTTTACATTCTACGCTGTTTTCCTGCCTCCTCCCGGTCGTATGCGTCTGTGTTCAACGAAGCCTTTTCAATAATCAATTGGTGGATCAATGGATTATCATATACCTGTTAGGATGGGTAATCCTTTACTAATTTATAGCATGGTATGAGTTGCATATTGGTAAAAAAATTTAAATTAAAATCACGTTGGTGTCCCACCCAATCCTGACATCGGATCTGCACCCCTGCATACAGCCCACGAGCAACCCTCATACTAAAAACTTTTCAGCATGGCAGAGGAAGAAGAAAAATAGTTAATCACGTCACACACAACTGTTTTGTTTTTAAAGTGCTTCATTAATAAAGTAAAGTTGAGAGAAAAAATGACCCTCTTTACTAATCGAAATGATGTGATAAATCTTGTTTTAATACAATTTTTAAGATACCTGAGTATTTGTATCAGGGTTACACTAAGCACATCTCACAAGCTGTGCATTGGATGCTTCAAATGTTTCAAAGTGTTTCAAAGTGTTCTGATTGTTTATTGAATTATTTTCTCAAATACATGACAGAAAATTATAAAATAAAAGATAGATTTTTTGAGGGTTTGATGTCTAGACTTGTCCTCCAAGTCTGGAACGACTAATAGGCTGTTTTAACTGATACTCATATTAATATTTAAAAAAAAAATTGAACAAGAACAGAAAAAGTGACATGTTTTGTTTTTGAGGGATTGTTCTGAATTTAAAAGAAAAACAAAATCTTATCTACCTCAAATTACAACAATCTATAAGCCAATAGTAGTAGTTTTACTAGTATTTTTTCTGTCTGCCTGTCTGTCTGTCTGTCTGTCTGTCTGTCTGTCTGTCTGTCTGTCTGTCTGTCTGTCTGTCTGTCTGTCTGTCTGTCTGTCTGTCTGTCTGTGTGTCTTTATCAGTATTAGGGACTGATATGTCTTTATTATTCCTGAAGATCAATTTTTTGTACTGCAAACCACACAGAGACAATAATTTGAGGTTAATACCATTCCGGTGAGTATATGAGACCGACAAAGGGACAGTCCTGACCACCCGCCAGGACTGCATTCACATTCACCAGCTCCATCCCTCCAACTGCACCCCCCTCCTCCTCAGCAGGTTTCTCTGCAACTTCACACCCCAGAGGCCCCACCCCCATCCCCCCACACCCTCTCTATTCTGGAGAGAGACGTTAACAAGATATTTAAAAGACTGAAGCCCCGCAAAGCAGCAGGACCGGACTCTGTCTCCTCATCCACCCTGAAGCACTGTGCCGACCAGCTGTCTCCGGTGTTCACGGACATCTTCAACACCTCCCTGGAGACATGCCACGTGCCAGCCTGCTTCAAAACCTCCACCATCATACCTGTCCCCAAATAACCAAGGACCACAGGACTCAACGACTACAGTTCGTCGCCCTGACCTCTGTGGTCATGAAGTCTTTTGAGCGCCTTGTGCTGCCACACCTCAAAAACATCACCGACCCACTACTGGATCCCCTGCAGTTCGCCTACAGAGCCAACAGGTCTGTAGACGATGCTGTAAACATGGCCCTGCACTTCATCCTCCAGCACCTGGACTCCACAGGAACCTGTGGATCTGTTCGTGGATTTAGCTTTGCCTTCAATACCATCATCCCAGCTCTGCTCCAGGACAAGCTCTCTCAGCTCAACGTGCCTGACTCCACCTGCAGGTGGATCACTGACTTCCTTACTGACAGGGGGCAACATGTGAAGCTGGGAAAACATGTCTCTTACCCTCGGACCATCAGCACCGGATCCCCTCAAGGCTGCGTTCTCTCTCCTCTGCTCTTCTCCCTGTACACCAACAGCTGCACCTCCAGTCATCAGTCTGTCAAGCTCCTGAAATTTCCACTCTGCAGAGAAGGTGATTGCCTGCAGTCTTCCATCTCTCCAGGACCTGCATGCCTCCAGGACCCTGAGGCGTGCAGGAAAGATTGCGGCAGACCCCTCCCACCCCGGACACAAACTGTTTCAGCCTCAGGACCAAAACCTCAGGCCATAAAAACAGTTTCTTCCCGACTGCAGCTGGCCTCGTCAACAAAGCCCTGGACCCCCCTCTCCCCCGTCTACCACAGACAGTCCCCCCACTCTACGTTACATTAACGGAAAGACTCCACTTATGACCTTATGCGTCACATTAATGCACATCCTAGGCAGAGGTGTCAAAAGTATTCACATTCATTACTCAGGTAGAAGTATAGATACTAGAGTTTAAAAATACTCCTGTAGAAATTGAAGTATCAACTCAAGTTTTTTACTCAAGTAAAAGTATATAAGTACTCGTTTCAAAACTACTTAAAGTATAAAAGTAAATGTAAGGGGGGGAAAGCCATTAAGGACAAAAGCCATTGAAAATGAATGCATCTTAGTATAATGCAAACATATTAAAGAACCATATATGTGTACTATTGAGCATTAACGTGTGTTTCAGAGAGTAGAAGATATGATGACTAGTTGCCTATAAGTATTGTAATTTGTAATTGTAATTGTAATTGTACTTCAGAGGCATGTTATCATTTATCCTAACCTTTATTGGAATGTACATCAAAGTTTAGTTGCAGGAATCTGAGGGATGTAAGAACAAAACTGGACAAGAACATCTGAAACAACCAAATTCACTCTATCCGGACGGCGCAATTTAACTGGATAGTTTTTTTTTAAAGGCCGAAATGAAATAGAGTAACGAGGCTGTTTTTAAAATGTAAGGAGTAAAAAGTACAGATAATTGCGTGAAAATGTAAGGAGTAAAAGTAAAAAGTCGTCTGAAAAATAATTACTCCAGTGAAGTATAGATAACCAAAATTTCTACTTAAGTAAGGTAACAAAGTATTTTTACTTCGTTACTTGACACCTCTGATCCTAGGTCACCTTTGTACAGACTCATTACTCCAGCACTTTAAAACCAACATGTTGTATATTTTTTCTTTTAATATTATTTGTTCTTTTGTATTGCACCAATCACCACAACAAATTCCTTTGTTTGTGTTAAACTACTTGGCAATAAACTTCTTTCTGATTCAGATTCTTCTGATTCTGATTAACACCAGTCATTTTCAAAAACAAGTGGCACCAGGAACAAGTGCATTTTTAAGACTGTTTGTTCTGCATATTGACTGCCTTCATTTGAAACCATATGGAAGAAAAACCAAAACATTAAAAACAGTGATTCGGAGCACTGCATTCAGATTTCGCGCAAGATATTGCAGAATGTTCTCGTGGAAACTAAATTATTTCAACAAGAATTCAGTAAATGCAGTTTTCCTCCCGACCTCTAGGCGGCGTGGAGGGGGAACAAATCTCTTTGCACAAACCTTTTTGTCCCTGAACGTCTTCCGTCTTTCCGCAGCGTGGATTTCAATGACATTCATTCAGTTTTCGTAAGACTTCTTTATTCTAGGTTTTAAGGATGTTGTTATCCTTTTTATTCAGAACTGTTTTAAGAGATGCTGCAAAGGTGAGTGTGTAAAATTTTATCTGTGAATTTTCACCTAAGATTAGTCTTGTCGTGAGTTGTTTTGATTTTTAACCGTCAGCCTCTGTTTCTGATCTACCAGGCAACATTATTATTAGGGCACTTTCTAATTATGTTGCTGCTACACATTTATTTTTGCTTTATTAGTGGAAAAACGCCCTGTAATCTGCAGAATTATGTGACATAGTATGGAATATTGGTCTTACTTCAGCATGATTTCCTTTTTTAATTTCACTGCATAAAATAAGATAAGATAAGATAAGATAAGATATTTCCTTTATTAGTACCACAGCGGGGAAATTCGCAGTGTACAGCAGCAAAGGGGATAGTGCAAAACAATAGAAATAATAATAATACAATAATAATATCCGAGTATGACACACTATAAACAGTACTGGTAGCCTAACCCAATAATAATAAAAAATACTGGTATATAAAATAAGATACAGACGGATATTTAAATAATTGCACGTTGCAGTGAATGATATTGCACATCATTTTCCAGTATGTACATTTATTGTCAGGTTGTTATGTATGTGGTCTACTGGGAGCAGTGCTGGTTGTGTAGTCTCACAGCTGCAGGGAGGAAGGACCTTCTGTAGCGCTCCTTCACACATTTAGGGTGAATGTAGTTCAACTTGATGTTCATCATGTTTTTCAGGGCAACATTTGCCAGCATGTTAAGTGTTTTCACTCAGGATCTCAGCTGCTGTCAGCAGACAAAGCCCTCCTGATGAAACTGCGGAAAAGCACCGGCTACACTTTCATTAACTGCAAGAAGGCGCTGGAGAAGTTTGATAATGACATCGTACAGGTAAACCCCCCTCTCAAGGATTTACCTGCACTCACCTGCGGTACAGTGTGCACAGATTTTATTGTTATTTGAAAGAACAAGCCATAACTTACTGATGTCATTTGTTAACCATCCAGGCTGAAACCTGGCTACATGAGCAGGCACAGAAGGAGGGCTGGAGTAAAGCAAACAAGCTGGAGGGCCGAAGAGCCAAAGAAGGTCTCATTGGTCTGTTTGTTGGGGACAAAGCTGCAGTGATGGTGGAGGTAAAGGGATTTACTTGCAGCATCACTGTTTCCTGAACTCTCTGGTAGATAATTGCTTGATCACTTTGCACATTAGTATTCATTTGGCTTTGCTCATGTTTGTTTGCTGCAGGTGAACTGTGAGACAGACTTTGTCGCCCGCAATGAAAAGTTTCAGCAGCTGGTAAAGGATGTGACCTTTGCTACTTTGGCTCACCATCGGAATAAAACGCAACGCCAGGAAGGATATGTGAAGGTAAAGATGCCCACTTGGGAAAGGTTGAGCACACTTTATTTAAATGGTGAGAGTTTATAAGAGGAAGTGCCAATAGCAAGGCTGTGAAAGTGTTAATCAGGTTCTTTCATAACCCTTATTAGTGCTATACAACCCCTAGTTCTATGGCACTGATTAGAACGCAAACTACTCATTAAAATGTGTGACATAAGATGCATTTGACTGTTTTGTATATTTCTGAGGGAAAAAAATATAGTATTCTGATCACTCCAGCAAGTAAAGAATGTCAGAGGAGCGATGGATTTCAAATATCCATAAATCCACTTTTTAAGCATATTTCAAGGATTAGTAGTATCACAAAGAGGAGCTGTAAATGGTTTGCATTTATAGTTCATCAATACTTGTAGTCAGCATTGAAACTGTAACATCTGTGCGGTCTTAATGCTGCCACGTAACTGCATGGCCTTCAGATGGGGAAAGAAGGCATATACATCCCTGTACTATTCTGTGTAGCATCAGTAACTCAGGACCCTTTGTTCTACTTTGTCTCGTCTGATATAAAATATTTTCAGAGTTTCCTTGCGGGAGATGAGTTGAGCAAACTCAGCACAGGGGAAGGAACTTCACTGGCCGACCAGGTGGCTCTCACAATAGGTCAGTAAGTTTACTTTTCTGAAGAGACAGTTTGTCTTAAAACTGACTGAATATATATATATATATATATATATATATATATATATATATACAATTTCCATGTATTTCCTATCATGACAAGCATTTCTAAGGAATTGAAGCTTCTTCAACCATATACATGAATCTATAGTTCATTTTTTTGGTCAATAATTATGGAAGTCAAGCGAAAAAAAGTAATATATGAGAGAGCTGGTGAATTCATATAATGGTTATTTACCATGACAGGTGCTTATTCTCAAGTGTGAAATGATAATATAACTTCTAGATGTGGATAAAGACATCTGAAGAAACAATTTAATCATTTTGTTACTGTCTTCATTACCTTATAGTGGCTATAATTATCATTCGTTGAAGGAAAATATCAAATAACAACATGAAAGGGTTCATTTAAGATTATTAATGTACATGAAGGCATCTTTACAGTTTTATCTCATTGTTAAGCAGTCAAAATACATATTTCTCTCTAAACTGGCAGATGTTCACAGGGAAGATGCTCTTCTTGTGTGAGCTTATGCTTTGGTCAAGTAATTAGGCACCAACTAACTTCTCAGTGCTGGTTGATTGCCAGTACCAAGAACAATGATTGTCCATCTCTGAAATATTATCTACAAATGTCACTATTGAATAACTCTACCCCTGTCCTGTTTTACTGGCCCTATGTGTTGACACTCAACTTTGCTGAGGATTGATTCTGCTTTAATTATTAGTGGTCTCACATATGATGCTGAAAAGTCAGGCTTTACCATCTACATAAATGGCCGAGGTCCACTGAATGAAAACTAAGCAGAGAAAAATGCCAAACACACAAACCTCCCTTTGGTCTTTAATTTCCTAAATGTTATACCTTTAGTTTTCTGTAGGATTTTTAACTTTGGTTTTACACACAAGAAGTATAGGAAATATGCAACAAAGCCTGTTAAAACACTGTTATTTTACTGCATATAAAAAGTTCCAGATGTTTTAGTCCCACAGAACCATCAGGGAATGACCCCTGAAAACCGTTTGGAAAACAGACACTTTTAAATATAACTAGGTGTTTGGATTTAGCATCTTTCTATCACTGTCATGAGAAAGCTGGAGCCGGGCGGTATGCTTTAATTTACAGAGGTTCTTGTTGGAAATTGACGAATTGCATTGAATACTTTGTCTCCTAGATTTACGGGTGAAAATAATTTTAGTGCAACAAGGGTTAAATGTTTGCTAGTTGCTACCCATGACAACATAAGTAACACTACCATATATATTCTGATAAAGAACTGTAATCTTGTCCAAATATATTCAGATTGACTTTATTCTTGACATTTTTAAGAATTGGCTTGAACACACTCCTCACCTGCTTTTCTAAGTCAGACCAGGTTTTCAAGCTTTTATTTGAGTTGAGGCTTTGCTTCATGAGTTTTCACAGCATAGAAATAAGGTGCATATAAGTACCAAGACCCCTTATTTCCAGACAGATGTTAATGTCCATGGTCCCCTGATCCTTCAGTCTGTTGTAAAGGTCCCTGTCACAAGCAACCGTATACAATTCAATAGTTGTTATACTCTTAATGTGATGGTAGTGAGAGCCATATTGAATTATTTAACGGACCATTAATGTGGGTTCATTCCCTCTATAAGGGCTGCCAGCGTTAACGTTTGACGTGCCAAAAATCGACTGTTACTGAAGATGCTCAGCAGTCCTAAATGACTCAATTTGCTTTAATATACCCATCTCCGAAAACAACATTAAAATATGATGAGTGAGTGATTGTAGCACCACGTTGTAGCCACTAAACCTATTGTCATTGATTTTAACAGGCTTCATTATTTCTTCTCAGGTCGCCTTGGAGAGAACATGTCAGTTAAGCGGGCGGTAGCGGTGGGGGTCCCAGCTGACTGGCACTTTGGCTCATATGTACACGGCGGTGTCGGTGGCCAGAATGAGGTGGCCATGGGCCGATATGGTGCTCTAGTCGTATTTCAGGGAGGAAAGGAAGGAGAACAAGACATGCTGGGTCGCAAGCTCGGACAGCATATAGTGGGAGAGGCCCCCCTGTCCCTGGGCAACATGGATGATCTCCCCTGTGGTGAAAGTGAGACACGTCTCCTTCCTCAGACTTTCCTGTCAGACCCCAGCAGGACTGTGGCCCAGTTCCTCGCGGGCAAGCAAGCTCGGGTCCTGGACTTTGTCCGATTTCAGTGTGGCGAGGCAGCCGGTGAAGAAACAAAATGAAAAGGAGAATTTAGAAGAATTTCTCCAGTATGTTTAATATGTATTAGGAGGAATTTCAAGTGCTCATTTATTGTTACAACTTCAGTTACTCTGCATCATCATGAATTTGAAAGCAGAAGGGCCTGATGGAAATTACAAACTCAACAATAAAAATGATTCTCCTAAAAACGTGTCCCTTAGTATTTGACTTAACTGTATATTTACTTTTCCTGAACAAATCTTATATTTTTGACAAGGGCTATAGTTTTCATCAATTTCATGGTCGGCATTAAAGGGACAGTTGCACTTCAACTGCAAGACTATTTCAATGCATCTCTCTTTTTTTTTTTCAAGTCATACATAATTACTTCTGCATTTTGAATGATAGAAATAAATTAATCACTTCTATAGAGGTCTATTTAGAGTCATCACCAGAAAAATAACTTATTTGACCATTTTCACCTGTTTCAAGTAAATTTTCACTTGAAATAAGTAGAAAAATCTGCCAGTGGGACAAGATTTATCTTCTCATTACAATCAAAAAAATCTTGTTCAACTGGCAGATTTTTCTACTTATTTCAAGTGAAAATCTACTTGAAACAGGTGAAAATTGTTGTTTTTTCCAGTGATGAGTCTTGTTTTAAGTGTAATGAGATTTTTTTTTTACTAAAATGAGACATTTTAAATAGAAATAAGACAAATATGTTTGTTAAGATTTTGAGTTTTTGCAGTGATCCATTTTACTTATCCTGTGAAGGACAGAGTCATATTGATAAGTTCAGAAAAGTGTTTTTTATTGTTGTGTTTTGATGTATTTGATGTAAGCCCAGTGGATATTTAAAGCTTACAGAAGGCTGCATTTAACTGCTGCTATGTCATTCCTGCAGTATTTCTGCAGGTGTTTTGGTCAGTGCTCTTATTTGTAATAATATATTATATTATTTGTATTCAGCACAAATTATCTATGATAAAATCCACCATCCCCCCTGATTTTTTTTTACAACTCGAGTACTGGTTTCTATATATTAACCCTTCAAATCGTGGGGGTGTAGTGTAGCACGTAGGACGTCGTACTTCGCCCTGAACGAACTCTGAAGGCTGATTTATGGTTCTGCGTTACACCAACGCAGAGTTTACGCCGTAGGGTACGCTTAAGGCTACGGCGTAGGCTCTGCGTCGATTTAACGCGGAACCATAAATCAGCCTTGAAGCTGCAGCCTCTGCAAATACGCGAGAGACGCTGCTCTGAAATCTGGTGATTTGATTGGCTGCTGCTGCACAACCCGCGGTGACGTCACCGGGGGCGTGTCCTTGCCGGAGCTAGCTCAGCAGCGTCCATCATCATCCAGCTCCATCTGGACTCCACACCAGATTAAAACCCCTCGGCTGTGCGCGCACTGTCTTCTAAACAGCAATGATGGTAAGCCCTGCTGATACGATTATTGTAGAAGCCAATTTGTCAGTTTTAGAGGAAAATACAGTGTCATATTGGAAGTAAAGAGGCGGTGGATGCCCGGGACCAGCTAACGCTAGTCTCCTCACTGCGACACTTTATCCTCTAATGCCTGTTTATTCAATACATCTTTTTTTTTCTCGGTTACACCATTTAATTTGAATTCTCTTCTTTTATTTCTTTCTTTCTTGACTTGCTTCAACCAGTCTGACTTTACAGAGGATCAGATTTTGGGTAAGTTCTCGATTTACGGTTATCAGAAGGGCTTTTAAGAAATCTGATGACTATTATGTCAAAGTAATGTCATTGGCACATTCTTGAAATAGCTTTATGACTTCTGACTTTGTAGCTCAAAATGTGCACGTGAGAACTGCTGGATCCCTGCAGGTAAATGATGATAAACCGAGCTGAGAGAGAGGATATTAAAACATTTAACTGTGTGAAATGTACACGTGTGTTGCTTGAAGGCTGAATCATATTTAATACAACTTTTGAATAACCTGCACGTCGATGGGGACAATTTCCATTGTATTTGTGTGAAGTGTCAGCAGTCTTTTAAGAGGATTTGTGTTAAGCAGTTGAACATTTAGTGAATTGGTTTATGGTCCTGACTTTACTGATCTGTTTACAGGCATGGAAAGCTGCTTTTTAACACAACACAATGTGCTTTACTCCACCTACCAGCCCATCAGTGCTTTTCCATTTCAACAAGCACCTGTAAAGACAGTCATTTCTCCAACTGTGCCCTAACTCCACTGTCTACAAGTAGTCTCACCCAAGTAATGCAGATTTAGTCTTTTATGCATAACGCAGTATGTTTTGTGTTGTCCTTAAGACATGTCTGCGGACGACGACAACACAAGGACGCTTCATGATACCCTCACTGATGGCCTGTAATACTGAAGTGTAGTGTGCATATTTGATCACACTGATCTGGCCACCTGCATCAAATGTGAGATTAATTGATCCTTGCGTTTATCTTACCGTATTTGTATTTCTATTCCAAATCAAAATAGCAGCAGATCCTTATCCTGCCAGCTGATAATCTATAGCAACATAACTGACTCCAAAGCTCATCTCAAGATCTGTTTGTGGAGGTGCAATAGTGAATATTGATTGGCTTTTAGAGGTAGATCTAGCCAGACTTGCAGAAAATACTTAGGAGACCACTTTTTATAAGCTGCCCAACCAAGTAAAATCATACAAATGTTTCTCTGATCACTGTTTTTACCATCAAAATGACCAGGCTAGTGCATGTTTCAACAACTGTCATTACATGTCATAATATGAAAATGACTTGTCAGTTGGGGAAATGACATCATCGGACATGTGCAGAACTAATTTGCTTTTGAACTCTGATATGACACCGACACACAGATATCATGTCAGGATACCTACCTATCCAGCAGTGTCAGGGACGACTACTGCTGTAAATATGCGCTCGCTGGTTTGTGTTAACAGCTTTAGGCAAATCAAGATATATCAACTTCCTTCAATAAATGTTTTATCTCTGGGTTTGGAAGCTCTTTGGTAAATGTCTGCCCATAGAACTATGTAGCCTTGTGTAAACTGCACATCTGAACTAGACTTGTTGATCTTTGTCTCTCCATTAGAGTTCAAGGAGGCCTTTCTGTTGTTTGACCGCACGGGTGAGGGGAAAATCACCTACAGCCAGTGTGGGGATGTAATGCGAGCCCTGGGACAGAACCCTGTCAATGCTGAGGTGCTCAAAGTGCTGGGAAACCCCAAGTTAGAAGGCAAGCCACCGAATCACCCATCACAAATGACATGAGCCAATTGCAACCACAACTTCTTAAGATACAACCTAAAAGAACGAGTATACATGCTTATGCTAAGATGACTTGTGGTGGGAAGCATGTAGAGTAATCACATCTTTAAAGCACTCGAGGTTTCTACAGAGGTGTATAAACCATTATGAAGTACACAAAGTCCTTATCATGAAGAAAGAAGCTTGAAAAAGTTGTGAGATTGTAAAATAAACCTTTTGTGAAGAATTAATTGAGTTTTATATTTACCCTCAACAGAGATGAACCATAAAATGCTGGATTTTGAGCAGTTCCTCCCCATGCTTCAGGCCATCGCTAAAAACAAAGACCAGGGTTCTTTTGAGGATATTGTTGAAGGCCTGCGTGTCTTTGACAAAGAGGGTAATGGCACAGTGATGGGAGCAGAGCTGCGTCATGTCCTCACCACATTAGGTAAGGCCTACAAAATACCAAGGCTGTGCAAATAAGGTCTTATAAGTCAATGGTCGTCTTTCTTGTCACATCTTGAACACCTCAGGCGGTTATCTGTAGCAACAACCCTGCTGTTGTGTCTTGTGTGAAAATTAGCTTAAAGTATTTTGTGTGCTTCAGGTGAAAAAATGACAGAAGAAGAAGTAGAGACTCTTTTAGCAGGACATGAGGATGCCAACGGCTGCATCAACTATGAAGGTAAATCACTGTATAAATAGAATGAAAGCACATTTCGTTAAATGCACAACGTTGTTGAATGAAAAATAAAACGGTTCTGACTGTTTATAGCAGTGCAATTCTTTGATTCTTTACATTGCACGCCGACCAACTGGTGTTTGTGTTTCACAGTTATAGATGGTTACATTATATGTTTGATTAGAGAATGAGGAAATGTCTAAACTCTCATCTACTAACGCTGAGTTTCTCTGTCTCTCCTCAGAACTTGTCCGGATGGTGATGAGCGGTTGAGGATTTAGGATACACACTTCACGCTTTAATTTAAATTATGAATATGATTCTTTTTTTCTTCTGTCTTGACCTCTCATCCATGTCACTTTACCTCCAACAAGTCTGTATTTATGTTACTGTATTTATTTATTTATTTATTTTAAGTGCCTTTTTTGTCTAATGTGAAGAAACTTTCATTTTGTTCCAAACATTTTTCATCCTTGCAGGCACAATCAGAAGTGACGGGTTCACCTTTGTCACCTGTCAGTCATTCCCAGTCTTGTTTTCTTTGGATGGATATGATAATGTCACATTCTTCACTTATATGTAATGAATTAAAAATATATGGTTTATTAAGTGTCCAGTGGTGTTCAAGTCTGTTTTTACATATTCCCGTTTTTAAAATATTTGGATATCTGGGAAACACTTGATGAATATATAGAAAAATAGTCAGAATAAACTGTATAAAAACATTTTAATTGAGTACAGATTGACAAAAGTTGCCTGTATGACTGATTTTAGTCAAAAACCCTGATTTCAAAGCCTAAAGGTTTAAATTAAAAACCAAAAAACATATGCAAGTTCCTTTAAATCTGGCATGTTCTCAAAGTATAGGTGTTTATGGCTTCCCAACATTTGAGCTTTTCATAAAAGGGCTGTTGGGTGTTTTATCTTTAAGTGAATATATGTAAACATGAATCAAGAAATATGTCCTAAATCAATCTAGATTTAGTCTAAGCGATTCGACTGTTGCCGGTAAACAAATCACGCCCCTTGGTGACCCTTCTTCACACTTTTATTTTTTCTCGAACATTTTGTAATTAAAACCGGTTTTGACGTCTTTTCTTACAAACTGCCATAGTAACTTTCAGCACTAATGTGAGGATTTTACAGACCGGGGAAAAAAAATTCAATTTTCTACTGTATAACGTAACTGCTGCTACCTTCAGCAAAGTGAAAAACATACAGAAACTGAACGTACACTTATTTCATATCACAAAATCCACACAATGTCATAACACAGATAAAAGAAGTCCATTTAGGCTCACGGCAGTGGTGAGCACTGCAATACTGGCTTGACGGACATTAACTGCAAAGTTTCACCATCAACTGGGTTAAACTTCATGATACTGATGTGACGCGCCGTGTGCAGAACGAAGCAGTTTTTTTTTCTTTTTTTTTCTTCCAGCTTGATGAACACACGACTGATGGCACTTAAATAAAAACTGAGCGGTAACATGATTTACCTAATGGCATGCGTTCCACATACACACTTGATCACAGTCACATCTCAGACAGACCCAGCTAAACTGTCTGCATCAAACATTTGAGAGGGTAAATACAGGCTACAAGGGTAATAATATACAGTCACAATGTTGACGTATCAAAGAAAAAACATTTAAAAAAATATATAAAATGACAGGATTAAAGTGAGGATATTGTTGCAGATATTAAGGACACAGTTCTCCATTGTCAGCTGTTTTAAGGTGCTCCCTCGTCTTTGACAAGGTTAACGTTTCTTCCATCTTTAATGTCAAATGCACCGCGGAAAACAAGCTGCTTAAAATCCTACACACTTCCCAAGCAATCACAATACAACTCACTGAATAAAAGTGATATCAACATGATTATAAAAACAGTTTGGCTTAGTTGATGACACAGAACCAAATTCTGAATAAGTACATTTATGGTCGCCAAAAGGTCACTAACCATTTTATTCCAGGTGTTCTTCAGTCATCTAGCTCCCAAACACAACTACGTCCCTCATTGAACTACAGCCTGGATGCTTCCCGTCATCCACGCTTGCAAACATTGAAATGTTTTTCTCTAAGTGCTTCTAAAAACTGTAGGAATTAACATTTTAAAATGATCAAAGGGAGGTCTTTTCAGGACCTCAAGCTCCCAGTACTTTCAAATAGTTTCCATAGTATCGTTACAGGATAACAAAATATGTGTTTGTAACAGCAAATCCAATCTACAGTACATTGTCTCAAACTGCATTCAAACGAGGTTCATGTAATTTCAAACAGGCTTCTTGGACCGACATCTTTTCCTTCACTACAGACTTTTCACGGCTGCAATCATGTAAACTTCAGGGATGACCCTGTGGAATGACCATTTATTTGTGTTACATAAAAATAGAGGAAAGACTAAAGTCTCCAATTCAGTTTTCCAAATCTTCTGCAGGGCAAAGTATTTAAGAAAACAAAAGGACGATATAAGTGCTAAAGTTTAATTTGATGGATGCTTTAAGTCTTTTGGCAAGACCTTGGGAAACAATAAAAAAGTGCTTTCTTTTTGTATTTTTTTTTTTTACTTACATAAATCTTAATACGTACCTACAGTATGGGGTGGGGAGGTTGGGGCCTCTGGAGAGATTGTGAAGTATGAGTCTTCACAAGCTGACAAACTGTTGCAGGAAAATAAATGCAACAATTCCCATAACACTGAACACAAAATATGAGTCTTTTCTCTTCTTTTCCTTGAATGCTGGCATGTTGGTAAGACCATCTACATTTACCTAAGATCTCTGGTGTTGCACTTACAATTCTGAGTTGAGATGCTGCTGTCCAGTTGACCACAGGATGAAAAACAATTTTCCTCAAGAGTCGATTCAATTCGAAGTGGACTTCTGTTTGAATAGACAGTCAAGAGGGAGGTGGATATAAGTTTGTCATTTTTTTTTTTTTTTTTTGTCACACATCGACCGTCCTTTTGGGAACTGAAAATATAAAATGTGTTCTATGTCTTCCTTCGGTTGATAAATTCTTCATTTCAGATGATACAGGCAGGTTTTGACGTGGTCAGTCATTCTCAAGCAATTTATCTTCTTTTTTCTCTCACTGTGGTGGAGGGACGGGTGCTGCAATGTGGAGTGTCTCTCCGGGAACAGGGGCACTCGATTCTGTGGGGGGGAAACGAGAGAAAATATAAAGACAAAGAAAGAAAGTAAAATGTGGTACTAATTGATTTTACAGTACAACCCCTACTTCTTTAAAACCAGCCTTTTTTTGTCTGTTTTTCTTCCAACGGAACCAGGATGAAGTAACAGTGCCCATGAAAAACTGTCTTGGGGGAACTTGATTTGGTCAAACTTGGGTTCAAATGATGCAAAAGCATCTGCCAGACAAGTGAGTTATGAAAATACATTCAGTGTAGACTTTTAGTCTTATTCACTAAAAAAAACCAAGCCGACTTGCACATCTGCACAATCCAACTCTTTGTTTCGGGAACACGCAGGTAACAGAAGGGGAGGGGAACATCTTGTTGCATCTTGCAGAATCTAACAATCTACATTTCTGGTCAAAAGCATGAATAATTAGCTCTTTCTCAGCCTGAAATAGTGAAATAAAACAACCTGTATGAATGAATGAATGAATGAATGAATGAATGAATGAATGAATGAATGAATGAATGAATGAATTTTTATTTTTGTGTCATGTCCGAAGACCCATCCCTTTACGGGATTATAAGACACCAGAAACAGAAAATCATCAAATACACAATATCACACGCACTTAATTGGGAGCTGCACAATGAACACCGGAAAAACTAAAATAAATAAATAAATCAAAAACCAGAATGGATATTTTTAAATATATGTTACTTTTCTTCGTTTATCCCACGCTTTCTCCAAATAGTCAGCAAGTGCAAATAGTTTATGATCAAAAATCCATTTGAGTCTCTCAGCATCACTTACCCACATCAAATCCAGATTCTTACATCTATCAAATAATTTTTGACGCAGCTCATGATACAAAGGACAGTAAAATAAAAAATGGAACTCATTTTCAATATCATTAATATTACAGTAAGGACAAATCCTCTCTTCTTCTGGGACCCCTCGATAACGTCCTGTCTCAAGGTGCTCCTGTATGTTTTTTGCGATAATTTTTTTTTTTGTTTTTTGTGGGTTTTTTTTTTTTTGGCCCTGTTATTAGGGATATTTTTCTCAGTTTTTCGAGGAAATTTTTTCCACCCATACGCTACGAAGGCTGCACACTGCAGATCCAATATTCTCAGTAGTCTCCTGAAACTATTGGGCCACTACAAAGCCAGCTTGAATGCATTTC
This sequence comes from Cololabis saira, assembly GCF_033807715.1. Lineage (NCBI taxonomy): Eukaryota > Metazoa > Chordata > Actinopteri > Beloniformes > Belonidae > Cololabis > Cololabis saira. The sequence continues at coordinate 28,218,973 of NC_084594.1, read as the reverse complement.
ATATGCATCATCTTGTATCCATGAAGCATGCCATATCTGTCCAACTGCTCCTGGAGAAACATTGCTACGTTGAGGAGATCTGAATGGGCTTTCCGTCTGAACAACCGGGAAGTCCTCAGGTGTCTGCGTAAAGTGGACAAACTAATGGTAATACCATCTATATGGCTTAAAGTGGGGAAGGTGGCTCAGTTGGTAGAGCGTTCACCCATGAACCTGAAGGTCAGTGGTTCGATCCCTAGTTCCTCCTGTGTCCACCAAAGTGTCTGAATCCCCCCCAAAGACACTGAATCCCCCGGTTGCTCCCGGTTGTCAGGCCAGCGCCTTGTATGGCAGCTCCACCGACAACTGGTGTGTGAATGTGTGCGTGTGTGGGTGAATGTCTACAGTGTAAAGCGCTTTGGGGCTGTAGGAGTACAGCTGGAAAGCGCTATATAAGTGTAAGCTATTTACCATAAAGACAGGACTATCTCCCAGCGTTTCAAACCCAGATCAAAGTAAAACTTGATTAAACTAAACAAGTCAGTCATGTTTGCTTCTATTAAATCAAGCTGTTAATAAAGGAATGAATCTGATGGTTTCCGATGCTTTCTAAACGTGGCGGAGGGGGGGGGGTTACAACGAAAAACAGGGCGGACAAAATTACCACAAAAAAAAGAAAAAAATTATAGCGAAAATGCATTTCCAAGTGAATGCATTACGCTTCCATAGGTCTGGGCTCATGGTCAAAAGTGAGACAGACTTGTCTGCTGGGATGCTCTCCAGTTATAAAAGTAATGGAGGACGTGAAGGCAAACTTCTACCATTTTGATGAAATACTATTAAATCTGCTGTGCTTTAATGTGTAACTCACCATTGAGTGCAGGTGTAGTGCTGGAGCTGGAGTGAGCAGGCGGGGCCTGGCCTGGGGGGCCGGGCGGCGAGGTATGAGCGCCTTGATGTGATTGGGACTCGGGAGCTGGGGCTGAAGAGGATGCTGGTGCGGGACTGGGCGCTGCCGGTGGTGCTGGTGTGCTGGGAGCTGGTTGACTTGCAGTCGCTCCTTGCTGTGGCGGACCTGAGGGTGTCTGGGTGGAGTGAGGACCCCCCGCTTGGTTGTGCTGCTGGTGTTGAATCTGCTGGAAGTGCTGCTGACGAGCCCTCATCTCAGCGTACTTCAGCTGCTCCATGTGGAAGGACTGACGGTCGGCAAGTAGCTGCTGCCGCTGGTACTCCAGCTGCAAACGCGTACAGACGTCAAATCATTTAGTAAAAACATTCGATCAACTGAGCACATGATGCCACTTGGTCCCTCACTCACCGCCTCCCTCTCTCTGTCCATGATGGTTTCCAGTTCTTCAAAGTGTCGCAGTTTTATCTCAAGCTTCTTCATTTGAGTCTCCACGAGCAGAGCGACGAGAGATTTGATCTTCCTCTCTTCCACTGCTGCCAAATGCTGGGAATAAAGTAGAGGAGACTCTTACATGATAGTAACAGTGAAACAGAAAACAGGCAACACGAACGATGTCAACATGGTTTCAGCTTTACCTTGGCTTTGACAGCAGCAGCCGCTAAGGCGGAGGCAGCAGCAGTTGCCAGGTTTCCTTCCCCGACATCACGTTCCACCTTAGCCTTCCTTTCTCCTTCACTCTCGCCCTCTCTTTGTCCTTCTTCTGTTCCCTCTTTTCCATCCTTCTCCTTCTCCCCATCACCTAGTGGAGGAAAAATATATATTTAGCTCTTTTGACCAGAACATTGTTTCCAACTTGTTGTGAGCCTTTTCGTACCCATTTCAGGCTCTGTCTTGTCTGCCTCCCTCTCTCCCTCTGCTTCTCGTCCTCTTTCCTCCTCCTTCTTCCCATTCTCCGCCTGCTTCTCCTCTTCCTCCGTCGCTCCCTCTTTGCTGTCCTGTGTGGTTAAAGTAACCAAAGTACGAAAAGACCCACAGATGCTCATCAGTAGAACTCACAAATAAAGAAAATTAAAAAATACCAATTTAATCTTATGGTGAAGATGCATCATACCTTAGCTTCTCTCTTCTCCTCATTTGATTGACTATCACTCTTATTTTCATCATTGCTTTCATCTACAGACAAGACACATCAGAACTGATTTAAGTTCATGGTTCATCCCAGTCATTATTATTTCTGGTTTGTAATTTGAAATGTTCCGTGCATGTGTTTTCCCAACCAGGTCTCTCTCCCTCCTCCAGCCCGGTGCCAGCGATACCACTTCCCTCCAGGCCGTACAGAGGATCCTGACGGCCGCTGACCCTCGCTGCTTCCTCCACCCGCCGCACATGAGCCTCAACAAGCGCGGCAGGTACCTCCTCCTTCATACGCGAAAACTCCTCTGAGAAGGAGAGGAACATCAATGTTACTAATTTGATAAAACAATAAAGATTTATAGTTGTTTACGATAAATGACTGAATGATAATATTCCTTTTTTGCTCTAGAAACAAAACATTTTAAGGAACCTTTCTGTTTTACCCACCTCACAGTACATCTAATACATTGATGGGATCACATAAATCCTTTTTAAAGCTTAGCTTAGCCTAAGCTGTTTTTGCCCTGTAAATTAATTAATAATGAACTAGAAACCAACTAAAGGGGTTAGATATAATTTATTTTTCTATTCCCTGTATCAGAAATGATGCATTTTAGCTCACATCAAGACTTTGCCTTCTCCAGAAAGTTGTTAGTGATACACTGATGATCTATTTTGTTTTATTTACAAATGAAAAACAAAGCCTTTTCTCACCAAGAGCAGACTTGGCTGCAGCAGAGGCCACTCGTGGGTCGACTACAGAAGCAAGGAAGGCCACTGTGCTCATGACAGGGTTTCCTGCTTGGCTGAAAGGTATTGGCTGGTACGCTAGTGGTCCCAGAGACGAGGAACTGTCCTCCAAGTATGGGTCTTCAATGGGCAACCGCAGGAAATGCAAGATGCACTCATCCTGCGTACGGCTGCCCACATGTTCAGACACTTTGTTCCAGTCGTCCTTGTACATCTCCAGGCCCTGAAAAAAGTGGAGACAGCTCTTAACTGTACCGCTCCGTCTTGCTTTGTCTCTCAGTGGGAGATTATTACAGATAGTTTAATTTAGTAAATTTGGTTTATACCTCAAGTAATAGTAGTGTTTCTTGCTCTGTCCAGTCTCTCATGGAGCTTGCTGCAGTCTTGTTCTGCACACAGAAAAAGGAAACCACTTTCTTCATGCAAGTAATTGATAATAATGTAGGTCATACAGCAGTTACAGTCAAAATAGTCTTTTTTATCTTCTTGTACTTTTTACCTTTGCAGATCCGGTCTTTTTGTTGTACATGTCAGTCCGCAGACCAAAGTTTTGCAGATCTGATGGCTTGTCCTTCACCTTATCTGGGAATGACATCATCTGCTGGGTGGCAGGGGTCTATGAGGCCAGAGTGCAAGAGGGGGTGGTTAAAAAGAAGAAAAGAAAATCTGCATGTGCCTATTTCAGGGTTTATACAGCAATCCTTATGTTAAATTTAATACCAATTTAATACCTTTTTCACTACCTTCAGATTTTTTTAAAAAACGGTCACAACATTAAGTGTTAATCAGGGACCTTTTAACATTAATACAGATTTTGAACTATAGAACACTATACAGAACAGATTTATAGACTCATTGATGTTGACCAGATGTTTCACATTTATTTCACTTTGTGAATGACAATAAAATAGACTGCTTAAATGTAAAAGGTAAAAAATAATACCAATTTAAAAAAAAATAATACCTCTGACAGTGAATTTAACACTTTTAATGGCCTTAAATTTGGCAATTTTCATTTATCACTTTTTAATACTTTTTAAAACCCCGCGGAAACCCTGTATTTGTGTTTTCATATCTGAATGTATGCAGACCTGGGCTGTCTTGGGCTGCAGTGGCACCAGACTGGAGGGAGTATCTGCCAGGACGTGGAAATGAGAGGTGGGCGGGGGACCCATGGGTGTGGGCCGGCTCTCGGAGTCCACCTGGTAGTTGATCAGTCCCCACTGTTCCAGGAATGCGTGGACCCTGCAGACCAATACACACAGACCAGTTTTACCTGACAGCATGATAGCTTTGAAAAGTAAAAAAAAATAAATATCTGTCCTCCACCTACCTCATTATGGCACAAACATCTCCTGCCAGGTTCCTACGGCAGGCGGTGGAGGTCAGGTACTCCTGAGGGTTCAGTCTGTAGGTGTCAATCATGAAGTTTCTGTATGCCAGGTAACTGAAGGAAAGACAAGGAGAAAGGACAACTAAAATATTACCACCTTTATTTTAGCATCAATACAGTCAGTCTTCAGAAAACATCTGAATAATAATGTCTTGTAAGAATTAATACTCACATTTCAGGCGTTTTAGATTTGTTTTTCCCATTGAAAAACTCTGGTAGAGCTCTGCGCTCTATGGCATGAACGCTGCATTAAAAGTACGAGGTATAAGTTAGTGTGACTATGAGTTCGGACACACTCATTGTTACTTACTGAGGTTGAATTTTATAGCTTGAAGATCAACATTCAAGATGTCTTTATTGTTAAACACCACAGTTACATACAATGCACTGACGAAAAACAGCTTAAATTTATACAGATAGAAAACAACCAACTGTTACTAGTGGAAACGGCTAGGTGAATCCTGTCCTCACCTGTTGTAGTCGAACCAGGCAGCATAGCTGGGTATGATGATGTGGTGTGTTTGCTCAGTCACGTTGTCCTCGTGAAGGTCTGAGCCCTTCACTGGTTCCCCCTTCACACTCGGAGAGCCTTCCTCCTCTTCCTGTTTAAACACACATTCCAGCTCACATAAATTACTTCATTCGCTTTATTATTTTTTGTAAGTCCATGTTTTATTCTGCCAAGTTTTTATATTTTTTTCTAAAAAACTGAACTTCTCAAGACTACAATACCTTTCCTGTCGTTTCCATTGATTCGTCCTCTTGCTCATCTGTACAAATCACATAAAAGGAGGGTCAATTATAACACACTGATCAATAGATTGATCAAAAATGGTGAGTTACACAAAGAGGAAAATCACTGGCACGTACAGCATTTTACCTGCTTTGGTAATGCATTTTTGTAGTTGGTTCAATAAACTCACCCATTTCTGTCCCTCCTTTGACTGGAGTTGAATCTGAGTCCTTTTTGGTGCTATCTGCATGAAGACAGAAACGAAAAGGAGAAAAAGGTGGTTTCAGTATCCTCCCAGTATGTAATATGAAGGATGTTACATGTTAAACGTTCGTTTAAGAAACTGTTTACATATGTTTTGAAGTAATAAAATGAGCGTACTTGTCTTTGCTGTATTTCCCTCTTCAGACGCTGGAACAGGAGACGCTTCATCCAAGTCCTTGGATAGGTCCTCCTGCTCCTCCTCCCTCTGACCCCGTTTAGACTTGGTGTATGGCGTCGTTGGCCTGCCAACACACATGTAAAGGACCGGGTTTTATATCGCTGGTTGGTCTTGCACAGCCAGACTTACATCCACAGTGTATCAGTGTTAGATCCATTCACAAGAAAGAAAGAACCAACCAAGCCAAAAGCCAAATAACAGGCAGACCTTCCCTTCTGGAACTGAATCCTCAGTAAAAAGTAGTGGGCGACCGATAATCGGCCGTGGCCGATTATCGAATTCGATATTTATAATTTTATTAATAATCGGTATCGCCCCCCCCAAAAAAAAATCAAAAATAAATAATTTCGATTTTTTTTTTTTTTAAGAAAAATTAAGAAATTTACTGAAATACTGCATTTTCTTTTTGTATTAAGAATGTTCAACATGCTCAAACTTAAGTAAACTTAAGTAAATATTTGCACTTAAAAAAACAACCTGTGTAGCCATTTTCACAACCTGTACTGTTTGGTTGTTTGTCATGTGTACTAGTTAGCTTACTGTTACTACCTCCAAGTAGGCACTTGCTGTGGTTTGGGTCTGGGAATTGGGAGTATTGTGCCTGACTGTTCTAAAATTGAGGCTGTTATTCCTCTTAATTTGTTATTTTTTATAGGCAGCTTTTTTATTTTATGTAAAGAGAAAATTCACTTAATGTTATTTTTAATAACTGAAATGCTGCTTGTTTTGTTTGATGTTCCATAATTTGCACTTTTGATGTGTGAGCCGTGCGAAGTGAATATTGCTGTCCTTCCTAGTTAAAGCAATAAATTGCTCACCATTCATTTAAATGAATTCTTGTATTGAAATTTGTTTTCTCCCAAAAAGGTAAAAAAGGGTAATAATCGTATCGGCTGATATCGGCTATCGGTCTTTTTGATTTCCCCCTAATCGGTGATCGAAATAATCGAAAAAAAGGCTGATCGGTCGGACACTAGTAAAAAGGTTGTTAACATATAGTTTACCAGCTCTGACATGGTTGTTTTCAGACATTAGCATGCAGGAATCAAAGAGTTAAACAAAGCCTGAAAATGTACTCATTAACTGTAAATTGAACTTAGAATTACAACAGAAAGTGCTTAAAGAGTACATGCCTTCTTGAACTAATGCAAGGCTTCACAAACTGTCCGGCATCACTGGTTTTATTGATTCTAGATTGATGACATGTCTATAACTTTACCCTTTTTTGGTGTTCTTCTTCTTGCTCTCTTGAGGTGGAGGGGTGGGGGAGGGTGATGGCGAGCGCTTCCTCTTCTTGGCACTGCTGGGTTTTTTGTCCCTCCGCTCATCTGGAGTTGTCACCTCATCTGTCAGAGTCTTGGCAGAGATCCTCTTTCTCTTGGGACAGCCCTCACCCACCTCATAGTCCTCCTCGTTCATCCACTCATTGTACTGGTCCAGGTCTAAAATCCACTTCGCATGGACCTGCCAACCAGAACGTTGAAACAGCATGAGTAAGCAAAGAAACGGCAGAAGGAAGCGTAGCTATCAAACATCTTACCTAATTGAACATTACAGTTTAACCAGGAAACTAAATACACAGTATCTGAAGAGTTCATTTAGACTTTAAAGGGTCCAACTGATATTAGACAAACATATTTACTTGACAGTGTGGGGGACAGTGTGGCACAGAACAAGGACAAGGAACAAAGATGATGATACTAGACCAGTTATTTTATCAATAGCACATCTTGAACTCTTTGAATGTTTCACCACAGCAACAAATGTCTTCAGTGAGTAACACTGACGTGCGACAACAGACTTGGACATTACTTTGAATTTATGATTCAGCCGGGAGCCAGAGCAGGCTTTACAGTTTCTAGTGCCAAAATTGCATCAGCTCATCATTTTGGACGTTTTACAGTGAGAGGAACACGTGGAAGGAGGAACGTTCGACCTGAAATCAACAGGCTCAATCTACGCAGACTCATGACTTAAAACACATGCAAGTGACTTCCATCCTCTCTTGTTCGTGGTTTCAAGACAAGAACAACCTTTATTTCTAATTTGAATCCAAAGAAAAAAGCTGATCACACATCCTAACTGATGAGATGTGACAATACAAGAAGAATCTTGGCATTTATTACTTTATTGTTCGCTTTATTCAAGACATTAGATGTCCTCAGTTAAGGACTGAATGAGCCGATACAAGATGCATGTTTGGCCGTAGTAGAATAAGATTATCTGAGGTACTAAATGTAGTTCAGAGCTGTCACACTGTTTAAATCAAGAATGAGGGAAAACAAATCTTTCAAAAACAAGTAGGCGATGATGGAAGATAAAGGCAAAAAAAGAACAATAAAAATACCTTTCTGGGCTTTTCTGGACTTGGAGCATCCTCCACTGCTGCCTCAATCTCACTGGCAGGGATCCAGGTGTCATAACTGGACAGCGGGAGAAACAAAGAGAAACGCTAAGACCTGGGAGAGAAATGACACATTCAGCCTTCTGAGGCTGCAACAGGATCAATGTGTAGGTTGAGCTTATGTAAGCAAAGTTAGAGAGCAGATATTGTTCAGCGATAAGGAAGTGTGTTATACTTCCCCAACTCACAACGTGATGAGGTAACAGACTAGTGTAAAACAGCTGAATGAAGCTTGTTAGGCTGGTTACTATTATTAAGCAATCACCTGAATGCAATGACAGTTTTGTGTATTTGTTAGAATAGTTTACATATGCTAAACAGATAGTAGCCCACTGTTTTAATCCTTCTTTGAGTCTGTGTAAAAACACAACCATCTACTCATAATGTGTCTTGGTTTTAGGCAAATACAACCTCAAATAAACCACAACATATAACTTTAATTCGTTATTCATCTAAAATAAAGCCAAAAAATAAATGAATAGATATGGGCAACACTGAGTAACACAATGTTTGAAACGCTTGTACATCCACCTTCAGCAGCAATAACTTGAAGTAGTTTTTCCTTTATGATTCAATCAATTGGAGGAAATCTGCCTTGTGTTACTTCACAAATTTGCTTCAGATCACTGGGGTTTTTGAGCATTAATTTATCCACCGCTCTCTTAATGTCATACCTTAGCATTAAAATTTAGATGTGGTCTGGATCCAACACTGATTTGAGATTTTGGAATCAGACCTGTTACTGATTGTGAATAATGGTCCTTAATGTCAGGAGTGTTTCCAAAGCCACTAAAAACAGCTGTAATTACCTGAAAAGGGACAATCTTGACGAGACACAACTGAACAACTACAGGCCCATCTCAAATCTCCCACTTTTAAGTAAGATCATTGAAAAAGCAGTTTTTCAACAGCTAAATAAATTTTTAACACAAAACAAAACCTACCAACCAGGCCAGAAATATGGGAGTAGTGATGGACTCTGAACTAAGTTTAGAAAAACACAATAACAAAGTCAGCCTACTATCACCTTAAGAATATATCGAGGTTAAAAAATCTGATGTCTCAGCAGGGCCTGGAAAAACTAGTCCATGCATTCATCTTTAGTAGCTTGATTATTGTAGCATCTTTACAGGTTTACCTAAAAAGCCAGTTAGACAACTGCAGCTCATTCAGGACTCTGCTGCTCGAGTCTTCAAGACCAAAAAAGTGGATCACATCAGTCCAGCTCTGAGGTCTTTACACCGGCTGTCTGTCCGTCAGAGGAGAGACTTTTGAGTTCTGGTGCTGGTCTACAAAGCTCTGAATGGTCCAGGCCCAAATTCATCAGTGACCTCCTGACCCATTATGAACCCTCCAGCCCCCTCAGGTCATCTGGATCTGTTTTTTTATCAGTTCCCACACTCAGAACCAGACATGGAGAAGCTGCATTCAGCTTCTATGCTCCACATATCTGGAATAAACTCCCAGAAAGACTCAGATCAGCTGAAACACTGTTTTTTTTTCTTCTTCCTTATTTTCAAGCCCGGTGGAAAACTACATTGCTGCAGGGTTTGTAAAAATGAATGTTGCTAAACATTCATCAGCTTCAACTCAAACAAGCTCTGCTTAATATGCCCTGTTGCTCTGTCTGAGCTACGTAAAAGAAATTAACAAAAGGAAGCTTAGCACTGCCACCCAGCATGGTGGTGTAATTACAGACCAACACAAACAACACAGGACAGCTGAGGCTCTGTGGCTGAATTTATCGTTGATGTGTGACATAGTGCTGCAAGTGATATGCAGTTGTAGGAAGAGACAACCGGCACAGCAGCTAAAGCTTTGGCTGGTATTTGCCGACAGCATGGACAGAGGACCACAACAGCTGGGGGACGCTTCCTAAAAGTATGAGAATATTCCTTCAAAAGAAACTGAAAGTTATATTTTAAAGTCAACAAGTCTTTTGTGCTGCTTCATGCTTCATTCAACTTTTTCTGCTGGTTTTGATCAAACACGGCACTGGGTGTTATGGCCAAAACAACTCCCGTTTGGTCTCATCTGTCCAAAAGTCTTGCAGTTTGTTCAGATGCAATTTTGCAAACCTCTGTAATGTTTCTGATTATGATGATCTGATTATTGAGGCCTAATGATAAGCAATTCCCGACAGCAACTTATACTCTTATACCTAATGGTGGCAAAAAGGAGTGTTGAACTACTGTGTTGCCCCAAACTTTTTTTTTTTTTCATTTTGGCTTCATTTTTAAAATAAATATTACCATGATGAAAACATGTTAGATGTTGTTGATCACCTGAGCTTCTATTTGTCTAATACTAGGTTGTGTTTGCCTACTATTGAGGCAAATCTGAGGATTTTTATTATGTTTTTACAAACAAAAAAACAACAACAATTTGGGATTAAATGAGAGGGTGCTAACTTTTGAACAAGACTGTATACTTAAAACAAAGTAATCAAAGAAGCCAATAACTCTAATCTAAAACTACTTTATGTACAAAACTAATGTTAAAAAATACTTCTCCAATAAAATTAAAGATTGTTATGACATTATTAACCATGTGCTGTTGTGCGTTTGAGCATCAACTCAAAACAAACCTGTCAGGAAAATATCCCCAGTGAAGCAGAACTTGCTTATCTCTCTTCATCACGGGACGCACCCACTCCTCTGGACCAAGAAGATTGCATCTTATTAACACAGATGTTGCTTGTGCAGGAGACTGCATAACAAATGCAAGAAGCTGTGCTGAACAAGACCAGACAAGACCTCACCTTCCTCCAGACTGGCAGGAATAGGCACCACGACATGGGAACTCGAGGTCTTGTCCTCTGTCACTGTGCCCTGCAACAACAACAAAAACAGCTTGTAAATTATAAAAGCTCTTCAACAGGGACGATATAAAGACACATGCGCTCAGATTAAAACATGACAAATACTTTCAGTAACTTTAAGTGTCTGGTTTCCATCTATAACACTTTACACATAAACAAACACCTGATGTCTTTTGATGATGTCTTTCAACTTTCCAAGCAGCTTTGGTTCAATGTCAGAACTCAGGTAGATGACGGGTCTGGTCAGGCAGTTGTTCTGAAAGAAAAGCAGCAGTGTGCACGTTTTAATTTCACACTGAACAATGCTGCACAGTTGTTTCATAGGAAATAATAATAAAAAAAGAGTTAAAACTGCCATCATATCTGATAAAATTATGATTAAAAGCATTTACTATTTCACAGACTGTCCAAGTGATGAGTTTAAAAACTAAAATTAAGCATTTACTTTAAAAAGTAAAAATGAAACAAACTCACTTGAACTAAGGACTTTTCAATGGTCATGAACATCTCCACATTTCGGTCCATCCTCGATGGATTCTGGAAGTCAAACCTGCGCCTACCAGGAAATTAGACTGGAGTTACACATGAAACGGCAAAATAGCCAAAATACTTCTGAGCACTGTAACATCATATCCTTCACTTATGATATTACTGAGTGTCAAAACCTCAAGCTCAGCTAGAAGGAAAGTCTTACCATCCTTGGTCACTTTTGAACTTGTAGGCAGCAGCCAGGATGTGGCAGAGAGCTCCTCCCGACTTGAAGTCCAGGAAACACTTCATCTGCAGACAGAAACCACAACGAATTCAGGACATATCACGGAGGGGCAAACTGGAGGACATTCCTTTGGCAATAAGAGACAGGGAGAGAGCGGGGCTGGGGGTAATATACCGGCAGTTTAGTCAGTGGGGGGTTGCTGACATGTCTACCAAACACTTCCTCCTGGAACTGCAGCAGCTGGACCACAAGGCTCGACAGGGATTTGTTGGTGGGGGGCTCGGCCTGGATGTACTAAAGAGAAGACAGGCCGGGACAGTAAGTGTGGACACATTCAAACTGTATGACACTGTGGCCGATGTGTGACATTTATGTGAACTTTGGAGGTTTCAGTGCTTTCACTTCAGCGCTGGACGTGTGATACGGCGCGACCATGCAGAATCAACGAGGGGATAAATTAGGGTTGCCAACTCCCTGAAAAATAAATAAGGGACACCTCATCTGCAGGGCCAGCCAAACCGATTGCCTTCACCCTTCCTGGCGTGGTGAATTTTTTCAGCCCCTTTTTTTGTGAGTGAAACGATTTTTTTTAACTATTTGACTCAAACCTGAATTGAATTAGATGCATATTTTTGAATGCCATGAACACATGTCAAACAAATTATTATCCAGAAATTCACTTTAATACAAAATAACAAAATGAACTGAATAAAATAAGTATCTTTCTTAAACAGAAACCTGTCCTGCTTAACTTAAAACTGTATAAATTAATATAAAACAATAGAACGAAAGCAGAACATCCATTCTGTAATAGTGCACATTTTTAGTGCAATAACAAAAGTGCAAAAAGAAAGTCTGTAGAAAACGTGTAAACGTATTTGTGTCTCAAAGGCCATGACTGTAGCTACAGATGTGGTAAAACAGAAAAAATTAACTTATGAACTCAACAGCTCAATGCCATTTTATGACTATTTTCTGACTCTCAGAGTAATACGGGACAAAGTGCGTCCCTTTCCAGCTCCATACGGGACTTTAGTTTATAAATACGGGACGATTCCGTTTTTCAAGGGACGGTTTGCAACCCTAGGATAAATTCATAATTACAGTCCACTACATCGCTACCATTGCTGGGGTGTTTTCCCCCTTGCAGACAAAGTATAATAGCAAAATGTCCCATAATCCTGCACAGAAGCTGTCCGGCGTTCACGCAGGCGCCACAGAGCAACATCTGGATCCGAGCAGGCTGATTTATGGTCCCGCGTTACACCGACGCAGAGCCTACGGCGTAGGTTACGCGTACCCTACGCCGTAGGCTCTGCGTCGATTTAACGCGGAGGCTGTAGCCGATGAGCTAACCAGCTAGCAGGCAGGAAGGCTGGCTTTATATACATGATTTTATTTTTGGGGGGAATAAAAATCCATCCTTGGTGGGTGGATATGGCGCCGCCTTTGTAACGGGTTCAACATAACGCGTAACGCGGTCAGCGGCTGCATCAGCCCCGCTGTCTGTCGGCTCAGCATCCTTTTGTATCCCGGCTCGAGCGAGTGGAACAGCTGGACGCCCTCCCTCCTCTCTTTGTCCCCCCTCCGCTCCGCAGCCGCAGCCCGCGGGCTCAGGCTGCAAGTGAAAGCCTTGCCTACAAAGCATGCCCTTAGTACCTTTTTGTAATTCTTCCCCAGCCACACGCGGACATTATCAAACTGGGAAACGGTGTCTGATGCTTCAAAATATTTTACATTCGGGCCGCCGTCTTTCTTCCGCACCGCCATCTTTGCCTGCAGACAACTGGTCGTCGACGTTGCCTGCCGCCCAGCGGAGAGAGGCGGTACTGCAGCTGCTGCGATGACAGCGGGTGGCCGCCAGGGGGCAGAGTGGTATCGCTGTTGTTTGTATCCTGATCCTGCACCGCTATATCTCCAAAGCTGAGACCTGCACAGAGCATTGTTGGTTTATTTTTGGACATGTTGCACAGTTTTTAGAATTACAAAAAATAATGATCACTCTAAAAAATCCTACCGTACAGCACCATCCAAAAATGCCACCTCTTGCTCTATTTAATACGGAGTATTAGGGCCAGGCAGGAGAAAAATACAAATAATATTTTAGAGGTGCAAGATTTTTTTTTCATTATGCAGAAAAAAGTCTAAATGTTGAGAAAAAAGTCGAAATTTCGTGAATAAAGTTGAAATGTTGAGGAAAAAAGGCGATATTTTGACTTTATTCTTGAAATTGTATTTCAACATTCATCTCCACATTTCGACTTTTTTCTCGACATTTCGACATTAATCTCGACATTTCGACTTTTTTCTCGACATTTCGACTTTTTTCTCGACATTTCGACTTTTTTCTCGACATTTCGACATTTTTCTCGAAGTGCACAAAAAAAAAATCTTCCCCTCTGAAATATTTTTTCTCCTGCATGGCCCTAATACTCTTCCGTAATTTAAAACACTACTGTCTTAAATTATTTAATTTCTCTGCTCGTCACTAAACTTAAACATAAACGCCACAATGGCACGTTATTAGTAGTTACTAAATTGTGTTTCTTTTTGTACCAATTAAGGTGAATTAATCATATTTACACAGCAAAAGTTAGGCCTGATATTTTTTATTTTGTCATGTAATTTAATTAGGATTTTTAAAATTAATTTTTTGTAATAAACAGCTTACATATCCTTGTTTACGGTTCTTTTTTCAGAAAGGTTAATAAGTCTGAAAAAAGAATCCTAAAGACGAGCTTGTAAGACAGTATGGACATAATCACAAGCTCACATGTTGCAGGTAGTCAGGGCGAGGCAGCTGGTTGCAACCGATTTATACAGTTACATATATATAAATATATATATATATATATATATATATATATATATATATATATATATATATATATATATATATATACATATATATATATATATATATACATATATATATACATATATATATATATATATATATATATATATATATATATATATATATATATATATATATATATATATATATATATATATATATATATATATATATAAATAAATTCTTATATTGGCATGTTTTTGCATGTACATTTCCGATTTGAAAAGGATAATGGTAATATTTAAGTTTCCCATTAATGTTCATTAATGTTATAATGGGGCATGAAATAGACAAACACAATTGTTCAAGTAGAAAGTAATTATTGTTTCATTAATTACATTTGGTTGTTGGGAGTTTATGAACAGGAAACTATGGAAATAAAACACAATTTTTGGAAAGTCGGATTGTGATTTTCTTGATTACTCAAAAATGTAGTTTAAAACCAAACCATACAATTTTTTACCTTCATTCTGCAATTGCACTTTAAATCATACTTTTTTTTAAGGAAGTAGTAAACTAACAAAAGCTGTTCACTTTATTACAACGTTTCATTTAACATTATCTCAGTTCATCAGATTTTGCGGAGACAGCTTCAGTCCTGTGGATCTATGACCAAAGTCTAATTTCATTTCAGAGTTATGAATGGTAGTGTTGTTAAAAGGAAGTCCAAATCATATGTTTTGATCACCATAAGCACATAAATGATGCCCGGCCATGCTAGTTAACTGAATCAGTGTTAAAATGACACATGTTACAGCATCCTCGTTGGTGCTGTAGTGGCAGTAAAGCCTTTGACTAGTAAATAGGTTGTTTTATTCATCTATTTCAAAAGGCCACACCTGTGGAGGTGTAGATTAAAGACATTCCTGGTGGCTTGCAAAGGACTGTAGCAAAGACCATCATAACTGATGTTTCTTCTTTGTTGTTGATAAATCTTCTTCCTCCTTCATCACTGGAGCTCTGAAATTCACTTACCTTATTAAGCAAATAAATCCCTTGCCAAAACTCTGAACTGGGTCCTATTTTACGTTTTACTCCTAAAGCCACAACATAAAATGTTTTGTCTCATCAACTTCATCCATTTCTCATTTCAGTCGGTGCAGGTCCATCCATCCATTCATCCATCCATCCATCCATCCATCCATCCATCCATCCATCCATCCATCCATCCATCCATCCATCCATCCATCCATCCATCCATCCATCCATCCATCCATCCATCCATCCATCCATCCATCCATCCATCCATCCATCCATCCATCCATCCATCCATCCATCCATTTTCTATACCCGTTTTATCCTGTGCAGGGTCACGGGGGTTAGTTAAATAGAAGAACAAAACATTAACAGGAAACAGTGGCTGTAATCATGCCTTAGGACAAAAGGTGCATCGGTCTCTTAACAATAACTTTCAGACATTTGTATTTGCATCTGGTGAAGGAGACGCTGAACCGTGGCATGCGCACAAAATTGGCTTGTAAATGAAGTCAGTTTTATCACAAAAAGAGACCTTGACATCACATTTGGAATTGATATCAATTCACATTAGTATTTCAAGTCTGCGGTGACTCTATAAAACATCTTGGCACTGGATGCAGCTGTAGCATGCTTAAGTGTTATAGTACTGAATATTTAGTTTCACTACAGCAACAGAGAGAAATGTGATTCTTTACTTAAATTTAGATTACTATGTCCACTGCTTTATAAGTGCTGCCACACAAAAATGTGCAAGTCTTCAAATAATTCAAGTTTTCCCTTAAAACATGTTGTGTCATCAAAATATTTCATATATATCTGACAAGAATACTGCATCACTTTCATGGACTGGAGCAGTTGAAATATTTAAATACAATTTAAATATTCTTTTAGGACTATTTCAAAAGATTTTAAAGGTCGGTTTGCCTTCGGTTTGCCTTCGGTTTGCGTTCGGTTTGCCTTTCTATGGGCTTTAGATCCTGTGAAAAACAGTGCTTCGTGTCGTGTGCAAAAGTCTTATGCACCCTTATTCTTTGAACAAGTTTTGATGACGTCCATATTTATTTTTAAGTTTCTTTAAGATACAAACAGAATGCAGAGGAATCTGTCCGTCGAAATAGAATGGAATCTTAATAAATATCATTACAAATATCTTTATAGGTTTTCTATGGCTGATGATAATTACTAAAAATGGCCAAAAACCAGCCAAATGACTAATCGGCCCTAAAGAGACTGAAAAATGAATAAGGATGGTTATCTAAACGTTAGTGCAGGGATACCTAAGACATTGCCAGGCACATCCTCGAGTCCTGTTGTAAAGTTTTATGGAAAAGCCCCACTGTGCTAATTTACACTTGACAACCATTCAGTCGTTGTATGAGTGATGGAGAAAAAGCAATGCATGTCCAAAAGAGACTAAAGAAGAGCAAAAATGTGCAGAAAATGCCCAGATTGTCTACAGTAGATTTAAATACAGTATGACGTGTTTCAGAATAGAGAGGAAGCGATTTGCATATTTAACCCTCTCCAGTGTACATTTGTATTAAATAATTTAATTAATGTTAGTGTATAAATGGTAAGGGTGTAAGCCTAAGCTGGATGCATATGTGCACATTGAACTATCAAACATTGGAAATCTAATATTGTGGTCCCACAATATATTTTTTGAAAAATATCGTTTCTATCAACAATGAAAAGGACTATTATTAGTAACAGGATTGTCTTTCAGAGAGCAGGTTTAGTGGAGACTGTGTTTGTTTAACCTGAAATGAGGGAAACTCAGAGTTTTCTGTTTCAGATAGTGGAGTAACCTAAACCTGAAAAAGAGGGATAACTCAAGTTGATTTCAAAACTGAGATAACATAACCAGAGTCCATTAGCAAGGTAACTTGCTCTTTTAAAATAAAAGTTTCTACCTGTTGCCTCCCCTTCATAACGATGAAATGAGTTTAATTTCATTGGGCAATCAGCCTCTTAATACAGACCTCTAGTGACGTTCTTTCATTAATGAATATAGGCTCCGCTGGCTGGAATGGACCTGCATTCATGCTGAAAAAAGATCGCAAAGCTTGGTTTAAAACAGCATGTTGTCTTACATAAATACACCTTATCTGTCTGTACATCACAAATATCCTGCATCATGGTGATGCCCTTGCTTCACAAGAATTATTTTGAGTTTTCTTTTTTAAAAGTATTTCTATTATTTATTTTCCTTATGATGTGTGAATGGGAATGTAATGTCAACTCTGGTTCCTTCCTCCGCAGAAAAATGCACTGAAATTAATTATGGCCCATTCACTATGAATTGTCTGTTCTCTCCTCTCTTGTAGTACCTTTTTTTTTGTCGCACTGTGGTGTGTGAAGGATACAGGAAGTGGAATGAGGTAACATTTTGTTCCACGCCTATACCGCCTGGGGAGGTGGTAACAACGCTGTACTGGGTGCAAAATGAGTGCAGTGGGAACTGGCATTGTGGAAAGGCATAATGGGGCCATAAGGGTGGCTGCCAGGTGAGCTGGGTGTCTCCCACAGGAGAAACCAGGTAGAAACCTGCTTTTTATAGACATTTTTGTCAGTGTCGTGTTTGTATTAAACAGTGGCTGAAAAAAAATAATAAAAGAAACTAAAATTGTAAAGAGGTCAAACAGGATCTCCAACGTTTGGTTGCCAATATCAATCAAGGAAACCATGAAAGTTCCATGAAAGAGATCTTCTTAACTCAGAGTCAACACTCTGAGTTACCTGCCTTTTGCCCCATTATGCCTTTCCACAATGCATACCTGCCTTTTGCACTCCAGAAGATCCCAGGATACCCTGAACAGGAATAATTGGATATAAATCACAGATGGATGGATGTACCATACACCTAAAAAATGTGTTTTCTGGATGAAACAGTTACTGAAACATCACTCCCTGGTATACTCAATGCCAGACGGCCTTTTAAGTTTTGTGAGAAGACACAAGCAACAAGCTTCACTGTCATAACCTTTTCTGCAATGTGTTTCAAGTCTTAAATGGAAGAATGTGGATGTGTTGACAAATGAAAGGAAGCTGACGTTGCAGACTATGAGATATGTTGGGTTTATATTCTATGTAAATGTAACAACAAACTTTCTTTTAAAACAAATGTGTTTGTTGCAGACGAAATTAAACTTCTCATTATCAGGCAGGTTGTACTGTAAATACTGGGAATGTGTAGATAAATAAAAGGCATGTTCCTCCTGTAAAGGTTTATTTTGAACAAAAATGGAAGAGGAATCAATCCATGTTGGGGTTAGATCCCTTCAAGGAATATGCATATGTATATACACAGAGATTTTATTTATTATTGTATTGTAATATATTTAATTTTTTTTAAATATAATGAGGGCCACAGAGGAACACAAGTCACATCTAAAACAACTATTTCGCATCAGACGACTTTAAAGACTCGGTTCACACAGTTTGTGTTGCAACATGGTGCTGCTACGTGGACATTTTCTGCAGTAAAGAAAATATACTGACACAGTTAATAACTGTCTGGTGCAAACAAATTGATTCATTTGTAATTAAAGCGACAGACCAAAAACATTCTGTCATGCACCATAACCGGTTAAAATTCACAGGAATTTTATTTCAAAGGATATGAAAGTACAGAAATAAGAGAGCAAAATATAAGTCTGACATGTCCGACTGTTATCATGTCTCTGACCTTTTTACTAGTCCTCATTTTGTGAGAAGCTGAAATTAACCTTTATTAATAAAGAATACGTGTGTGTGTGTGTGTGTGTGTGTGTGTGTGTGTGTGTGTGTGTGCACGTGTGTGTGTGTTTCACACGACCTACACTAATTTGTGAGAGTCCAGAAACAACACTGGGAGAAGGGAATTGCTCCTTGAACTAGAATTCCACTGACTTTTAGTGTGTTTTAATTTGCCCGTGTGTGTGTCTGTGTGTGTGAGTGTGTGTGTGGTCCATCCGTCTGTGGTGAAGGAGAGAGAGGGATAAGCCTATTGATTATTTTAATCCTCCTATTTGTGAGTCTGTGATCCTCTCGGCTCAGCCTTCCACAGGAGGATTGCTAATGGGCCTGAACGCTTCCCTCCTCAGCCCACTCTCCCTGTCCAATTAACTGATGCTGGAATCTGAAAGGAGGGTGCGTTGGGACTCAGCAGAGGGGCAAGGGTTGTGAGGGGGGGGGGACATACTGCTGAGATACAACACAGCCAAATCCCTCCTGTAATCCAGGAGTTCGCAAACTACTCATCTGCACCACATTCAACAAGAACCCCTTCTCGCCATTAACTGAAGAGACATCTCCTTGTTTTTATCCTGAATCGGCGAGAACTCTGTTTCATTGTTCCCTTTTCATATTCCCAGGCTAACATCTCTGAGAGTAGAAGCAGCAGAGCAGAGGGAGAGATCTTCCTTCAGACAGGTTGCTGGCGCTATAGGTGTAATTTTGACATAACTGGGGGGAAAAAATGCCAATGTGCACAAAGTCAAAGAAGTTGGATGATGCAGCTCAACTCCTCTAAAGCCAAATACCATACAACAGATTTATTCCTCAGATGCGCTGCTCTGTGCTGGCATTGTAAAGGCAACTTCTCCCTCAGATATGCCTCAGACTGCTAAGGTGTTTGATTTTTTTTCTCTTTTTTTCTCCAGTCTTACTCAATTTTGAAAACATCTCTGGAAGTCTGCTATCTCTCGCAGCCACATTGGATTTCATTATTATTGTTGCTATTATTACTACAACTAATTATCATCAGTGATATTGCTTTTACTGTAGATATTCTAGTCACCATTGTGGGTTTTTCTTTCTTTAATACGAAGGTGCCAACAAATCTGTCCATTTGAACAAATATCTTTGAAGAAGACAATTAGAGACACAGTGTAACATGACATCATCACTAATTATCCAAAAATGGGATTGCCAAAAAAAAAGAAAGTAAGAATGCACATTGCCTTAACAAAAGAGATGTCAAGTTATTAATGTTATTGAACGATTACATTAAAATTACAGCTTAACCTTTACTTACCTTTTTTTAATGGTAAAACTGGTTAATTTAACAGGTTAAATTAAAAAAAATGCAGCTAAGATTAGTTCTCAACAAAAAAATCATTACACCCCTAACAGAATATTGCATTTCAAGAACTGGTTTATAATTGTCCTTTGATGCGTAACGACAAAATAAAGAAAGCACAAATTTTATTTGGTGACAACAAAATAGTCCTGAATTATCTTTTTTTATTATTATATTTCATGGTTTTCAAGGGCAGAGAAAATTCTATGCAGATTACATAACAAATACACACAGCTCAGCTTACAAAGTACAGTGACAGAAATGAATCCATACCGCTTGCAAACAAAGGTAACAGTGCCAGAAGACACGCCCGGTCAGATGCAGCATGAGGTTATGCAGAGCCACTCTGGGGGACGTCTGTGTCGCGTGTACGACATCAGGATGGTTTTTACGTTTCAATGCAATAACAAAGAATTAATCAGAATAATTTACATCCAAATGTCACCAGGGTTGCGTCATGCCACCAACCCCTAAAACTCCTGCCACGTATGAATATGAAGCTTTCTTCCAGCTTGGCACCAAACTCTAATCAATTCAGAAGTATTTGGACGATGGCATCGTTTTTATGATTTTGCTTTTATACACCACAGCAATGGATTTGAAATAAAACAGGCAAGATATGATGAAAGTGTTGACTTTCAGCTATACTTTATGGGGCTTCACCAAAATCCAACATTTATGATTTAGACATTTTAAGAGAAGTACCTCCATTTTTTTAGAGGCTCAACAGTATTTGCACAGCTGACTGAAAGGATGTTAACTAGCCTGATGGAGTTTATTTTCTCGTTAGTTCAAGACAAATGAAGCAGATAAAAGGTCTGGAGTTGATATCAGGTATTGAGTTGGCATTTGGCAGCTGTTTGACTGGCGCCACCAAGGGAAGGATTGCATTATTAGACTGAGAGAAAAAAACAAAAACAAAAACATAAATCTATAAGGGAGATGGCTAAACCTTAGGGGTGGCCAAATCAACTGTTTTAAAAAGAAAGAATGGGTTTATGAGCTCAACAGCATCAAAAGGCCAAGTAAACCACAAAGGACGACTTAAGACAAGATGAAGATTTCATTTTCCTGAAAGAAGAAGTCAAGAATAGAGTTTACAACAAGGTGCAAACTTGGTGACATTGAATAACAGAGAAGCCAGATTACACTTTGCCGGAAACGATTTAAAAAACCTCCCCATTATGGGATCAGACTTTTAAGACAGATGAAACCAAGACAAACTTGTACGAGAATGATGAGAAGGAAAGGCACAGCTCAAAGTCTGAACGAAACCACATGTGTAAAACATAGAAGTGGCAGTGTTGTGGCACGGCCATGTGTAGCTGCCAATGGGAAGGATACAAAATAGTCCTCCAAGTCAGATACTCGAGCTCAACCCAACAGAGCAAACGTTTCAGTTATTGAAGAAGAAACTATACGCAGGAAAAAAAGCTCACAAACAAGCAGCAACTTGGAGGTAGCTGCAGCAAAGGCCTGGCCAAGTCCTTCCAGGGGGGAAACTCTAACAAAGTATTAAGAAAATATGGTTTTATATACATACTTATGTCCCTTTGTCCTCATCCTTTGCGGTATTTTTGTGAAACCTCTGAAATTACAGCTGAAGGTCTGTATTTTCATTACATTTTGATTGTTTCGTTTCCTATTCTTTGTGGTGGTATATCAAGTCAAAATCATTAAAAAAATCTGTCATTATCCAAATACTTCTGAACCTAATTGTATGTTAAAAGGAATTTTACACTGTACCCCAAGCATAATATACTGCATAGAAAATGACATAATATTGTCACTATACCTGCGATTTTTGAGGATTTAGAATTGAAATTACATGCTTCTGTTCCCACTTTGCAGACTCATGTTTTTGGAGTCAGTTTATTGGGTCTGACTGTTACTGGAGTAACTTCCATCAAGCTACATGTGAAGATTCATGGTCTGTAAGATTCATTCGCCTAGTTTGGAAATCGGAAAATCCCTGCCAGTTCAATGTTGATTCATGTGGACCATCTTCCTCCTCGCAATGCTTAGATTCACCAAGCAAAACCCTTATATTCACACAAATTAAAATAAATTAACAGTATAAGGCACAGAGAACCTATTAATATGGTAAACGGCAGTTAAACATCAACAGTCAGTTGCATTTTAAAAACATATGTAAATTCACAGTAAAATAAAAGGAGTGCTTTCACATCTTGGGGAACACACTTTTGTAGACGCTTACGTCCCTCTGCAGCCGCCTGCTGTGCAGAGTGAGGAACAATGTTTTGAAGCTCACTTTAGCTCTAAAGTATCAGTGAATGCTACACTATAAAGAGCTTCAAGGAAAAGTGTGTTTGAAGAGGACATATTATGCTCGTTTCAAGCTCTGACTTTACTTTGGCAAAGCAATGCTTGCCAAACTGCTCTGCATGATTTTGAAAAAAAAAATCAATCATTTTTTTTGTCATAAAATGTCGATCAACAAAAGTAGATATGCACTAAAATACCCCCTTTCCTCCAACAGTTTTCTTTTTACAGACAGTCAGCGGAATGCATTGCAAGCCCTGTCTCATTTTCTCACCGGTGTGAGGGTTTCGAAAGCAATCTGTAAACTTACCATGTGACCGAAGTTTGTTTCTGATTGGCAGTGGAAATTTCTCAAACCGTACAATAATACAATATAAGCCGTTACACAAAAGAACTCCCTTATTAATTACATTGTAGTCATAACATAGTCATAACAGACTTTTAGATGCACATTTTCTTCTGGTATTTGGGTCTCAAATTCAGTCCTGTGTGGTCAAGCTGAAGTAGATGAGGATAATGAGAGGACATAACAAACATCTACAGAAAAAACAAAGAAACATTACAGCAACATGTATTGTAAATTATTCACTCAGTACAGTAAATGTTTCACTCATCACCTGCTTAGTGTGTGCCAAAACCATGGATTTAGTCTTTTAACCATAATAAATGATACACAAGAGGGTAATCAGATTTTTCTTTTAAAACCTAATAAAAAAAAGGGGGGGGGGGTTACCAGCACTGTGCAAATGCCTGTAAATTTAAGTAGATTGTTTTGTGAAAAATGTGTATTATTTATCATTTGTAAAACCTGATAAAGGTCTTTGGGAAGTTGACTACCTGGATTCTGTTTTTACAAGACAAGGAAATATGAAGAGATCTTCAGCCCTGTGAGAGATGTTTCATGGTTCCTTTAAAGTGCGACTTGCTGATTGAAGTTTATGAATGTATGGCAAGATTGATATATATTTAAAAAAAAGCATGTCTGTATGTGCTGCAGTTTGATTTAGAGACAGTTTTATACCCTTTAAAAAAGTGCAGCAGGACAGTTATGCAAGGTCATCAAGCTTGGAAAAGTTAGATATCAGGAAACATGGACCCACACAGGAGTTTTGACTCTAAAAGACAAATAAAATCCACATGATACTGACGGACCACTGATAAGTGTCAGAGAGATCGTGAAAGGAAAAGGACTAGGTGAAAAAGAGGAGATCATAAAGAAATTATTTTGTGGTGTGAGAAGATCCATCTTGTTACTGGGACACGAAGTCCCGTCTCTTCAGCTGTACAAACTCCACACGAGCAGGAAAATCAGCTCCGTTAGGTCGAGGAAATTCTAAACTCTGTCACAGAAAGTCTGGTTATCTTTTTCTCTTCACACTGATTCACAGTGATGAAAATCTCCCCAAAAAAGCCAACTAACCTCAACAACAGTACTGAAACAGTGTGATTCTGTTTGTTTTCTGAAGCTTCGCTCCATAATACTTACTTTTTCTTTCAAATATCTGCATCTGTGTTTAATTAAATATATGAAATGGCTCAGTAACGTTTCAAACACTCATGTGCACAAAATATTATGTATATACTTTTTGAATAATATAACCTGCAAGCTACACTTTGGTATGATTTCTAACACAATAACCTTATACAAGAGAACGTGGTAAAGTATAATATATCCCCTTTTACCAGGACTGACTTTAAACCTCTTAAACAGCATCAGTTATCGTCATTGTTAGTTAGGGGCTAATACAAATACAGATCGGTGAAACATGCTTTTCAAACTCCTTCTTTTCTAGTCATCTCATCTACATGAGAAAAATAGCTATGAACCCTACCGTCTAACATGTGGTACCGTTTTTGTAACACAGCACGTCAAGGTTTGTGCAGGACTGAGTAGGTAAAGGCTGCAGAATGAGCCTGGGCTCGTTAGTGGGATATGATGTGGCTCTGGGGCTCGGGCTCAATCTCAAAGATAAACCTCTGTATCGATACTGTGTGTGTGTGTGTGTGTGTGTTGAGGAACTGTTACCAATGACTTGACACCCTCCCTCCCTGTTCCAGGACCCAGAGACTGTGCGAGCAGCACGAATAATCATCACAATTCTTTTTACATCTCAACAGAACCGAAGGAAAAACACACGCATTTGCTTCCACACGGGCATGAACACAGACGTAAAACACACCGGGTTATGATCATGAGGTTTGCCTGTTTCAGCTGCAATCAATATATTCACGCCTTTCCTTGTTTGATATCTACGGTCATATTGAAAATCTATCCCACAGTGATGGCGAGAGGCTTCGGCCAAATACATCGGATTGACGGTCTACATTCAGGTATCGTTTTGGTTGACTCTGGACCAGCGGCTGAAATGGCGGAAATTATACATATGTGTGTGTGTGTGTGTGTGTGTGTGTGTGTGTGTGTGTGTGTGTGTGTGTGTGTGTGTGTGTGAACAGCAAAATATGTGCATGTGACATGATGAATCCTTTTTGTTTAGCCATGCTTACACATATTGACCATGGCACTGAATCGTGATCACACATCGTGTGCATCAGAAGTCAATGTCATCTGGGAATATTTACAACATCGTGTTCATTTTTACACACATTTTCCTCGAACTCTGTCCATTAGGTGGTCAGGTTGCTACACGTTAAGTGTGCTGAACAGCAATGAAATAAAAGATGAACGGGATAAGAGTGTGTTAGATGAAGAAAAGAGAGGAAATGCTTTTCTTGATTACAGAGATGGAGCAGAGGAATGGGAGGATACTGTCAGTCGGGATAGATGAGAAAGCCAGAGAAGGTGCTGTATTTGTTGGTGTTTCCCCCGTGAACTTTGCCCCCGTCCAGCTGTACGCACACCTCGTCCCCCACGTCCAGATGCAGGATGACGCTGTTTGAGGCGTAGTCGTAGTTCTGATCTGCATCTTGAGCGATTGCGCTGGCCCTTACCTGAGACAGAAACAACAAAGGTCAGAGCAGGCTCAAACAAAGGAAAGACGAGTAAAGTTCTGCACAATCCAGCCTGAATTGAAACTGAGTGTGTTGCAGCTTGTGTTTATGTTTTGTTTTTTTCCGTTTTTTTAGTTTTCTTTAGTATTTTAAGTATTTGCAGCAGAAAGGCCCAGGGACTGACTCAAACAGGACCATGTAGGGAAGTACTACACTACAAAAACTCATTTTGTAAGACAGAAAAAAAAGCTTCAAAATAATTAGAAGAATGTTTTAGACTATTTTACTAGTTTTATGAATTGTAGTCAAGAAAGCATTTCTCGACCCATTGGCTAAGACATTTTTGTGTAAAATAAGACAATTTTGACTAGATTTATTGACTATTCAGCTTATTTCTTTACTTTTCTTACCACCATGAACTTTAAAGATTTAATATGTTATTCACTGATTTGTGAATCTGAAGAGTTTAGTATTTTCAACATCATGAGATTTGCTTTCTTATAATAAAATAAAATAATACAAATTTAACAAGACTTAAAAAGATACTTTTATGCATTTTCACTTCTTTTAAGAGTTTTAGGAGTCCAGCTCTTAAGGTCTCTTATGGTCCATGCAAATGTTTGTTAAATCTCTCTGGTCCACCCTGATAGTCCCTTCACACTAATCGTTACATAAAGTGGAAGCATGCAGCTGTCTAAATGTTAATCACCAGAGACATGTGGATTTTTCAACACAGAAACCTAGAATTATTCAACGCACCAAAAGTACTCTTCTTAACGTATTTATCAAAAATAAATGAATAAGAACATTAACCAACAATTTCTAGGCACAGGTTGTGTTTCAAAACCAAACGTCCAATAATTGGAAACTCTTTTTTTTCCTTTTCAACTCAATATCTCACCATTCGGTTACCTTTATTTGGAAGTGCCCAGTGCCATTTTATTTTCTGTTTTGTATCGTGATTCTGGTGTACTGTCTTCAGTACTGATGCCTTCCTGCCCACTGGGTAGATAAATTAGATGTGCAGTGATCTTTGGCCTCAAACCTCCATCTGAGTGCACAACCTTTCTTAGTCACTATCAATTTTTTCCACAGGATTGTTGCTCTCACACCTGATCCACTTGTTGTGGAGGATTTCAATGTCTGATGGGGATTGCGAGGCACAATGGAATCAGGGAACCCATCAGTTTATTTTTTCAAGCAGTTACAGAAAACACATAACACATTCACACATACGCAGCCTGAGAACACAGATACAGACGTGCTTTTAGGGATTGCTCATCATAGCAATTACCTAAAAACAGTTTCTGACACACATTGCACCCTCTCTCTCTCTCTCTCTCTCGCGCTGTTTCTTATTTGATTTACTGTTCGCTTCTGACAAGTTGCATAGGTGGTCTGTGTTAGACTTGCATTTATCCATACGGATACAATCTCAATGTAAAACAGCATTCTGGCCAGACAAGCTTTTCAGTACCAATTAAGAAACCAGAGAACCTGAAAATCTCCAGCACTTTAACCAAACCCTGACACTACAAATGTCACAAATGGCTTACATAAAAGCTTGTCTCTTCCTAATCGGGAAGTAGAAGCGGGGTGAAGTCTTATAGATGAGTGTGCAACAGCTAGTATGCAAGTACTCCGGATCCATGTTGAATTAAGATCAGATAAATAAGGTTGACGTCTGATACTGATATAATATGTAATTCTTATACTATTTTTCAAATTCTTGCTAGGAAACCAGCGTCAAGTTATAATCCGTTTTACAGCGTAACTTAATCCAGTAATGTTCCAAAATTCTTGCTCATTAGCAGTTTTACTTTTGAAATAACTAAAAGTAAACACATAAAGCCAGAGAATATAAGATCTATACATTCACAGAAGAAGAAAGGGATGAAAAAAACAAAGGGAAGATACAGGCCACCCAATATCATTTTTTTATTTTGAAATGACTGCCTGGTTTAATCAGTACCTTTTTAATAAAGTTACAAGAAGAGCTCATTAAACATAAAACAGACTTCAGTTCTGCCCACGATCACATGCTGGTTTTCAAATCGAACAAACACACAGTTCCCGGCCCGTTTTGAGGACTAGAGAACAGTCAACCAATTTAATTTTGTAACGTGATGTGGTATGCGGAAACACTTTTCACACTTTCATCAGCATCTGGACAGTTTTATGTCGGGAGGAAAGGATATAATGTGTATGATGATGATAGTATGACCAGTTGTTTTGGAACAAGTAATCTGATGATCACTGTACATGTGTATTTAGCAGTTTACAATAATGCAATTATGTGATGATCCTGTATTTTTGTGTCACCAGAGAAAAACAATCAGAAATCAGAAGTAAATCAGAACTTGCAGGAGAACTAGTTAAAATTATGTCCGCTATTGTATTCTGAGGTAGAAAAGGCTTTACTTGGAGGATTTAAACAGTGTCTATCTTCATTATGCTAGTAAATATTTCTGTTTTCAAATCTGGCTCATTTTCAAACTCACTAAGCAAATCTCCTTGTAATAAATTGCACTTTTACTGGACAATAACAAACTATTCAAGCAAGCAAGCAGTGAAGAATAAAGTGCACATCTGCATACATATTAATGAATGCAAATACCATGCCCTAACTATCCTTGTCTTCTCCTCTGGGTCGTAGTCTAACTAAGGATGCAGTTCATCATCTCCCCCAGTCATCAAGCGTTCATGATCCCTTGTGCCCACAAAGACAAATCAGATAAGTCTAAACTACCCATTTCCCCTTTATCCCCACCATCTACACATTTCATCAATTTAAATATAATTCTTTGCACAAGCATTTATTTCATGTTGAGGATGGGAACATTTTCATTCCCCTCCTCAAGACACAAATTAATCAATACATTCCCTTTCTTTTAATTCTACTCACAACTCTCCATTAATTGTTGTCGCTCCCTCCACACCTAACACCCCTTCCATCATTCCTCTCACATTCGGCACCCTATCCCCATCTCTTCATTCTGAACCCATTTATCCATCTTTTTGTGTCTGCACACTGGAATAAGATGCAGGTCACGTACACATTTTCTCTCCCCCTCCATGACAGTGTTGTCGGGAGCAGCGACTAAGTGTGTCCCTGTCCGGTCTAAATCGGATTGATTAACGACGTGCTGCTGTGGCAGGTCTCCTGAGAACCCCTACCCGACCCCCGAGCCACCCCCTTACATCCTTTCCCCCACCTCTGCAGCATCCCTCACCCCTCCTTTACCTTCCAGAGGCATTAGGGCAAGCTATACATGGCTGCAGGCTACAGTAATTGGTAGTCTGACAGCCATGGCAGATTCCCGCCTAATAGGTCCAACTCCTCAATAACTCCATACAATCACAATAAATGGGGGCACAGGATAGGCAACAGTGGTCAAATGGCCCAATGAAATACTAGCAGGAGGTCAGGATTAGATGCTGTACACACCACACACACATACACACACACACGAACCACCCTTCTCTCTTGATACATCTCAATAAAAGCTGCTCTCTTTCTTCTTTGTCTTTATGGACCTCAAGTGAGCACCTGACATGTGAGACATTTTGTTACCTTAAAGTGTGAGAACGCTTTGCTCTGAAGGGACATAACAGCCCCCCTGAGGAGATCTAATACGTTTTATGAAAGAAAAAAAAACAACAGTAAGAAGATTCTGACAAGTTGTAAATCCAACATCTGTCTTCATGGTTGAATGGCAGAATTCCCCTGACAGTACTGTCAGCTGAGTTAGATGCTGTCAGACTTCTGTAACTAACTCTGTGCACGCTATGCTACAAAACTAAGAACATTGTGACCCTTTGGACAAAGTGACTAATTATCTACTGACGGTTTAAGGTCTGGGATATATTACCTGCAAAGAACTGGGAAGATTTGATGATCTTTGTGTTCAAAAAGCTGAAGCATGTTTGTAACAGCATGGCTTATAGATGCTGCCACTCTTGCCGAGGGTGTATTAACCATAAACCAGCACCAGGTTGTTGGACCTATCCACGATGGCTCCACCTTGCAGCTTCCGGGACATAGAGCATCTGTGGATCCTGTCTTGGTGCCTGACACTGCAGGAGACCGTCAGAGTCACAGCAATGTGAAGGACACAGAAGACTGATCCTGATAGTTTAACTCAGTGTGCACAATTACAAGTTATACTTGCTTACTTTACTACATGCAAATAGACTGCAGTACTATAAATCATCCTAAAATATCCTTTGAATTAAAGTCTTCACACCTGAAGTGCACAAATTTAAGATTCAAAACAAAGGCCACAGCAGTGATATTCACACTACCTCACTGAAATGAACATCAACTAATTACTTTTGCCAACCAAAAGGACAAAATGTAATTTATGGCTTATGGTTGACTTCCTTAGGAGGCACATAGATTTGCTTAGCCTCTTTTCACAGAGCGGACAGGGTGACATTTAATGTGCTGTTTATGATTAATTCATGGATCCATCCATTTCTATATCTGCAGTAATCTAGAGAACAAATTCTCTTCTTCAGACATTTAAGCCCGTATTTAAAGAAGTTTTTTTTCACTTTTTCACAAAGGAAAAATACACAAAAATGCAAAGCGAGCATAGAATATTTCACATTTTCACATTTAATATCAAATAAATCCTAGAGGTTTTGTGAAATGTGTATTATTTAGTCTTGTAAAATGAAACACTTTTCTCCTCACTAAAGTTTATTATCTTTATGACTGCTGTAAGTGTTGTAACGTCTTCTCGTGTTGCTCTACTACATGTACTACTTATAAACAGCTCCAGTTTAGTCTCAACCATCCACTCTCAACAGTCGACATAGAACATACGTTCAATTTCCAACGATCTCATATTTCCATGAATCTCATCCCACCAATATAATGAGGGGAAAAAAATCAATAACAATTTTATGGCAAAAATACTTTGCTCTGAGAACAACAGTTTTTGATGATATTAGATTGGGCTGATCTTTACCCGGCTTGCTGTACCTGCATTGGTCTAATTTATTTCTATATCACAGCTAAAGCAAACGCATTTAGGTTATAGAGCTCCAAAAAGCTGCAGATTCTTTTGGACCGCAGGCACACGAGGATCACGCTGTGTTGAGACACTGAAACCAGCACAGATGAGTCTGCAGGTTCAGCTGTCAGGAACAATCAGAGTGAAACCTTGTTTTCGTAAAGTGGGCAGAAGACACTGGGGCTTTGGGAGTGAAAACAAGAGGGAAAGGCAGATCAGGATTATTGTCAACAACAGCGGAGATTGATAACGACAAGGGAGAGAATTTCTGTCTTTGGGGCCAACGCTGTTCTGACTTGATCTGCTGCTGTTGGGAAGAGGGGAAACCCAAGAGAGAGTAGAGAAGATTACACTGCCTACACTTTTTATTGGAGAGGCAACATTAAAGGGGGAAAGAGAAGTGGAAGGGAGAATAAATCGACAGCACAGAAATAATTCATTGACAGTGGTAAATGCTCATGGAAATCTGCATTTTTTAGCATTGTGTCATTGATTTGTGTGACAATTATAGTAGCTGATCTGCTGTGTTTCAAATACATATTCATTATTTTTAATATACGAGCGCTCATAAAAGGGTTTCGTTTTATATTTCTGAAAACAGATGAACTGAGGACACAGAGCAGGGAGAAAAGAGGAGAAAAATTGGATCTAAAAGCAGAAATTTAGATTTGATCCCATATACAAGTCATGCAGCTGCATTCACTATGGAAGTCTCGGCACAGGATTCAAGTAAAAGACGCCAGAGTTGAAAGAGGCCTTGAGTGATGGAGAGGGAGCCCATTGGAGAACAAACTGATCAAGCATGCCTGTTTCAGAGGACAAGGGGGGGATAAATGAGTTTGGGGAGGTAGGTTGTCTATGCCGTGTGTATTTTTCTTCTTTTTTTTTTTTTTCCTAGTTTGGTTTGGTTTCGCAGTGGTTCCTTGATCCTCGGGTAATAAAACTGACAGGATTCATTCACTGTGATGTACAGACCTCTCAGAGCGGAGCGAGCGATTGAGACGGGGTCTCTTAAACTTACCTGAGGGACTCTAAGGGTGAACTGGGAGAGGGAAGAAGGGCAATTGAAATGGCCTTTTTTGTTAAGTGTGCAGTGCGCCTGCCTCCATTCACATGCACCAGCTTGAGGTATCCTGTTTCTATTATGCAGGTCGGCATGTAAACCTCCTCCTGCACTGCAGCCTCAGCCACTAATTGGCATACTAAATGCTAATATTTTGCCACGACACTCAAGACCCAAGGTGTCAGGACGTTGATTAGAAAGTCTCTAATTGGCTCTAGACAGAAACCTTAGAGGGGAAAGGAGATGGCTAATTGGATATGAATTGCTTCTTTGGCTTCTCTACCTGCAGCTTCAGCTAAGAATGAGTTCTGTGAAATTATGCAATTCTCTTTTATATAGAGTTCAAAAGTGTATACAAACAACTGTGCACAGTGTCTAGCATCCGTCTAACAGGGGAAAAGTTAATATCTCGTAAATCATCTATACATGCTCCTCTCTGTGAAAATGTTAATGACCCTGCGATGTTCGATCTGTAAATACTGGTTAAACCGTGAAACAATGCTGTTCATGAAAGAGATAAAACTCAGTTCCCTTGATGAGGGAGAATAATAGCATAATGGGCAGGGAAAAGGACAGCACAACAAAGGTGCGGTAAAACACAGCAGCAACCAGTCGAGTCCTTTTAGTTTTCAGGATATAATGGCATCGGCCATTATAACAGAAACGTATAGTCAAATAATGGCTATGTGCATCAACATGCTCATAAACGAGTGTAGTCTGGGGAAACAAAAGACACAAAGAACAAGGAAAACTGCAGGGTATGTGACGGGATTCCTTCTGTTTGCTCAACAAGACATCCTGTCTGAAAAGACTGACTTTTATCTTTGTATCAAATAATGTCCCATTATAACATCATACCATTGTGGTACAGAAGCAATGCGACACAGGGACCAATAGTCTGTGAATTATTCTATCACGACACAATTGTTAGAGGAAAAAACGGTTGAAAAGGGGCAAAAATGTAATTAAATTATCGTCCAGTCTTCCAGATAAGGCCCATATTGGCACCTTGTTTGACTGTTAATCTAATTAGCAGCTTCTAGCTCACACAGCAGGAGCAGCAGCGTCACACCTGCCTACAGGAAGTGAGCTACTCTTTCTTCTAATTGAGTCCAAGCTTGTCATCACTACAACTTTGAAGTGGTGTGTTTAATTATCTAATTAGCTCAAAGATCTCATTAAATAACTTAAGGGCGAATTAAAAGAAACAGCATATATAAAGCATATAGTATATAGTATTTTTGCAGCGTTACGTGTATGTATGTATATATATATATATATATATATATATATATATATACAAATGTACATATATGTATATATATATATATATTATGTAAATATTTTTACCTGGAGTTTTTACCTGCCAGTGTTTATGTTATGTGTAAAATATGTAAAATTGAATTGAATATATACTGTGTATATATATATATATATATATATATATATATATATATATATATATATATATATATATATATATATACATATACACAAACACACACACATACTGTATGTATATTCAGTCCAAACGATCAAACGTCTAATTTTATTTCATTTTTACTCCAACCATCACACCTTACGTTGCTAAGGCCAAAGTCATCCCATAGTCTTTTCACAACTTCAGACTGACCAAATGACCATTTCAGATTCACCCATATTGGACCCACTATAAATATTCATACTCTCACTCCATGCTCGTTCCTGTAAAGGGCAAAGTACATATTGGTGGTGAATTATATATCCATTGAAAAGGTCATTTACCTCAACACCAATCTTTTCATGAGTTATGGGACATAAGGAGGGAAAAAGATTACTAGCAATGAGTACCTTATCAATGCAAATACGTTGTAAACTTCAGCACCGGTTGCATGTTTCATTATGAAGCCGGTGACAGCCTGACACATCTTACTTTTTAAAAATATGTCTGAATACATGCTTTTTACTTTTCCTCAACTCCTTGCTTCCTCAGAAAATCTTTGTCCATCCTCTTGTGAATATTGATCCATCCGCCTCTGTGTCAGTGCTCATGTCTGTGCCCTGCCTGTCTCTGCAGATACCCCCCCTCCCACACACACACACACACACACACACACTAACGAAACACATTGATTAACACTGTGCATATCAGTCTGTTGCTGAACACGAGTTCACAAATCTGCCCATGTTGGTAAGCTACAAAAAATAATTAAATGAACGGTTCGGAAAATATCTCTTATTTTTAAATTGTAGTTTACTAAACTACTGTACTAAAAATGTATAAACAGACACATAATAGTGTTTTATTCTCAAAATAATCCATCATCTTTTTTATATCATTGCTTCAAATAATTAGAGAGTAATACGAATACAAAACGGAAAAATCAATAAAAACAATTTAACATAAAAATATGCCTGACATCAAAGCAAAATTCTTAAAAACTACAATTTCATTTCATTTATCTTTATAATTTATTTATTCATAGTAGTCGTTTACTAAATCAACTTTCACAGATACGACAGCAATATTTAAATTATTTCCTTTAAAACATCCCATTGCTCAGTCAAGAACAATCAGCTGTGTAAACAGGAATTAATTGTTGCATGCAGTACAAGTTTTAAAGCCCATGATAGAGTTGTGTTTGACACCACAATTGGGCTGCTCGTGCAGATTCAGCATCTTTATTAGACATGGTTGTGCATGTTAACATTTAGAGTAGGGGGTGTGCAATGGACAGAGTATAAAGATACCATTTGACCTTTCTCCAAACCACAGATGCACTGAAGGTTTCCAAATCTTTTAGATATGGTGTCAAGTGTTTAAAAGAGCAACAAAGTTTATATAAGAACGTGGAGGCTGAGGGGTGACCTTTGTTCTGGAAAACAAGTTCAAATGCAATGTGAAGTAACAGAATATCAATTCATTTTACGGTGTCCTGGATAAAACCGTTACTTTTTGTAGTTTAGTTAATTATTTCATTTAGGATATTTAAACTACTTGGATAGGGACAGTAAAATGTCATGGTCTGACTCCATAAACATTTTAAAAACTTAATGTTTCATGCTGTTAAAGAGTGCAAAGGGACACTAGATTACACGTTGCTAATTAAAAAATAACCACAATGTACAGTCACAGAACAGGAGTCAACCACCTTCATCCTGCTTTGTACTTTAACATGTATAGGTACTGTGTACCTGGAACTGTAAATAGGAATAGGCTTCCCCTGATCTATGGTCTTAGAAACTAAAGGTAAAAGGTTTTTCTGGAAGCACTTGCAGATTCACCCAGACAAAAACATGCTCTATCCTTGGTTCATACTTGTCAACTTTCACTGTAAAATGGCCACTGAAGCTCTTGTTCTTGTCTTGTATGGACTGCCTGGAGAATACGAGCACACAAGGAAATTCCATGCTAAAAACCCTGCAATTCATGCATTAGACTATGACCACATAGTTTCACCCATTTGATCTATTCCCCTCTGCACATCAAAGATGATAATTCATGATAATAACACTGAAAAAATGAAAAAGCTTATTTTAACATCATTCATGGGCATGCAACCTCTTCTTTAAAGGAAATAAGTACTTAACATGCCAACAATAAGGCTTGGCAATAACAATGATAATAATAATAAACAATCAACTGCACCACTGAGTCTTTCCAAGCTAATAAAGTGATCATTTGGTGATGAAGCTGCATCACTCTCCTACACCAGCACTTCTCCATTCATTGAAATAAGCAGAATGTGCAATGAACCTGAGAGGCCAAGACCAGCTCTGAATTGGGTTAAATAATTTATTTGATGGAAAAGATAATTAATGGGGAAGGAGTCAATAGACAGTGTGGATGGGAAAAATGTAAAGCGTGCGTGTGTGTGTGTATTTGTGTGTGTGCATGTGTATAAAGAAGGGCACAGGTGAAGGGGAGAAGATCTCATCTAAAGCCTATGAAAGATTTAACAGCAAGAAAAGACAGGAATGACAATGTCAGTATAAGCATGTAACAGCCGACCCCCAATTATATCTGGCATTTAACTGTCTGTCCTCTTTACTCTGCACCTCTTGCACATCTTGTCAAATCAATAAAATAGAGAATAACTATCTTTATGAACTTGATCATTCGTGTTAAAGATGTACTATACTGCACTGATGTGTGTATGGAGGGTGGCAGAATGAAAGAATAATTCAAGCTAAATTTCACAGTATGCCGCGTTAACTGTTGAGTATCTTATAGCTAAGGATGCAGTAAAACCATGGGCCAAGAAACATGATTTATGGGCTGCTAATATTCTTTTTCCTCCTCTTGTAAAGACCTAACAGTAAGATTTTTATGTATTTTTATTTTTATTTTGCCTCGTGAATTTCTATTTAAAAGTTCTGCCACATTTCACTATCACACTGTATTTTAATTTGTAAAACAAGATGCAAAATAAGTGTTTCTGTTATTTACTTGGCGGATGGTACGGCCCATATAAAGATGTACTTACCAAAGTTAATATAATAATGAACTGATCCCAAAAACTGTTGCTTTTGTACACATATACTCATATTTTTGTAGTCCACTGTACTGCATTTTATGTTTTTGGTTCTTCGAGCAAACTGCCCCTAAAAAAAAAGATTTCAAGGTCTACCAAACTGCCACTGAATAAAACTTATCAATAAGTAAAATTGACATGAATAACCAGTAATAGCAGTGGCCCACATCAATTACTGCACAATCAAAGAACGCAGTATTTTTGTTACAATGTCATAGAAGCAATAGTTTACACGGTTCAACAATGATAAGAAGTGATGTCGGAGAAAACCTATGTGCATCAAGTGTTACATCTTTTTATGGATCTTTTTCTTTTCCTTTTTTTATATTTAGCAAACTGGAAAACATATGTTCAGCTCAAAGCAAAAAACTTTTTTTTAACTCAGTCGTTATCATAGAATCAAGGTGTCTCCCACTAGTTTTTGTTTGTTTGTTTGTTTTTTAATTGTGTCCCTTCCCTCGCAAGCAAGTCTTATTAATCAGCAGTTGAGTCCATGGAGGACGTCGGTGGCATCCACCTGGAAAACCAATGTGAGGTCTTTGTTTTGTAACTTAGTTTTCCCAACTGCTTTAGTCTTGGTGGGTGTCGTAGGAAGACACATCTCATAAAGACCATGCACCTCATAAAGATTCAGACCGGTGGGAATGGCATTTCTTTTACAAGAGAAATACCTAGATTGTATTGATCAATGTTTTTTATTTATGTAAAATAGGAGTGTCAATGCGATCTTTAATCATGTATCGATCACTTGTCTGTTAATTGTCTTCAAAGTGTCAGGCATATCTGTGAACGTCACATACACCATAACATTTTATATTACCTTTTAAATGTATAGAGATTGTGTAAAATGTTGTGGTGATGAATGGAAGCAGGTGAAAATATTACTTACTGCCTCTTAAAGCTTGTTCACTTGTAGGCACTTTAAAAACTGGCATTGTCATGTTATATCTGAAGATTAAATTGGACTACTAATGTAACGTTTTGTTTTAATTAGTACAACCACTCCAGTGTTATTGCTGTTTTTCAGATGAAAAGCCACACAACCATACAAACTCTGTCAGTTCTTGAAGATTTTGTTTTCTCACGAGAAAAAGAAAAGTGCAGAAGGTTAAGATGCAGTTCAAATGCTTTAAATGTTTTTTTTCTCTGTCGTTTAGTTCAGATGGTAAGAATACAGAGGAAATGGCTTGATGCTGCAGTAAATCATTGGAACAAAATCCATTTATAAAATGTAGACAGTGCTGTTTAAGTATTAATTTACATGCTCTGTCTAATACTAATT
Organism: Cololabis saira; assembly: GCF_033807715.1. Taxonomy (NCBI): domain Eukaryota; kingdom Metazoa; phylum Chordata; class Actinopteri; order Beloniformes; family Belonidae; genus Cololabis; species Cololabis saira. Next base: position 28,181,683 of record NC_084594.1, on the reverse strand, counting down.
GCGTAATTGCGTCTATGTTGAAATGACTGCAGCAGTTCAGGCTCAAAAGTTATGCTAAAAGTGTTATTTGTATGTTACTACTTTGGCCCTCCAGTAGTCAGATAGCAACTGCAAAATATTACAAACAGCCCCGGGGGCGGGGGCAGGGGTGATCACAGTCATGATACCATGAAGTTCAGTTGTTGACCAATTAATAGAAAGTAATGCATGTTTTCCTAGTGCTGTTTTATTGCCGTTAACAGCTGGAAACCAGCTCTTCCATCTTGCTGCAGGACTGGTTGGCCTGGGAGAACGTGATGAGAAGCAACAAGACGGCACAAACCTCTGTGTGTGCGTCTGCCACACTACAATATTTTAAACCTTAACACCAGATTGGAGTATTGCAAGTTGTGTAAAGATATAGAGGTTTATTGATGTTTTCTACAAAATCAACCAGGCTCTCTCTTTCGCTCGCTCCATGAATCGTATTTTCTGCTCATAAACTCCTTGTTTCAAAGCTTCCCCAGCTGTTCATGCACAAACACTGACAAGAATCTCTCCCAGAGTGAATGAGGCACTTGTTTTTCCACCACTGAATAAACCACAGTCATTGATTTAAAAAAAGAAAATGAAACAAAAATTTGAATTAAATAAAATGAAATTGTTCTGAGTAAGTTCATTTTTACCTATAGAGAACCATTCGATCAACTCCAAGTAAGGTTTACAGTTGCTGCATTGGGATGTTCTATGAAAAGGTAGCTTTTGACCTTTGACCCAGAATGGATCCGACTTACTGCCACCAAGCGCCAACCATCTTACTTAGATCTTATTGAGGCTCACGCAGAACTAAGATCCGGTGCAGTTCCTCGACTGGCCGCTAGAGGCTGGCTGCAAAAGCCAGTCAATCTCCATTGACTCCCCTGCTAAAATAAACACATTTACAGCCTGGCTCTAAAAAAACGTTTCGGCAATCGTTTGATGTCTCAACCTCGACAACTCTAAGGGGAGTGATTTTGTTTAGTACCACGCTATGAGAGTTTATATTCAGTAATACATTTATTTCTAATATGATTGCCTGATGTTACATGCTTGAGCTTCGATCATCAACCAGACCCCTGTACAGACCTTACCTGGGAAGCTGAAAAGAGCGATTCCCCTGTAACTTCAACACGCCCTCCTGTCCCCCTTATTGAAAAGAAAAGGGCCTGTCAATGCCTGTAAGCTGCTCTTGGTTTCCCATGAGCTAACCAGGCCCATTAGAAATCCTTCACCATCTTGCAAATGTCACTGATTACACTTCACTTTCCACATTTACATCCATAAACATGGGGAATATACAGAAACACCTTGTCTAGCCTATAGTGAGTGAAGAAGAGGACATAACCTGCTATGTTAAAAAAAAAAAAAGCAAAGCAGGAAGTCACAGAACATACATGTAGTTAAAAAAAACCTGGGAGAATGAAAGTGTGGAGGTCTTTTATAGGAAAGTTATATAAAGTTATAGGAAAGAAAGTATAGTTTAAATAGAACTAAAACAAAAAGACAAAAAAAAAACTGATAATGAGTTCACAGTTCTGTATTTAAGTCAAAACTGTGGGACAAACATTATCCATCACCCTTTCCACCTCCTTATTTGGACTTATGGGACCCTTTCAAAGAGCAAACACTGGTACTTCCCATTGATGGTTGATCTCAGTGTTTCATGTTGCTGTTTACACCAAAGGACAGGTCCCATTTATGTCCGAGACGCCAACTACTTTCCCAAAATGCTGTGCTTAATGTCGTCAACAGGAGAGGACTATGATTAATTACTTATTCTGGTAGAAAAATATAGATTTAAGAACAACGTAACCACAGTATGAAATGTCCTGGACTGATTTAATCTACAGAGTCCTCCACTTGTAAACGAGGCCCCCCAGGTATGTCCAAGGTTTTGTTAGATCTTAGGATTTTTGTAACATCTGCCTTGTGTTGGCTCTGTTGTAAAAAAAATTAAATAAATAAAAATGAATGAAAAAATGTGCCTTTTTCTGTTAGATATATTTCTCACTATGCAATGTATTTAAAGTCATCATTTGCATCCCAGCACAGGAAAAATCTTCACAGTATCACTGTGCTATCTGTTAATTTACAATTTAAAATGATGAGTAGAGAAACAATGGTACCATCAGATGCTTGTAACAATATAAATCATGTTTTTTTTTTTCATTCTTCTTTGTCTGAGGTAATCCCCAGGACATCACTTCTCTGTTCTGTTGCACACATGTCAGAGTCAGAGCTCCTCAGCAGACTCAGGGCTTAGTACTTCAAGCTTGTCACTGTTCTCCAGATGGAAGGCATTTGTACTTGTTTATTTATTAGTGTTAAAGTCAGAGTCCCTCAGAGGGACAGTAGCCAGCTGTCGTATTTTGGCTCTGATCCACAGAGACGAGGAACGTTGTTATCCTCCCGATCGCCTGGTTGTCACTCTCTTTCTTTGCCTCTGCTTGCAAGTTGTACAAAAAGATATTAAAGTTTTAATTTTCCAAGTAAATAAATGATTTGTCCTACCTCTCTCAATCCTGTTTTCTTTCCAGATGTTCTTCTTGCTCCAAAGTAAATCTAAATTTTTCGGTGTAAAATAATAATTCACCTTACTGTAGTTCATCTTCTTTTATGGTGTTTTATCTATAACCTTTTTTCATATTTTTCTCTGTATGTAATTCCACCATGATGTTCTTAAGGCTCTATTCTTTTTAAAACCACAGTGAAAACTGAGTGGCAGCGAACCCCTGATCTAAGATAATGCAATTAAACTCCAAAGCTTTGCAATAAATGTTATCTTTGCACAATCCAATGCAGCTGGTATTTTAACCCGAATATTGCTCTTTCAGTGACCATCAGCCAGTTATTTTGTTGCTTTAGTCAGACAAAACCTTAACCAAAATGTTTATTATGTAAAGAAAATGCTTATTATACTACTAATTATACATTTTACAAATGTGTGTGTGAGTCCACTGTTGTTTATGATACTGTATTTAACATTGGTATTTGTATTGTACTTTGTAGTAAGAAGCATAGTGAGGGTTTGTATCAATGGTAGTTGAGTCAAAATCGAGCTCAAGAGACAAATCAGGTCACATCATTCACTCACCTGTCCATTCTTCTTTAGGTCTGCCCACATGCTCGTCCCATCACCCCCTCTCATCAGGACGTGGTAGGTGAAGAAGTAGATACCAGGCAAAGGACAGGTGAACTTGCCTGTGCTTGGCTCGTAGTAGTTCCCTACATTGGTTACCACATCGTCAAACTTGAGTATTTCACTCCCTTCATGTTGTTTCCGGAGGCCGGCGTAGAATGCAATTTTAGGAGTGTAGAAAGAGGAGCCGTAGCCACCAGGCCCGGGCCCTGGTGGACCAGGTGGGCCGGGCTTACCAGGCTCTCCAGGGGGGCCTTTAGGACCTGGAGGACCAGGAAGACCAGGGCTCCCTCTGAACCCCTGCTTGCCCTTGCGGTGTGGAAAGTCTGGGGGTTGAGGGGAGACGGCTGTCAGCTCTCCCTGCGGAGGGGTGAAAGTGTCACACACCATCTTACAGCTTCCGAGCATCTCATAATGCGTGCCCCCACCTCCAGACCCTCCCCCCTTGGTGGTGTGGACCAATAGGGGAATGGCCACCAGCAGGACCAGGACCATGGCCACGCCAACTCCAGCCCCGATGACACGTTTCTTGCGGCTGAGCCGTGAAGTAGCCAGCGTGAGGAAGTCCTCCTCCCCCTTAGCTGGAATAGTTGTGCCGGCCAGACTGACCTCTGGACAGAAAGTAACAAACTGAACTGAGAAGGTGGGAGAGAAAATGTAGGATTTTGTTGGTTAGAAAAAAGAAATTCAATCTTTTTAATGACTGGGATCGTGTCACTAGGAGGAGGAGAAACTCAGATCTCAGGACAAGATTGAGAAATAGCTTTTCCCATTTCTTGATGGTCAGTGTGATTGAGGGTATCCTTTTTGTCACTTTCCTCTTGGTCACACTGTCAGAGGACTTCCCATCAGACGCGGATGCATCATATACGATAATAATGAACAATTGGTCTGTTAAAAATAGTGAAAACTGTTCAGATGCTAGACTAAGCTTTTTTCTTTTTTTTGTTGTTGTTGTTTTATGCAATCCAGCTCTGTAGAAGCTTCAGTGAAAAATCCTTTAGTTGCAGGCAGAGAGTTGTCAGGTGGGGTCTACAGTATTCCCACTGGAGTCCATCTCACCCACCACATACAGGGAAAGGGCGCTTTACTTGTCTGTCCAGGAATGAGAAGAGAAGAACAAGGAAACGGCTAAATCTCTGTGCTTTTATTTCTTTCTCTCTGTTTTCTGTATTTTTACGGGTCTTACAATTCAAACGGTTTGTATTAAAAATCTGATAACACTAAGCACAGATTTGTTAAAATGCACAAGACAGCCATTTGTAAGTAATAAAAACTGAATTGGGATTCTGTCATTTTAAAAGCAGTTTGTATAAAGAAGAAGGATTTTTACTACTGGCATTACATTATAAAGAGTAACCAAGAAAAATACACATACACACATGCAGTCAGGGGATAATTACAGACTAAATGCCAAATTGTACCAAGGCAAAACCGATTTAAAGATAACTATTGATAGTAAAAAAAATAATTGATTAATTAATAACTAACTAAAGCCTCTACTTTATTGCATTTTTACTTTTAATTTTTTTTTACGTTTTAACGTGATAGTGAGGGGGATTATAAAATTATTTATTAGAATTTATTTTTGATTATTTCTTAAAACTGGAAAAAAACTTTAACTAAACTGGTTTCATTCATGTTAATATAATCTTAGGCCTACACGCTCGAGTAACTTCGTCATTTTTAACAACGTAAATACTTAATTAACACAAACGCAACATATCTCAAATTTATCTGATCCCCTTATTATTAATATAACCTATTTAAATGTGTAACTCGCTCAATATAAATAGTTAAACTTACCAAGATAACTCTTTTCTTCTTAATGATCCCGGTGTTCAGAGTGCGTTCCGATGAAACCGCCTGAACTGGTCCAGGACCGGAATGAACGCGCGTCACTGGCGCATCGGCTCAAGTTGCTTCTCGGTCCAAACTCAGCTCGGAACAACAATCATTCAAATATTTCACATTCAGTCGTCTGATCCGGTCGTCCCTCTTCGTGGCTGGACCACTCCGTCCAAAAATGCGCAAAGAAGTCAGAGAAAAAACACGGAGGATTACAGGAAAAGAAGTAAAAACAAAGAAATAATTGTGTTAACAAGCACTCAGTGCTGCAGCACCAACAAAAAGGCAAAACGAGCAAAAGGTTGAAAACACATTTTCCGACGCTCTACTTTTGCGACTTTTGCCCGTGTTTAAATGCCGGTCCACGGCCACTTTATTTGCAGAGCAACAGTTCACTCACTTGTTGTATTTTCTGTCCTGCTTTTCTTTTCTCAGCATCTCCCTACTATTGCTCCCCCTCCCTCTGTAGCACACAGGCGCAGATCCATCTTCCCATCCTGCATGTGACCTTTTCACAAATCAAAGGACTACATTTATTTAATACTTGAATCAAATGCAGTCGTTTCCGTTTAAATACCAACAATTTATTTGTGATAGTTACAACTTTGCAGAGAAGAAAATAGAGGAACATTTTTAAATAAAATAGAAGTGATCACTTAACTATGACACATTTCAATAGATTTGTAGACTATCTATTTTTCAGTTACTGTGATTAATGAGCTCATTTCCATTTTTTCATCAAAATGTAAAATTGGATCATCTTGTTATGTTCCAATGTGATTATGTGAAGAAGTGGATCATATATATATATATATATATATATATATATATATATATATATATATATATATATATATATATATATATATATATATATATATATATATATATATATATATATATATATACTTATTTTCGTACAGTTTAGATGTAGGTAGCTGTGGCAGTGGAGAACAGCAAGTGTGAAAAGACCAAATTGAATAATCACAAAACGTAGGCTATACAGATGAGAGACATGCAGACAGGTGGGGACCTACGATGAAAGGAGGAAAGTGGTGTTATCGGGTTTTGTCTTCAATTCTGGTGTTTTTGTAGCTTTCAGACCTCATTAGTGATAAATGATGAATCCATGCTGACAACTCCCACCTCCTCCACCTCCTCCTGGTCTCTTTCTTATTCCATCTCTTTCCCAAGATCAACATTTCATTCATAAAGATATTGTTTTAGGTTGTCATTTTGGTGAATCATATTTTGTTATGTTATCTTAATTTCTTATTTCTTTCTGGGGTTTTTTTTTGTCTTTTTTGTTTGTTTGTTTTTCAATCTACACTCAGTTGCATCACAAAGCTGACATCAGGCACACGAAATCAGGTTCAAGAAATGTCGGTCTGGAAGGGGCGTTTGTGCAAAAAACAGCCAAGTAAAACCATTTAGGCACTCAGTCCTTCTATACTTGTATGCACTGTCAGTTCTGCTCCTTATTTATTCATCTCTCAACTTTACTGAGCTGGAGAGTGTAGCAGATATTGAATATGGATCAATAGATCACTCCCCAGGATGCATACTGTCAGCCGACTGAGCCCTGAGGCAGATGCCAAGCCTCTGGTCATATTTGCATTTGGAGACAGAAAATAACTACTGCTTGTCAGAAAATGGGAAACTGTGTGGTCTCTGCATTTGTACAAAACTGGCAAATAAAATAAAAAACATATAGGGTATAACTCTGATTGTAAACATGTAACTATGTCCATGATGCATTGCTGTCCCTTTCACAGATGTGTGAACGTGTACACTGTGCGTGCTTATAGTTAACATGTCGTTTTGGGCACGCTGATAAAATATGCAGGGGCTTCCAGCTTTTAAATCAAACCTGCCATGAAGGCAGGACAATTTACACAGAATGAGGTTTTTAGAGTCTTATGAAATATTGACTTTGCAGATGAACGTATGAAATATTAAGCAATATTGTCTTTTACTGACTTTGTTTCAATCATATTTTTAGCTACGCTTTATTTTGCTCAGTTTTTTCAAGTCCCAGGTTCACAGGCAGAAAATGCTTGGTATTTTCTCAGACAAAGTCCAAAATGTTGGCTGCCAAAATATTACTTAATCCTTGGTTGTTAAACCAGGAGTGTTGTAATGTCTCTTCTTCTCCGTTTTTTTCTTTGTGATCATCAGGCATCTGAACTGCAGAATACATTTATACAATTGGGAAACATAAAACTGCAAGCTCTAACGTCCAGAGGATAACCTTATAGGCCTACATCAGATTCAACATAATTGTTTGTACTTAACCTAGAGATCTGAGTAAAACTACCCTAAAACTGAAAATGGAAAAAATAGAATAGCTGCTTGACAGTAATTAATAATGTAATAATTTCTTGAAAATGCAGCTGTCCTAAATTAAAATACATTGTATGTGTGTTATTTCAATGTAATATTGTTATACTAAAAGGTCATAAAAGGTGTTTACCAGGTTAAAATGACAATTACATGCATTGGGAATTATGCTTGTTAGATTGTCCAGTCTAGTATACTCTACATTTTTCATTGTAACTCTCACTTTTCTGTTATGATCTACCTTTTTTCTGTTTTTCTTTTTCTTTTTTTTATTGCTAACTCTTATTGATTTCACTTGTGGTTTGGTTGGGTATAGGGTCCTTAAAACATAGATACACGACCAGTCGTGGAGGCTGACGAGGGCAGCCCATAAGACGTCTCGGTTGAGGCAAACTGACTCAAAGTTCTCGTGTGCTGTGATGCACGGGAGATCTGCAAAAATGATCAAAGTCGTGCGCATCTTATAAGTGCATTAAACTGTATATCCTAATGCAGTGGCGCTGCCAGCCGGAATCCTGTATGCACTGTGCGTACCCTTTTTTTGAAGGATTTATGTATTTACTTTTGGTACGTGCTGGGTCCACCGTTTGATGTTACCATGATAGACAAGAGGCTGAGTGGACTTGCCCGGGAGTTTGACGAAACGGGGAGGCGCAGACTTCGCTACAAATAGGCAAGAACATCTTTATTTAATTTAATGACTATTCTGATCATTTTGGTGGAGCCACATCTGGCTGGGGTTTGTATTGTAGCATAGGCTATCTGCTAGCTGAAACGTGTGGTCGGTTAGCCTATCTGAGTTTTATGGTGTTTTTATAGTTCATGCTTTATGGTGCTGTACTTTTTCTTTTCTTTTTTACTTTTTTGTAGGTGCGCCGTCACCTTAATGTTTATGTTTGCATCTGTGTGGAGGTGCGCATAATAATGTCACCATATCTGTAGTGCGCCGTGCGTACGTTATCCAATTTGTCACTGCAAAGTTTTGTTTGAGGAAGATCTTTGAAATACTTATTGAACTCTGAATAGGCAACCAATCTGTCCTCTACCTAATGGATAGTGGAATATTCAGGCCGAGTGGGACCCTGAAATTAGCCGTATAGAGCAGTGGACGGACTGTTTCTGTGCCTATTACGAAATTGAATTCGGGTGGCGCCACTGTCCTAATGATTTATAAAGCATAGGACAGCGGTGGATGCTAATAATCTTCAAAATTATTGATATTGGAACACGCTTTATCACACAATAGCTTAAAGTGAACAGCTGCTGACAAAATGATGAGCTCTTGACAACAAACGATCTCCTTCTCTGTTGGCATCGAGACGCAGTTTCTGCACAGACACCAACAACTTTGTCCCACTCTCGCCTCATCCCGTCTTTCTTGGTCTTCATTTGGCTCGTTTTGAGATATGTTTTCAGTGTTGTCCTCCTCCTTGACCTTGCGCTCGGGTTCAAATTGAAATGGCTGAACAGATGACATGTTTATCCTCTGGATTGAACAGTCACAACAGTGTACGGGGGCCAGCAGGTGCAACCGACTGACGTCACTACCCAGAGTGCATTGCGGTGTAAACAACAATGGCGACCTACGAGTTAAATTATCTTTTCAAATTTTATAAAAACGAAGACATCAAAAAGGTTTTTTATATCACATTGTTATAATTGATACCAACATTTATCTTTTAAGACCTACATGTCTTAATAGCCAGGGTTCCCTTTAACATTTTGTGCCTTTATTTTGAAGAGCCTGCTCTTCTTCTGCAACTTCCTGTTATTGTAGCGTCAGACTTCCCGCTCCTGTCTCGTTTTAAGTACATGCACAAGTTGCTCCAGAGCCGATAAACATGTAAAAGTATTATTTAATTGTTATTCTCTGGAAATTTGATAAAGGTATTTACGTGTTTATGTTGTCCGTATGTTAAGGAATGTCACTGCGAGGTATGGGGCTACTACTAGCAACCTTGGATGCAGAAGGACGGATGAAGAGACGGATGGTCTGTTCATTGCAAGAAGTGTTTCATTTTATTTAAAACAGAAGAAATTAGCATTAAATTGTCATTATTTTTGTAGATTTAATAGGTGCAATCAAGAAGTCCATGATTACAGCCTTATTCCTACATTTTGCTCTTCAGTTTTATTTCAATAGGCACTACGGGATACTTGTGAACATCACCATGCCCATACATCATCCCTGTATCTATCCTCCTACCAGGGTTGCAGGTGAAAGTAATTTATTTGCTTTTTTTTGTTTTTTTTATTCCCCTCCCAGTTCTATGCTTAATACATTTTTTTGTATTGGCATAATACTGTTTTTTTTTTGGGGTGGGGGCAGTATTTGCATTGTTTAGTCTCCCGTGAAATCTTCTTCGTTTTATCAAACTGTTGCTTATAAGAAAGTAATTTTATACCTAATGCAGCTGTAACAATTAGTCTTTCTTGGCACTGTTCCCTGAACCACTGCCCTACATCTCCGCCTGCAGCTGAGCAAAAACCACATACAGGCACCAGCCTGCTTAGTCACCAGTCAAACCTCTGCACCCCCCACTATCAGAAGAGGGAAAACGCTTCATCCATCTTCAGGTTCTGATTGATAAGAGATAACCCAAATCCACCTTTGCCCAATATGTACCCCACTGTAATCTGACTGTAATCTTATGACCAGACTTGGTGAGAAACTTGGTGGCTCTGTCATTTACACCATTACCATTTCCAACGTCCTGCCCTGGTGTTTGAGAAGCTGCCCGAGGGCTGTAAACATTACAGATGATAGCTGGTACCTGGACCTGAGAAGCAGGCAGTGAGACATGATTGTATGGGATGGTATAGAGCTGAACAGGGTCGATGTTCTGAGGTGTAAGTGTGCCTGGAATACCTCTGTGAGGTGCTGGAATCAGCCAGAGACAGTCAGTCAGTCCTCTACGTTGCGGCTTTGAGTGTCATGGGGTGGTGGCACCTCACCCACTGCGACATCCCAGTCCAAGGTCCTGCCATGAACTGCTCCAGCCTTGTCAACTCAGCCATGTCTTTCCAGTGCACAGACACCTGCCCACTGAATCCCTCCACTCTTCAAAACTTCAACATTTCCTGAAAGAACATTACGATCCATAAAGCATGTGGTGTGTCTTGAGACTATTTCTGAAACTGATCTCTTGCATAAAAACAGTAAATATTGGTTATATCAAGACTTTAGATCAGATTAACCTTAGTTACTGCCACTAACCACAAAGCCTACACAAATATGCATATGTCTTCATATAATGTGAGATAACAAACAGAGAGAGAGAATCATTGACAACTTTTTTTTCGGTTTCTTTCTTTTGTTTGCTTTGGTTTTGTTGACGTTTTCAAACACAACAGCTTGAATGCAGGTCTCTTCCTCTGGAGTTATGACAACTGGTGTTATATGTTGGAATTACTTTTTCCAACTGATACACTGGTTTTCCAGAAAGCTGCACAGCGAGATAGATAACGGTGGACACAGGTAATTTACCAGCAGAACTGTACAGCTGTCTGTTTAGAACAATCAGTGAAACCAATCTGAACATGAGTAGGCAGTCAGGATGTGATCAGAGAGGTTACCACGGTATTAACCGACTCATTCAATCTGGAGGTGCTATCAACACAGTGAGGCAAAAATACAAGGCAGGTAAGTGGCTTTGGAAAGGGCTTAACCTGACCTTCAATCTCGCAGGTCAGAGTGTTCCAGGAGGACAGAAGAAGAGCCTGAGCGCGGGATGGAGAAGGGGGCAGTGAGGGAAATGAAAATGTTGGGGTCACAGCATCGCATTGGCAGTTCCAGGCAGTTGTTGGGCATGTTTATTGCATTTTTACTCAATGGGAACTGTCATTTAAATATTTGCACACAGCATGGTGAAACTGACTTCACCAGTGATGTAATGATATTAGTTATGTTTTCAAATGCACCCTACAGTATGCTAATTGGAGAAGCACATCTAATGACTGTTAGCCAAGGAAAGAAAGCTAATTAAACGAAACCTCAAACTCTGTTACAGTGAACAAATCAAGCCAGAATAATTATGATGTGATAACTGTTATAATCTGATTGAGCAATGTGACTCGGATAGGAGTCATATATTTTACAATGTAGGTGGCCGTGGTGAATAATTACAACCCTTCCATTTCAATTACCTTCTGAAGCTGCTCAGACATCCACCATTGCAGTAGCAGACATAGTGTAGCATTATATAATTGATGTTTATTTGGGTTTAAGCTTCAGTCAGAGGGTAAAAGAGTCAGAGGGTTAAAGAGTAACCATGTACAAGTACTGAAACTGCTGTCAAGTATCTACTCTCCTAAAGTGAACATTAGTTTATTTAGAATGAGGCAACCACAAGAGTTAGTTCAGTTGGACATCTCAGCCATTGTAGTTCTCTTTTATAAAACTAAATCCTAGAGTTTTAAAAGCCTGACTTTTACTCCTATTTTAAGCTGTTGGTAACTTTTCCTCCCCTACATGGCATTTTGCATTAAAAAAATGAGTGGCACAAACAAATAAACATGAGAATGAAAACAACAGCAAAGAAAGAAAAAAATTGCTGGATAAAAAAAATCAATAAAAAATCAATAACTGTCTAAATTCATATATACATAGCAAAGGAACCCTGCTCTTGTAAAAAATAAATAAAAATAGGTTGTCTTTCAAACAGGAGGCCAAAATGCACAACTCCTGTTACCTGCAACAGGTGAGCACATGATCTGTGTATTGCTTTAGCTTTGTGACGATTAAATGCAAATATTAATACAGTACATTTTTTTAGCCTCTTGACTATATTACTGGACATGAATTGTATATATATATATATTGCCGTATGGCCCTCAGCAGTCAGTGTTGTTGTTGGTTATTTTACTTTAAGTTGTCTTCATTGTGTCCTCACGTCCTCAAACCTTTTTTTTTGAGGTAAAAGCTCAATTTCAGGTCAAGAGGATAATTCAGAGGTTTTGGTTCAGACTGATGTTCAGTACGGTGGATGCAGCAGAGAACATTTCACCCAAAAGTGTTGGAAAAATGTGTATGCGCAGGAACCCTACTCCTCTGGGACAGCTACCTCTGTCTGTGTGCCGATCTGATTATGGTCCTTGATTGCGAGTGACAGTGTGCAGATTGAGTTGCACAGCCTCTCTAATTCTCTCTATTAATGAGTTGAGCTCCACACTGCTGCCCCGGACCCCATCTATTAATCACAATTTGTCATCTGTCTTGCGCTCTCCACACTCCCCCTCCTCTCCTCCCTTCCTCCCCCTGCATTTCTCCTCCTACTCTTGTCCAAACTATGTTATCCCTCATCTACCTGTCCTATTCTTCCCACCCTGTGATTGCATTTTTACCTTTTTTGCCTCCTAAACTCTTTGCAAAACATTAATTTCTCAATCTGCTTTATTTCCAAGATTTCGCAGATATAATGTGTTTTCAACCTGCATATATATATATATATATATATATATATATATATATATATATATATATATATATATATATATATATATATATATATATATATATATATATATATATATATATATATATATATATATATATATATCCTGCTATTTGTACTTGCACCCCCATGTTTCACTCCAGCACTTCTTTTTTCCTCTTCCACTCATGTCCTTCCACAGCATGGTCAAGCATACAGAGTGGATTTCCCCCCTGAAATCCACATCTTAATTCTGCCAGCGCTTCAAGGTTAAGTAAGCCGTCGTACATTCGTAAATAATAATTTATCACTTAAATTCATATTCATATTTTTACTCAGTAATTACATTTTGCCGCAGCAACACAGTGATTTAACAAAACTACTGAAATACTGTGTTTAATATAACTATATCCTTTTTTTTCTGGACACAGTATCTGCTGCTCCATAAACTGAAAGGTTTGAAATGTTGAAAATATGACTGCTGCAGAGATGTTGTTCTCAGCAGTTGCAGTGGTTACAATGAGATAATGCCATTGCTTCTGGAGAAAAACAGAAGAATAAGACTAGAGTAAGGGTAAAATTCATTACTTCTGCATAAAAGCTGCCACTGAATCCCCACTGTGCTACTGTGTCAGAAATTTTCCACCCTGCACTTAACATTAATTAAAGCTCTAGTCTGTCCTCAAAACCTGCCATTCCTTTCAAGAAACCTGTGTAGTGTATCTCTCCAACATGGCAAGTACAGAGCAAGACCATACAGAAGGGATAATACACACACACATGAAATAATACTCAATATGCTGCTAAAAATCAAAATTGTTAAGCAGTTGATGTGCAGGAGGAACAAAATTGTTTCACATCTCCTGCCCAATATGGAAAAGGTGCTCCACGGTCTTCACATCTCCACAGAAATGGGAATATATCTGTCATGTTCACACCGTTATGGTAAATGCTCTGCACTCTCATCAGCAGACCGGAATCTAAAAATTTATCAAGTTTAACCTTTGTTTTTGTTGATAAAGGCCTACTTTTTTAGGCTAAGGGTTTCTTTGTTTTGTTTTGGTAAATATTATAATCTTTTTATGCCTAAATTCAGGCCCAGTTTACACATAGCCGGGTATTTACAAAAACGGATATTTCCCCCTTTACGTTTTGAAAAATACCATCATTTATACGAACCCGCATACGCTGTTAAGGGGTGCTATTAGCAGCCAAACCTACAGGGGGCAGTGTAACGAGAAGCATAAAGTCATGCTAGCCAATCAGAATCCTGGAAAAAAACGTCAACAAATGACAAGTGTAACTTCCATTTACTTCCAAGATGAACGAGAGTCTTTCGTTTGGAGTGACAGAGAAGTGGAGTTACTTTTAAGTGTGACTTTAGAATATAAAACAGGTAAAATACAAGAAAATATTGACGGTGGCCCAACAAATTGTAAACACAGGTCGAACACGTGACGCTGGTGACGTTTCTGTCGCATAATGTGACGTTCTGAATCCTAAATGTCCGTTTCCCTCTGTTTACAAGCAAACGTGAAGACAGGATTTTTGCAAATCTCCACTTTGGCTGGAGTTTTCAGAAATGATTGTTTTTTGAGTTCTTTGAGCTTCGTTTTCGTGTAAACGAACGGCCAAAACGCATGAAAACACCACCGGTTTTGCTACATGTAAACGGGGCCTCAGTCTTTATGCATATCTGATCAGCATCTATTTGGTTGATGATGACAGTGAAAACGGTAAGGGTATAAGGAGTAGAACATAGTAGTGAGATCAGCTCTTCCCAACAGCTTGGAAACAGCACGACTGACCAAGAGACAAGAATCAGAGCCGGAGGCGACAGAGTTGAAGATGTTAAGATTTTCTTTCACAGTGACAAGGATGGATAAGATTAATAACAAGCACATCAGAAGGGAAAGCCAGGATTAGTCGTCTTTTAGACAAAAGAAGGGAGGCTAGACTGAAATGGTTTAACCTCATAAAGGGGAGTGTTGGTGAATACATTGGTAGAGAGATGTTGGAGTTGGACTTGCCAGGCAGGAGAAAAAGGTAAAGTTTGGCTTTTACCTTTTTAGGATGTTTCTGGATGGGGTGAAAGAGGATGTGTAGTTGGTTGGTGTCACAGACGAAGGTTTAGAAGACAGGATAAGAGGAAAACAGGTGATATGCTGGGGCAAACCCTAAAGGGAAAAGCCCAAAGAAAAAGTACAGTCCTACCAGAATCTGATCTTCTCAACATACCGTTAACATTGTATATTTTAAGTAGGGATGCCCCGATACCATTTTTTTCACACCGAGTACGAGTACGAGTATTTTAATTTGCGTACTCGCCAATACCGAGTACCAATACGATACTTCTACCACAAAAATAACTAGGCTAAAAATGCAATGAAAAATGCAATGAATTAAAAGACAGGTTTTATTTGCAACAGAAATTCAATTTTAAACAAAACTCAGCCCCCCCGGCCACACGCCGCACCAACAGCCCGCAGTCTGCCTTGCTTCTGTCGTCATTCCTTATTTTGAAATATGTCCACACTGCTGACATCCCGCTTGCATTAATTGTTGCTATCTTGCTTGAAATGGCGCTGCCAGTCTCAATCACGGGTATCACTCTCTTCTCATCACCACGCTAAGCTTTTTCATTTTTTTTTTCAAATTTAGAATTTGTATTGACTTTTTTTAATACGATGATAAAAATGCACATTGCATTGATGAAAACATGGCTTCTCAATGGAAAGAAATGTACAGTAGTAGTGTTTTATATTCACAATTAAGGTTAGTTTTCATTTTCAAAGTCATAATACACAAATAGTCTTAAATTTTAAGTCTTGTGAAAAACAATATAAACCTTTAGTAAAGCAAAAGATAAACAATACTGCAACAATTCCATACATACACCTAAAATACCATTTTGAACCAAGAAAAAAATGACAATATGTCCATGCTAACGTTTAACTTAGAGCACTGTTGTTACCGCTGGTGGTTGAGGCTGCTCAATTCCTTTGGCTGAAGCTATTTCACTTTTTTGTGGGCAACATTTCCAAGGTCACATTTATTTACAGAATACTGACTTTCCAGGTTATTTCCGATAAGCGAGCTGCAGTCCCAATCTTATACTGCATAACACCCGACTACAGAACAGATGTAGATATTTGTCCCAAGATGACCAGATCTGATATAGAAGGATTTAATTTGAGAGAGAGAGAAGATGCAACCCTCAGTCATCTACGAAAACAGAAAATAGTCCGCATGGACCAACCATGTCGCCTCTGAGCCCACCCAACCTATATCCCTAAAAAGGATAAAATAAAAAGCCATATTTTACCAGCCATATGCAATCAGCTCACGGCCTGAAGAAAGGAAAGGGGTCTGGCAACTCATTCTGGTGGCTCCTTGTGTGTGTTATTGCCTGGGGCTGGACTAAGGCCTCTGTGCACCTTCTACTTGCACAGTTTACAAAATACTTCTTACCGCAGACCTTGAATGCAGCAAAAATAAAATCAGTTTACAGGAGTGTACTTTTAACATAGATCGAGATGCAGAGGGGGAGAAAAAGAAATGGAACACAGCAACCCGTGACGAAGGACAGAAAGACAGCCGGGGTGGAAGAGAGCGCAAGGGATCATCCAGCATGGATGACAGGGGCAACAGAGAGAGGAGAGAAAAGGAGGGAGAGATAGTGAAGCGAGACATCGATGACCTTCTTTTCGCACTTAAACCATGCTGTTCATGCCATCGCATCACTCAGAGACAAGAACACCTCCTATACCCTGCTGCTGCGACACGAACATGACAGGGCTGTCTGATTCACTGGACAATGCTTTCCTCACCACTCACACATTCACACACATATTTCCTTTTGGAGCATTGTATGATTACATGAAGAAGCAAGAACACTCAGATTTTCATGTATTCATATTGTCTTATCCAAGCAGAACAGATAAATGTACAGTCGTGTGAAAAAGAAAACATTATTCACACTGTCAGTTTAAGATTTTACACATCTGGATATTAAAAAGAAAAGAAAAAGATCTAGTCCTTACTAGAACCTAAAGTGAGGTTAATAAAATCTCAGATAAAAAACAACACATCATATTACACCACTTATGAATTTATTGGTGAAAAATGCAAGCATAATACATAGCGATCAATACATGACGAGTGAACAAAAAATAACTTATACAAAAGTTGTTGGTAGGAGTGAAAATTGGCTCAAGCTAAAAAGGTGCATGGCAGTTATTTCACACTTAAGAATAAGTACCCAGACAGGGTTATCTGCAAATCAGCAATTTACAATGGTGGGGGACAGCTGATGTGTCAGGAATCAGTATCTGAACAGCAATATCATACTCAAAAGTAACTCTGGGTTTGGTCACCTATCCAGCCTCCGCAGCGCCGCTAACCTGTCACAGAGATCCACTCATGACAGCTTTGAGGCGAACACATGTCTACATGTTACTGTGTGATGTTGCAACTTTGGGAGAGTGTTCCAAAACATGTGCAACGATCCAAGCTATGGGCCACTCTTAGTTGTGTTGTCTGCCGTTGATGGTCTTTTAGTTGTCATCCTCTTAGGAAAAGAAGACATCACACAGGAGAGAAGACGATAATTGCAACGGTAACTAAGGCGGACTAACTAACATACTGTATATTGCATATTATCGTTCTCTGTACATCTTACAAAGTCTGATTATTAGTTAAAATGCATTACTCAACTTTTTTTTTCAGTTTTTCTCTATCTTTTGATTCTGGATGAGAATCAACATTTTATAGTAAAAAACTAACAGGTCATCCATCTTTCTTCATTTGGCATAAATGTGCAGTCTAAATGTGACAAGCCATCCATCTTTTGCCATATCACACTGATCTATCCATCTGTGTCCTCAGTCCAAAGCCCCTACCTGTCTCCGATGCTGGGTAAACAAGTGTTCTGGACACAATTACAGTAAGAAACCCCCCACCCCTCTTGCACAGTTTCTATTTTCCTCCCACTCAGTGTCACCTCTTTTTAAGCTTTGCCTCCAGATCTTCCCACAAACCACAAATGCCGTGGGCTCATTTGTTTTTGTTTTTTGTTATCTTGCAGTTAACAACCTTTCACTTAGGCTGTACTTGGTTGTTTTGTTGGAGTAAAAACAATTTTTTTTTTTTAGGTATCATGGGCCACAGAGATGTAGATTATTATAGTTTTCTTGCAACATTGCAGCTATATACAAATTTTGTGAATGGATGCAAATTGACTGTTAACAGTTGTTAAAGAGCAACCAAATGTATATTAGGATGCTGGATGGCATACAGTGGGATACAGTAATCAGGATCTCTTTCATCCATGACACCTGAGTTTGTTCCTGGTCGGGTACTGTTACTTTTTACATGAATCTTTAATTTTACACTTGACTTTAAGTTGTATTTAAAATATACATCATATACATCATGTGAAAAATGAAGGTGAAACAGTAAGATTGTATAAGGTCATTTTAGATGAATAAATGAAATCTAAACCTCATCAGGTCTTGAAATTAAGTAAATACAACCTAAAATGAAAAACAAACAAATACATATTACACAGTGACATTTTTGGACAAAAACTAAGCCAAAATTCCAAAGTAGTGTTTTGAATAATTGCTATTTAAACCCTTAATGCTAATATGAAAAGGGTGCCTAGCAGCAGGATTATCAAACACACGTGATTGATTAATAATCAGCAAGAGTGAGCATACAGAATACATGGTGTGGTTTGGAGCTGGGAAAATCAGGTGTTATCATAATGCCAACTCGGAAAAACATCAGTAATGATTTTGGACAAGTAACTGGTGCTGCCCATCAACCTGAGAAGTGTTATTAGTCAATAGTCAATAACAACTTTGAATGGATCGGTTAAGGACGAGAAAGTTTAATCAAAACTTGGGAATGTTCAAAACAGTTAACAAAATTCCTAGGAGTTATTTCCCCAGAATTTATCAGACGATAAAATTTGAAAAGCTGGAACAATAGAAATATAATGATAGAGAGAAAAAAAAAATCTAAGAGCTACATCACAGAATATAGAGACCTCAGTTATGCTTAATGTTCAAAAACGGTTAAAGTTCAAAACAGCACGATTTGAGAAGGACAAGCATAACTTATTTAGAGGACCGGCAGGAGAAAATGTCTTTTCTCTAAAAAGAACATGGCTGCGCCATTTAAAGTTGTTTCTGAACAAGCCACAAGACTTCTGAAATAATACAATATATTTTGGCCAGAAGAGACCAACATGTACGGCTGGACTTGATGTTCAGTAACACTTTAGGTGAAATCACACACATCACAACATACACAAACACCTCATAGCAACTGTCCAGCACGATCGTGGAAGGGTGTTAATTTCAATTTATCTCAAGAGACAGAATCTGCAAATCTGTATTGCAGCCAAATAAATCAGTGTTCAATTCAATTTAGTTCAATTCAATACTTATTTGATCCATGATGGGACATTATATGTTCAATTCAAAATGAATTGAAGTAAAAAAATATGTTGATAATCCCAAACGAAAATTAAGGTTAGTGCACATGATTTCAGTCTCTTCAGAGATTCATTGTATAGGGCTAAAGCTGTGGGCAGGTGGTCTGTGTTGCAGCGGGTCTGAAGACGCCTCTGACTGAAGAAACTCTGTTGCTGAGTCACTGTGTTGTGAAGAGGATGCTCAAGGTTGCCCATGATCGTCTTCAGTTTTATGAACAATCCTTCTTTGCACAATCAGCTCCAGAGGTTCCAGAATAGTCCCCAGATCAGACCTAGCCTTTTTTATTAGTTTGTTCAGTTGCTTTGATGCTGCTCCCCCAACAAATGACTGCAGATGAAACTGCACTCTACAAAAAGACTAATAGAAGATATACAACATCTTGCTACAAACACTGCAGAATCTGCTCTGTCCCTTTTTGTAGACAGTGTCAGTTAAATCCTCAGTTTTGTCTGTTGTCCATCTGAACACTGAGGTATTTATACTCCTAGACGGCCTCCATTGTTTCTTTTATGATGGAATTAGTGTTTGACCCCAAAACTCCACTACACTCATCCCCTTTATATTATTAACATTTACGATAACTGAGGCTGAGATGACATGATTGTTTCCACACCATTCCACAAAGCAGTCCAGTAGTCCGTATACTCAGTCTCTTGTCCACCACTGATGCACCCCACAACTGCAGAGTCATCTGAGTATTTCTCCAGATGACAGCACTCCAACTTGTACTGGAGGTTTCAGGTGTACAAAGAGAAAAGGAAAGGTGAGAGTACAGTACCCTGTGGTGCACCTGTGCTCCTGGTTAATTGGTCAGACACACAACTGTCCACACTCTCAAAATGTGGTCTGTTTGTCAGGTAGTAAGTATTCCAGGTGATTGTTGAGCCATCCATGCCTGTCTTCTCAAGTAAATTCACTTGAGAAATCAAACATGATCCTCACTTTGTAACCTGCTTTGTCATGATGGGTCCGTTGAAGCAGGTGTGTGATGGCATCTTCAACTGCAAACCCACAACGATAAGCAAACCGCACCGTGTCCTGAAAGGTGCTTGTTAGCCTGTAAAAGGCTGTCCAGGACTTTCATGATGTGGGATGTTATAGCTACATGTCTGTAATTGTTAAGGACAGATGGAAAACATTGCTTTGCTATTGGAAGACGACCAAATGTCTTCCACAGCACTAGAACCTTCTCCTGACTCAGGCTGTCGTTGAAAAAGTGCTGCAGAATCAAACTGATCTACATCGGCCTCCATGACTCTGTAGGGTTGACACCACTATCTCTTAAGCCTCAATTATGGTTGTGAGTCAAATCGACGCAGTGCCTACGGCGTAGGGTACGCGGCAACGCGCACCGTACGGCGCGCGTCGCCGCGTACCCTACGCCGTAGGCTCTGCGTTGGTGTAACGTGGAACCATAAATCAGCCTTTACTCTTATTTCTGCTCAAGCTTGCACTTCAGCTTACCTCTGTCTTGTCTCTAGATTATATATATCATTTGGAAGAAATGGGCAATGTGTTTTTCTTTTATCTTTTTTTTTCATACTGTGTTGCTGAACAGGACTGAAATTCTAACATGAATAATTTTTAACTACAGAAGTAAGGCTGACAACTCAAAACATAATGCAATTTGTTTTCAAACTGTATGCAAAGAAACAAGCATAAAAGTATATGAAGAATCACTGCATTTTGAAATTTTATTAAAACATTTTTTTCCCCTATATCATCTCAGCTTCTACTGATTCTGTGTCTTACATATGGCACAGCATACTTTCTCTGCTTCTCTTTACACTGCTGCTGTCTCAGCTTCACAGACACTGTCAGTACATGCCTCCAGGGCATAGGCTGACTGCTTGTTAACCACGTTTTTTTATTTCTTCCTTCTACACATGCTTACGGAAGATCCCTTTTGTGATTGTGAAGCCTTGAATTATGTAAATTTATATTTGGAGAAGCTGATGAGAAAGAAAAAAAATCAAGCAACAAGTTATCTAATAAATTATAATACATTATAATAATTATTTCTGTAAAATCACAGCAACCTGAATATGAGACTGAGTATTGTGAACTGAATAGAATATTCTCTTCAGTGTTGATCCAGTATCCAGTTATAACTTGTCTTGGTGGATTTGAAATCTGGTACAACAAAGGAGGTTGAAACTTCAGCATGACGCTGCCCAAAGGTGTGGAGGAATCCAAGGATATTTTTTCATGACACAGTAAATCAGTAACTCAGGACCCGATACGGGGACATTTTGAAGTGTTGGTTGGAAAAAAAAAAACCTGCAATGGACTGGTGAAATGTCTAGGGTTTACCCCTGCCTTATACCCAAAGACAGCTGAGATAGGCTCCAGCAGACCCCATGACCCTGAAGAGGAATAAACAGGTATAGATGATGGATGGATGGTTAGGAATAATGGCAAAGGCTGGACCCAGAGGAGGTGCTGCTGGTCAGAAAGAGGACAGGATATTAGCTCTAAAACTGGTGAAGCTGTTCAGACTTCAGAGGATACAGAAAGCAGAAGAGCCGTGTCGTTTCCTCCAGAGTATTTTACTCTGACTCCTGTGCCACAAATATAGACTGGCTCGTTATGTCCACTTTACCTGATCCCCCATTCATCTATCACCATCATCCCTCACCTACAAAGCCTTTTCTATACAGCCTTATACCTTTATACCTAGCACAGTTTATCTAAGGGGTGAACCACCAGCTTCAATGATGTGTTGAGAAAACACGGACAAGACAGCCATGGATTTTAAAAATATATTGAGCTGCTTAACTGATGGCTTATTATTTGCTGCTTTCATAGCCAAGACAGTAAATCTCTATGGAAAAAACCTACTCCCTCTCTTTCTTTTGGTCATTTATCTTTTTATGAGGCAGTCCGCCAACATTTCTCTCTGTCACTTGTGTTGTCTTTGTCTTTTTGTGGAATAATGAACGTGTAGCACGACAGTTTTATTTTAGGAAATTTTATTATAAAAATTTGTATAAACCTTCTATCTGTTTTTGTCAGACTGTCCATGACAGAACGACAGTACATTAATATAAATATATACTCTTTATCATTACGTTCACAGGCTGAAATTCAGTTCTGTCTGTGCTTACTGTGCTCTGAATAATTCATGCCGACTCTGCCTCTGTCCATGTATTTTAAATGCTGCTTATAGACCAGGAAACTATGAATCATTCATCAGAGGCGATTAAATTCTACTGTTAATTAACCCTTATCCGTTCAAAGTAGTGAAGAGGAGGTCAATGACTGATCCTCGCCCTGACCCCTCAGACCACCTGCTCACTCTTTATGTTTTCTACTGAGAGCAAGTATTCACTCTGTTGGCATGTGAGGTAATATGACAGTTTTTCTTTACTTCCTAATGTCGATCCAGTCAAAATAAAATCATTTTTGAATGAGCAAAAACAAAAATCATTTTTTATGGACAAGTTATGACTATTGTGTTGTTCATTATAAAAAAAAAAAGCAGTATACCGAGTATGTTAAATGTGTGTGCGCGCGTGTGTGTGTGTGTGTAATTGCCGTGACGAGACAAGATGTTGAGAACTCAGTGGTGCATCTTGTCAGAGCGCTTGAACGCTCCACGGATGGCCCACAGAGAGGAAAAATGAAGAAAAGACAGAAGGGGGTAGAGGGATGAGAAGAAGAGTGAGGAGAAACTGATCTATATGAATGCACAATGTTTATAATTTAAGAAACATAAATATCACAGAGATAACAGTGTGAATGCCAACATGTGTGATATGGACTTAAGAGTTCAAAAGGAAATGTCATCAGGTTAAACTATTTACACTCAGGCCAAGTTGTGTTTCACCAGCTACTGTAACAACTAAAACACTTTGATTTTACATAAATAAAAACCTGAGTGGGCCTGTGTATCCAAGTCATGCATGCAGAAATCTGTATTGATCTTTAGTGGGATTTATTTCATTGTTGTATTTCTTCTGTTCCCATTTTTGTCAAACGTGTCTTTTTAGGGAACAGATATCATCACACAAGCGATCGCATTAAACAAAAATGGTGCAAAGTATACAGTAGTACAATACTGAAAGCTATAATTGTTGTCCATACATAAGAAAGTCAAACGCAAAACTTGAATTGGAGCTTTTTAAGTCTCTGTGAAATTGTTTTTGATGTCTGCCACCTCTGTTCTGGCCCAGCAAGGACAAAAAGTTATTCTGTAGTTATTAATAAAGATATTTTAGAGTTTACAGTGTTAACCACTCATTTGTAACCTAATTGTGTCATCCAATGTTCCATTCAACAAAAGCTTTTAAGCAACATTTGGTGATGTCTGAAGCAGCCGCTTCATACATGGAGTACATATACAGCTCATAGATCTCTGAAAAACTGGAGTTAGTGGAACCATGGTCTTATAGTTGTGTTCATATAGCTGAAGAGCAGATTATTCAGCGCAAAGGAATCTGAATGTTTGGCTACACTGCACTGGGACAGCTCACATGCACTGTGGGAAAGTATGCGTCATTATCTAGATGTAATGGTGCTATTTCTGCATCATATTTAACTCCTTTATTTCCTTTATTTGATCTGTCTGCAGTCAAAGATGGCCCTGTGATGGGTCGGAAAGAGTGTTTCAGCTGGTTACACATGTCGATGATGTGTTGGAGTGATGACAGGCTAGAGGCCATCCTGTGGTTGGGCCCAGTAGCCTTTGGTCATGGGTGAAAGGTTGAAGGTGGCTGCTGCCTGCTACTTAGCTAAGCTTTGGCCTTGGACCTTTGGAGGTCAACCCAAAGCTGGACTCGGCTGTCTGTTAGTACATTTAACAGAACAATAAGCCACAGTATCCTACGGAGCCCCTCTGGTGACATTTGAAAAAAATAAAATAATGTGTGGCCACGAGTTATTAATGCGTGGCCAGGCATTATTTTATCCTTTTCAAATGTCACATGTTATTACTACACTTGCCATGACAATACTCTTGCTCTTTAATATAAATAGACTATAATTACCGTTATTAATGATGAATAACCATCCCACCAAGGAAGTTGCATCCACGAAGTCCAGACAGTAGATTATAATGCCATCCACGAGTAAAATAATGCGTGGCCACGCATTGATTATCTCGTGGCCACGAGTTATTAATGCGTGGCCACGAGTTATTAATGCGTGGCCACGAGTTATTAATGCGTGGCCACGCATTATTTTATTTTTTTCAAATGTCACCAGAGGGGCTCCGTAGTATCCTAAGTATAAGAAGGATTAATATCTGTTATTTATTCACAGCTCACCTGTCAATTCACTAAAATTGCACCAGGAGACGTAAGTCATGACAACATAGCCTTCTTAAAAAAAAGACTCATCCCTAATTATATATTAAATTGTGTTTTTATATCATTTTACTTGTTGAGGTGCATAAAAATTCACATGAAATCTAGCCATCACGACCTAAACCTTTTTTGCACCAGGCTGTTAACATTTTCTGTTGTGAAGTTGAACATTTTATCTTGTGGATCAGTGGCAGCTGACTTTTAAAGTCAGCTTCTAGTGGTCATTCGAGGAACTGCACATCCTGGATCACTTGAAAGAGTCAGAGATTAATTATTAGAAGATTTTGAAAGCTGTAAAATCAGGCAAGTCCAATTTTATGTTACTTCAGCATTCCTTTCTACAATTGCAAATTCAATTAAAGCAGCAAGTAGCGATTAACGGGCCCTCAAGCGTGCAATTTGCAGCAATGAAGTACTCAAAACCGAGTCCGATGACACCACCCACAACTCTCTATGTCAAACCATTCAAAAGTTATAACAGAAAATAGGGACAACCAATCAGAAGAAGGGGCGGGGCTAGATAAGGCCAATGAAGGTCAAGGACTCAATACCGAGTCCGATGACACCACCCACAACTCTCTATGTCAAACCATTCAAAAGTTATAGCAGAAAATAGGGACAACCAATCAGAAGAAGGGGCGGGGCTAATTCAGGCCAATGAAGGTCAAGGACTCAATACCGAGTCCGATGACACCACCCACATGTCTTTATCGCAACCCGTTCAAAAGTTGGCTTTGCGGGCAAAATTTGGTGACTTTTGGGGAACTATCAAATATGGACCAATCAGATGAAGGGCTTTTTGGCGTCTAGCGTCCCCACGGTAACGCTTTTGAAAGAGAAAAAAATTAATGTGCGTCATCGCGGGATGGAGACGCACATTTTGATGTATAACACACCTGGGTGCACGTTACGGTTCGGGCTCTGAAGCGGCTGAAGAAATGGCATAAGTTTCGCCAAAATGACGAAGATTAATTCAAAATGTTCAAAATGGCCGACTTCCTGTTCGGTTTCGGCCATGGCGCCAAGAGACTTTTCTTTAAAGGGGACCTATTATGAAAAACACGTTTTTTCTTGTTTTAACATATATAAAGTGGTCTCCCCTCACCCTGCCAACACAGGAAAGATGAAATCCCATGAATTTTTGCAAGGTCTGTACCCCCTGCCCGGCAGATCCAGTGTCATGTGACTTTTTTGAGCCGTTCTGAATCTGCTCCCGTCGTTACGTAACGACAGGAGCAGATTTCCATAGGTCGGCCTCCGCTGAAACCACGCCCACAACTCTCTGCCGGCTGGAGCTTCAGCCATTGTTTAGAAGTGGTGGCTGTTTGAACAACGAGGGGACAGTAAAAATTAGGTTTTTCATCGACATTTACCCTCATAAAAGGATCAGTACCAACAGTACGGACCCGACAACTGCACACGAGTCAGCGGTAAGTGACGTTATTTTTTTTATGTTATTAATATTTGTCTAAAAAGTATGATCTTTGCATGGGTTAAGTATTTAGCTTATCTCCGGAGCACCGGGGCTGCTTACGGAGCTGCTCACGGACCGGACCGTCGAGGAGCCCCGGGCCCGGAGTTCCGGACTCGGGGCTCCGGGCGCCGGCGGCTCTATTAGTACCGTAATACATTTTTCTTCTCTTTATGGTTTCAGATTTTCCAAGCAATGCACCTGGAGCTGTTCAACGACACATTCAGAAGACGCACGGTCCTTCCTTGAGCCAGCAATGTTATTTATATATTTTAACAATAAAGTTGCCATTTGTGAAAATTCAGTGTTGTGATTTCTTTACAGTTAACATGATTCATTTGTCTTGTAACATAAATGAAATGAGGAATTGGAGTAAATAACTGTGGTGTACCTGTTTAGAATTAAATTAAATCTTCCTGTGTGAAGATGAGGTGACTAAAGGCTGATTTATGGTTCCGCATTACACCAACGCAGAGCCTACGGCGTAGGGTACTCGTTGATTTAACGCAGAACCGTGGACACACTTTGCTACGCAGCCACTGCTCTTCTCCCCGGAGCGACGCTTTGTTCCCTCCCCTCCTACACGTCATTCAAGCAGCCAATCAGCACAGATCCTCATTATCATAGCCCCCCCTCACCTCAGAATGAAGCACAGAAAAAGGCTTTAGAAGCGGTAAAACTAGAGACATGGCCCACAGGCTGAATTTCTGATTTATGTAGAAAAAACAAGCTTTAGATTGTTTTTAAGACATTCAAGGCCTTTTTAAAATATACATTAAATGCCATAATATGTCCCCTTTAAAGGAGCATGAGGCTCCTTTTAAGAAATGAGACTCTCTAGCGCCACCCTTCACCACGACGGCCGTCGGGGGTACTGCAGCCAACAGCGAAGCCGGCACGGGAGAACCGGGAGAACGCGCATGCAGCGTCATTTGACGTCACCTCCGCAGGACAGCGTGGGAAATTTGGGTCCAGAATTGCAGCACATTTTGCAGCACACAGCCTGTTCAAGGCAATGGAGAGATACGCTAGAGGGCTCATTCGTTTTGGTTTGGAACGCTTCATCTGACATTATTACTAGAAAACTTAAAACGTATACAAATTTTTTTCATAAATCCTGCCTCAATCCTGCCTCATGCTCCTTTAAGTTGCGACATGATACAGGTGTGTAGCGATCTTCGTGCATGTACGTCAAACCGTATTGTGGGGCTTGAGGCACAAAGTTTGGGCGCGCTTTTTGGCGTCTAGCATCGCCACAGTAACGCTTTTGAAAGAGAAAAGTAATGCGCGTTGTCGCAGGATGGAGACGCAAAGAAAAAAAATTCCTACAGATACAATAGGGCCTTCGCACTGTCAGTGCTCGGGCCCTAACTAGAGAAACAAAACTTTAAAAGTCTTTAAGATATGTAATCCTTTATAGAATCTATACCAAACTGTTAAAAAGTTTTACTGTTGTTCTCCCTGTTCTGTTTTGATGGTTGGTGCTGGGACTGCTTTCACATGTCTGACTATATTCACTTCAAATATAATTGAACCTACATTGCAACACTCACAACACCTCTGATAGCATCATTGAAAAGAAAAGAGCTTTCCCCTACTCCATCACCTGAGCTTCTAACAAGGCTTTATAACATTATACACTTCCATGTTGTCGTGTAAAGGGAAGTAGTAGGTAGGTCAGTGCTTCTATGGACAGTATTTTGTTGACAGGACCTCAAATTGATAGAGTGTGAGAGAGTGTGTGTATGTGTGTGGTGGGGGGGAGTGACAGGTAGTGACGGTGGGTACACAGCGTAACCTTAAGAGGGGAGCCAAAAGAGCATGACGACCAGACTCAAGGTAACAGAGAGAAAGACAGCGATAGGTGTTGTGGGGGTTGTTGGGAGGAGAAAGAGAAAGATGACAGATAGGGGAGATAGAAACTTCAAGCTATCTGTGTCATCTCTGCCTTTCCATCTCTTTGCTTTGCAGTGTGCTTTTAAAAGACTTGCAGTGTCGTTGGAGGTTGTGATGATAAATAATTATTATTAAACAGTCCAAAAAACATGCTCATGTGGGTGAGCTCAAACTTGAATGAATGGAGGCGTGTACTGCTATGCAGTCATTCATTAACAACCTAACAGAGAATAAAACAGATAATAAGCATAAAACATCCCAATTCTGTTTTATTTTATTGAATCATTTCATAGTCAAAATGTGGAATTTCTTCATTATAATTTATTGTGGCTCATATTGAGGTTTTATGCTTTAGGTAAAAAAAAAAGAAAAAAAAACATTATTTAATTTCCAGTTTATCTGCTTTGAACGGTTGCTTGACCAGCACCATGTGAGCTCAGTCTGCCATGTTAGCATCTTTCCTCATGTCCTCTGAACTTCCATCAGTTTATTTGATATGCATTATTTTCATTCATAATATTTTAGTTCTTGTTATATACTGTATATATTGTTATGCATCTATAATGTCTCAATAACTTTATCTTTGCTTGAATATTATATAATATTATATAATGGCATTTACAACTGTAAACTTCTGACGCTGATCTGATAAAACTGCTGATCAGCTTGAATATTGGATCAAAACCATGACCTTTGATCTAAGATCAAAAAGTTTTTATTTTTCTTTACATTTTTTCCATCTGGTGATAAAAATGTAAGTTTACAGATTGTAAGTGGCTACTTTAAGTAACAGTACATTGTACTGACTTGTTGAATTAAATCTGTTTTCCTGAGGGGGTGGGTGGTGATGATGTTTTAACTATAATTTCCACCTAAATGATGGTCTGGCAGGGTGATGTTACGGCGAAAGCTGTTGTGCTACGCAGCCACTGGTACCATGTGTAAGATGTAGATAAAAAACAAAATGCAGTGATTTGCAAATCTTATGAACACAAATTTTATTCACAAAAGAATATGGAAAACATAAAAGAATTTTGAATTTTGTGTTAAGCTTATTCTGATGGCAGCAAAAATTCTCAATAATTTGGCAAGAAAATACTGGAAATGTAAGTTGTACGAGAAAGAAACATGGAGGATCATCTTACAACCACTTAGGTTTTATGAGAACATGTCGAAGGGGATTGGGTAAAGCATCTCAGACGTTTCTGAAACCTGTTGCATCAATTTCAAAATATCCTTAAATTTTTCAGAAGACGATACAGTTCCTTGGTTTAAATATGTTTATTTTGTTTTCTATATTATATTGTGTATAAAATATGGATTTATGAAATATATTTTATTATCATTTTACATAGTGTCACATCTTTTTGGAAGTTCGGATTGTGTTTTTTTCCTCTCATAATGACACAGTGATTGATGTTTTCAGTCTATTTCTGCATTTTGGTCTGCTCTGCTGATGCACAGTGACTTCTTAGTCCGAACCATGAACAGGGCAGTGCAAGTTCTCTTAGAATTTCAAGACTACTGTATCACAGTAAAGAAAAACAGCATTATGCGATTACAAACTAACATGTGAGGTAATTCATTGATACCGGCTAGAGATAGTCGGGCTCGCCTCCACACATAGCTTGGGCTCCGGAACCCAGCTCCTTGAAAGGGGCTGGACCCTCCACTACTCTGGCGTTGCCCAGGGTGAGAGGCGGCGAGCTGGTGTGGGCTTGGTTATAGCCCCCCAGCTCAGTCGCCATGTGTTGGAGTTCACCCCGGTGAACGAGAGGGTCGCTTCCCTGCGCCTTCGGGTCGGGAAAAGGTCTCTCACTGTTGTTTGTGCCTACGGGCCGAACAGCAGTACCTGGTACCCGGTAGTACCCGGCCTTCTTGGAGTCCCTGGGAGGAGTACTGGATAGTGCTCCAACTGGGGACTCCATTGTTCTACTGGGGGACTTCAACGCTCACGTGGGTAATGACAGTGATACTTGGAGAGGCGAGATTGGGAGGAACGGCCTCCCCGATCTGAACCCGAGCAGTGTTTTGTTGTTGGACTTCTGTGCTAGTCGCAGTTTGTCCATAACGAACACCATGTTCAAGCATAAGGGTGTCCATCAGTGCACGTGGCACCAGGACACCCTAGGCAGGAGGTCAATGATTGACTTTGTTGTCGTTTCATCTGACCTTCGGCCGCATGTCTTGGACACTCGGGTGAAGAGAGGGGCTGAGCTGTCAACTGATCACCACCTGGTGGTGAGTTGGATGCGCTGGCGGAGGAGGAGGTTGGACAGACCGGGCAGACCCAAACGGATTGTGAGGGTCTGTTGGGAACGTCTGGCTGAGCCCTCTGTTAGGGACATTTTCAACTCCCACCTCCGAGAGAGCTACTCTCGGATCCCGGGGGAGGCGGGGGACATCTAGTCCAAGTGGACCATGTTCTCTGCCTCCATTGTCGACGCGGCGGCTCGAAGCTGTGGACGCAAGGTCTCCGGTGCCTGTCGTGGCGGCAATCCTAGAACCCGGTGGTGGACACCGGAATTACAGGATGCCGTCAGACTGAAGAAGGAGTCCTACCGGGCTATGTTGGCCGGTGGGACTCCTGACGCAGTAGATGGGTACCGGCAGGCCAAGCGAGCCGCGGCTCGGGCAGTCCTGGAGGCAAAAACTTGGGTCTGGGAGGAGTTCGGGGAGGCCATGGAGGAAGACTTTCGGTCGGCCTCGAGGAAATTCTGGAGGACCGTTCGGGGCTTCAGAAGGGGGAAGCAGTACTCTGCCGGCACCGTTTATGGTGCGGGTGGGGAGCTGTTGACCTCGACTGGGGACATTGTCGGACAGTGGAAGGAATACTTCGAGGATCTCCTCAACCCGACTGACATGCCTTCCACTGAGGAAGCAGAGGGTTGGGGCTCGGAGGCGTGCTCGTCCATCACCCAAGCCGAGGTCACTGAGGTAGTTCATAAGCTCCTCAGTGGCACCGGGGGTGGATGAGATTCGCCCTGAGTACCTCAAGTCTCTGGATGTCGTAGGGCTGTCTTGGTTGACACGCCTCTGCGACATTGCATGGAGGAAGGGGACAGTACCGCCGGAGTGGCAAACCGGGGTGGTGGTCCCTCTGTTTAAAAAGGGGGACCGGAGAGTGTGTTCCAACTACAGGGGGATCACACTTCTCAGCCTTCCCAGGAAAGTCTACGCCAGGGTACTGGAGAGGAGATTATGGCCAATAGTTGAACCTCGGATTCAGGTGGAACAATGGGGTTTTCGTCCCAGTCGTGGAACACTGGACCAGCTCTACACCCCTCGCAGGGTGCTCGAGGGTTCATGGGAATTTGCCCAACCAGTCTACATGTGTTTTGTGGATCTGGAGAAGGCATTTGACCGTGTCCCTCGTGCCATTCTGTGGGGGGTGCTAAGTGAGTATGGAGTCCGGGGCCCTCTAATAAGGGCTGTCCGGTCTCTGTATGATCGAAGCAGGAGTCTGGTTCGCATTGCCGGCAGTAAGTCAGACTTGTTCCCAGTGCATGTTGGACTCCAGCAGGGCTGCCCTTTGTCACCGGTCCTGTTCATAATTTTTATGGACAGGATATCTAGGCGCAGCCAGGGGCCGGAGGGGATCCGGTTTGGGAACCTCAGGATTTCGTCTCTGCTTTTTGCAGATGATGTTGTCCTGTTGCCTTCATCAGACCGGGACCTTCAGCATGTGCTGGGGCGGTTTGCGGCCGAGTGCGACACGGCAGGGATGAGAATCAGCACCTCCAAAACCGAGGCCATGGTTCTCCATCGGGAAAGGGTGGCATGCCTTCTCCGGGTGGGTGGAGAAGTCCTGCCTCAGGTGGAGGAGTTCAAGTATCTCGGGATCTTGTTCACGAGTGAGGGAACAATGGAGCGTGAGATTGACAGACGGATCGGTGCAGCGTCCACAGTTATGCGGTCGATGTACTGGACCGTCGTTGTGAAGAGGGAGCTGAGTCGAAAGGCGAAGCTCTCGATTTACCGGTCAATCTACGCCCCTACCCTCACCTATGGTCATGAACTTTGGGTAGTGACCGAAAGGACAAGATCACGGATACAAGCGGCCGAGATGAGTTTCCTCCGCAGGGTGGCTGGACGCTCCCTTAGAGATAGGGTGAGGAGTTCGGTCACCCGGGAGGAGCTCGGAGTCGAGCCGCTGCTCCTTCACATTGAGAGGAGTCAGCTGAGGTGGCTTGGGCATCTGTACCGGATCCTCCTGGACGCCTCCCTAGGGAGGTGTTCCAGGCATGTCCCTCCTCCCTAGGGAGGTGTTCCAGGCATGTCCCACCAGGAGGAGACCCCGGGGAAGACCCAGGACACGCTGGAGAGACTGTGGCTGCG
This sequence comes from Cololabis saira, assembly GCF_033807715.1. Lineage (NCBI taxonomy): Eukaryota > Metazoa > Chordata > Actinopteri > Beloniformes > Belonidae > Cololabis > Cololabis saira. Next base: position 28,149,392 of record NC_084594.1, on the reverse strand, counting down.
TCCCAATTGAACCCCTCGCCCTCATTTTCTTCACTAACCCTAACTTTTGCGCGTTCCCGTGAAGGTAGTGGTGTCCCAATTCCTCTTTTCACCAAGGGGGAGGGGGCATAACAAGGGCTAGGGGCTGAGAATAGCCCCTACGGATCGAGGGATTTCAGATGCTCACTTGGCGAGCGAGGGGGTATGAAAATTTCCCAGAATGCTTTTGCCGTAGGCTCTGCGTCGATTTGACTCGCCGACCGAAGGCAAACAGGCAGACTCGTCTCAGAGAAATAGAGAGAAATAATCCTGTGACTCGTCAGATTTGTTTTGGATGTTTCTGATATAATAGTCTTCAGAAACCACAAAGTAATCCAGCTGTTATCTGGTTAATTTAAACACTTTCAGATAAAGTTGCTGAAGAACACGCCAGAATAAAGGGATTTATGGTTCCTACGGCGTAGGTTACGTAACCTACGCCCTAAGGTCTGCGTCGATGTACGCGGCGACGCGCGCCGTACGCCGTACCCTACGCCGTATGCTCTGCGTCGATTTAACGCAGACCCAAACTCGGGAGCCAGCAGGCAGAAATCTCTAAATTTCGGAGCAAATTTCTTAACAGGCGTAGCTACAACTGTTAGATTTCATCTATTAAACCAACATCTTCCTAAATGATTTATTTCAGCCAGCATAATTCTCAACAGAGCTGCGTCCCGGGAGAGAGTTTCTCCCCCGGGACGACGGAGCAGCTTGACCTGGCGGATACGTCTGTTTTCGGGCTGTGAGCTGCTGCTGCTCCCCGGGGGCGGCGGCTATTCTCATCTCCGAAAACATCGGGTCAAATTTCTTAACAGGCGTTATTTGGATAAACTGAGCCCCAGTTGCGGATCTTAAGGTTACCTTTATGCCTGAAAAAATATTAAAACTTAATAAAGTGCCATATTAACAGCGCTACAGCTGAAATTAAAACAGCTTTTGGCTCTCTGCTTCCTGATCAGGTTAGGGATGAAAACGAGGGGGAGTAGGAGAAATGGGACAGGCACCTGGGCCAAGTGCCCTAGATCTCAAGTGCCCTAAAATCTCCCCCTTCTTTTTTAGGGGTTATGGAAGAAAAGAAGGGCGAGTGGAGAAAAGAAGGGCGAGTGAAGTTGAATTGGGATTGGGCCTTTGTCTCTCGGCTGGCCTGGGAACGCCTCGGACTCCCCTCGGAAGAGCTGGAGGAAGTGTCTGGGGTGAAGGAAGTCTGGGCATCCCTGCTGAGGCTGCTGCCCCCGCGACCCGGGAACGGATAAAGCGGAAGAAGATGAATGAGTGAGTGAGTGAGTGAGTAATTCATTGTGTGTGAGAGCATTACTGGCAGTAACACATCTCCACTTTCCTGTAATATTATTTTCAAAGAAACAAGTAGTGTAACTTACAGAATTATATCACTGTTACTAGAATTTAAAATAACTTTATACATTATAACTTTCCTTAATCTTTGTGTAAAGTTCGCAAAATGAGTCATAACATGCTCCAAAACCAGTATTGACTACTACTACTACTATTGAGACAGAATCTTTCATATTCAATATGTCCATTGCCTTTTTTTTGCTGGTAAGAAAGATGTCAGGACTTAACATTGACTCTTTTTAGGGCTATGCCACTACAGCTGCCAATATCTGGACTGCCATAAAAGTTTACATAAAAGTATAACTAAGTGCAGACCCAGACGTCACTTTGTAGACAAGCATTACATTGTAATTATCGTACATTTCTGTGTCTTTCCCACTTAAATTGAATGTGGAATACTTCATAATTGCAGATTTTGTTGCGCCTGCAAAGCGGAGGTATGATGATCTGGAAGACCTCATTAGATTTACCAAACCATCGTCGTCCCATAATGATATTAACTTGTCAGCTGACCATTGGCAAACAGTCACCAAATAAACAAATACATTTAGAATGTCAATCAGTGGTATTTGATTGAGATTTTCTGTGAAACACACATCCATTCCAGTGAGATCTCATGTGTCCCTGCTGACTTGGCTCATGACGTCCATGACGATACCCATACCTCTGCTCTGCAGCCGCATAGAAAAAACAACCGACTCTTAGTTTTTTTTTAAACAATATGCCAATTTACCATAAAATGTCCTCTATCTCTCCTTGATTTTCTAAAAGGAATGTTAATCAGGTAACTCACCTTTAACTCTTCTTCCTCTCTTCAGTTTTTAAGTTGGACCTCACATGCCCAGATCCTCAAACAGCAGCCCCCTCACCTGATGTTTTACACCTCTCAGGTTGCCCGTATTCAAATGAATTTCAACTAACAGGCAATTAAATATATAGAGTAGAAAAGTACTCAACATTATCGTTATTATACAATTTTAGATACACTTCTAAATAAGATAGTTTTGAATCTGCGTTTACACATGACTCAGATTAAAGCCACTGATTGTAAATATACTCAGTGTCACAAGTTTGGGCAAATCACAATACACATGTCCAAAGCCCTTTCACAATGCTTATAGTTCAAACCCACAAGATTGCCTTGCTTTGCACAGAAATAGAATGTCGCTTTGAATAAGTTTTGAATCTAAAAGTGTGTACTTTAAAGCTGTGGTAGGTGATATCTGGAATATCTCCAATAATGAGATGAATCTCAAAAGTTTATAGCAGCCCTGCTTGTACTTGCTTGGGGATGTACACTGAGTATGCATGAGAGCAGTACAAGTACCACAGAAAAAAGCAGAAGGGCAGTAAATCAGTTTCCTCAGCTCAAGTAAAATAATTGGCTCCTCAACCTTCCTAGAAGACAGACATTTTTCATATTAATCTCAAAATGGTTTATAGTTTATTATCAAAATATAAAAACTACTTTAACGCATGAAGCAAAAAGTACTTCCTGAAATGATCACCTATTCAATCTTTAAGCTTTTCAAATGTCGAAGCCAATGAAAGACAAACCAAATGATTACGTTAAGGGTAAAAGTGCTGTATGACTCCAAAGTACAAAGTGTACTTCCAGGCTAGGGTCAAAACCAAGAAGGGCAGAAAGCAAAGCAAACAAAACACTGAATGAAGTGATGAAGTATAAATGAGGCGACTCCTTGGGAACTAGTTCAGGCATGTATGTCATGCAGCGTTTCATGCTTTCGCTCACTGCTCTACAAGCTTTATTCCAATTACTTTATCTTAATCTTATGTGTATTTAAGGAGGAAGAGATCGTTTCTCTGTTGTCTCTCCAGCTTCCACCTGTAAGGCCCAATTTGAGGGTTTCATTGTGAGACTTGACTAACTGAAATGAACACAGGAAAAATAAAACAAGAAACAAAACTGGACAAGGACAGGATATTTCAAAATACAACAGCGCCAAAGACCCTTAGATTGTAGGTTTCGTGCCTGCTATACACTGGTTTAAAAACATTTCTGGGTCCAACAGCCTCAGATTTTTAAAGTGAAAAATATTCTTATGAAATACCAAATTAGTCTGTATATTCATATTTATCTCACTATTAAATCATCCTTTTAGGGTCCATATAATTAAGCAATAATTACATGGGACCAAAAGCCAGTAATATGGTTGTGTCTATGTGTCAGGTGTAGTTTCAGACAAGTAATTTGTCTTTTTGTCTCAGTAAACAAAGTTTGTGCCTGTAACAACAAAAGAAAAAGGGTTTGTTTACATGTATCAGTGTGATCGATCTCGTTAATAACTTTGGGTGCAGACATTTTCTTTCTTTTCCTCTATGACTTAATTAAACAGAAAGTTAATGGTTCCTATTGTCCAGCACCACCAATGCTAATTAGTTTTTATGAACAGTCACACAGAGACGTGCATTTGCGTACATATCGTCCACACGTGCAAAGACGCAGAGCCCGCTCAGATTCTTACGCACGCTCAAATGCACCCTGTGACAATGCTGAGTTTCTTCTTGCAACATTTTTCTCATTAGAATCCCTGTCCTCTCAATCGAGGCTCGGTGAATAATTTATAGATATTTCAGTGAAGATAGTTGACAGAGGGGGGGGGGGTGTCACTGGTGTGAATTTTTAAGCTTCAACAAGTAAAAAAAAAAAATGTTGTCAATACTTTCAACAAGACCTACCTTAAAAACACTGACATGATGTATACAATCTTAAAGACCCTATTGGTTTGAACACAGTTTATAAATGCTTGTAGTTTTGTTATCAACTGATTCCACATACTACTCCACATTTTTACAAATGTATTGTATAAATTCAACACATTAATTTTACAATTCCCCCAAATGTACAGTTTCCTGTTCTTGGATGTCAATTATAATAATGCTACATTTTATTTGTAGACGCCACAAGTGCACAATTACTATTGATTTTGACTGAAACTATTTGACCAAGACATTAGGTCACATCCAACAATACAATCGCAAGAACGACCAAGTAGGCATACATGAAAAATGTTGAATATTAATGGGAGTTTTAACTAACATTAATGAAACATAAAATAAATAATTTTTTTTAAACTCAGTGAACTCCCTGTCTCTGTTTCATGTGCTGGTTGTGCAGTGGAGCAACGTGCAGACACACAGTGCTTAATAATTGGATTAAAAATAGAATAAAAAAGTCTACTAACTGATTTGTATTCAAATGAGCTTAACAGAAATAATGAACATCCCATTACAGGGATGTGGCCACTTAAACTCCGTTGATCCAGCTTGCTTAGATTTAAATAAACTTTCATTTTAAAAATTGGTACATGGTTTATTGTACCAGGTGAGTACCAAACAGCCATGTCATTATTATTATTTGTGTGTAACAAGTATTTAGTTCTTGTATTAATGTGTATGCATCCTTTGTTGTAGCTCGCCCTAATGTGGCCTGGTTGGGGCTACAGATTTCCAATTCATTTTTTTATATTTCTATGATTCATTCTTCCTCCATTGGATGTCCTACTGCAGTAGCCCACCTGTCTCCCTGTGACTAGAGCTCCCCAGCGCTCTCACACTCACTTCATCCTGCTGAGGGTCACAGGGGCTGGAGCACAACCTTGCTGACAGTGGGAGACAAGTGGAGCGCACCGTGGACAGGCTACCAGTCCATCACGGTGCTAATACAGAGGGACGCACAATCACCCGTGCTGACACTTGTAACATGCATATTTAGGAGGCAGAGCCTGCAGATTAAAAGAGGGAGAGAGAAACAGAAAGAAAATGTGCAAACTCTGCACAGAAAAGTTTCAGCTGACACACAATTTCGATCGGGGAACCAAACTGCAGTTTAACTGTTGCACTACAGAGCCAGGTGTTATTTAGGTGATATATTGTTGTAATTTAGTACTGAATCTAGTATTGAATCTTATATTTTTTACAGTTGCTAAATTTCCGTGTTTGCATGCAGAAATGCTTTCCTACTCAAAACTGAACTTCTACCAGTGTGAACCCTTGTCCTCAGACTCTGATGTTTTCTGCAGACTCTACTACACACGTAAACATTTGCTCTTGGATTTGAACTGAACTTGGATTGCAGCCAAACCAAAATTAATAATAATATGTTGTGCTGAGATTTTCACACTCACAGTTAACATTAAAACAAAAATTGCAAGTGAATCTCCAAATGTATTTTGGGTAAAATCGTTCGTCATCAACAGCCGTCTATCAAAGTCATACGTCATCATCGATCACTTGTCAACAGAGCACAGTAATCCTACAGCCTAAACATGAGCGGGGGTTATAAATACAAAAGTGGAGCGATAAAACGCAAAGGGAGCAAGAAAAAGCCAAATTGCCCAAGCTAGATGCATATTTTGTTTGCCCTAATCCTCCTCTTGTGGGAGATGAACCTGACGTTGTAAGCAGCGATTCATCCCCGGGCCGGGGCCCGCCAAAGGCTGCATCATGGTCAGGGAGCCAGATTTACAGGTAGGCTACAGTTATAACAATCACAGACACACACTGTCAGCCAGAAAATGTGAGTTTGTGGTAAATTGTTGATATAGTCGCCCTTGCTTATTTCCTTCTCCATCTCTCGGCTGTAGCGATGATAATAGGCACTCAGCAGCTGCAAAGGGCCCGGTCATATGCCACGCCCCCCGGCCCGGCTCCGATATGTTCCACTACTGGACAAAAGGCCATCAGATGACATCACCACTTCTTTGTGAGTAGTTCTATCTCAGAGTCAAGTGAGCTCATAGAACACTGATATTCCCCAAATAATCCTTTTTCCATCCGGATATATCAGTTATTGATAATGACTGTTCTTGAAGCAGTGTCGTCAGAGTGGTAAGAGATCATCAGCATCCAGGATTAGTATGCCTTTACATTTGTAGCATCTTCAAATCCTTTTAAACTGTAATCAGTGTTCGAGTTTAGATACCAATGAGAATTTATGAGAAGGAGCCATTCACATTCAACCTCTGACTTTTTGAAGCTGTTGTTATCTTTGCCTTTTTGTGTGTCTGGTATCATGTAATCACAGTCGTAACAGCTTTCAAAGATTCAGAAAAAGGTGCTGAGCAGCTTGCAGTGATTCATTTATATATTCTGTATTATAACAAAGCCTGTTTGTGTGATGTTATCTAATGGAATGTTTAGCAAGATTCAGGAGTGGACAGTTTACCTGGATAAGGTTTGTCAGTTCACTAAAAGTAAAAGAGCTTTGTATCTCATTCAAATGTTGTGAACAGATTTAAAACAAGCGCCACATTCAAGACTATTCTCAAATAGCTCCTATTTCTGACAGGAGAGGGATCAAAAGTTTCCAAGTGGCCAGACTGTTGGAAAATTCTGAAAAACATCAGCAATATTTTTCTTTTCCTAAAGATGGAAGTACTTGAGCTGCATTCTTCACAGAACAGTGAATAGAAATTTTGTGGATTAATTTTTTATGGTTTTACCTACAAGCACTGTTTCAAAAAAGAAGGAAAAGTTGCCCTGTCCACGTATAAATAAGCAGCAGTATCCTTGTGCTGTGAGGGTTTATGAGGGTTCTATATGAGGGTATATTTTTTACATTTTAAAGCTCTACATTTACATTTTAGATCTTATCTGGGACAAGTATAAAATAATTTCTTTGTTATGTTTATCAAATAAGTGATTTGAAATGATTAATAAAATACATCCGCCTGCAGAGGAGGCTACAGACTGCCTCGAGTTTATTACTGAAAGGTATGTGACTGTCCCGTGACTACTCCATATTTAACTCACCTAGAAATGGGTCAGATGTATTTATACATTTGCACACTGTCACTGTACCACTGCTGCCTAAATGGGCCTCTGCAGGCCTAAGACAATGTGAAGACGCTGTGTTCTCTCCATTTTTAAAAGAAATCTAAAAGTAAATTTACTGTCTACTTATTTATAAAATACCCTTGCTACACGATGGAGATATTGGGATGACTGGATGAATCATTGTATGTATTTGTGTTTGATTGTATGTATTGTAATGTCTACTGTTCTCATGTTTCCAACGGTACCACATTGCACTGTAAATTTAATTTTTCTTTCATGAACTTTGGGCCCCCTCCCAAAAGCTTTCAATAGCTTACTTTGGGGGACCCATTCATACATGCCATACCATTATAGATGTCTGAGTGGTCACAATTGTTTAAGAGTTTAAATGGCTATGTATATGTATATATATATATATATATATATATATATATATATATATATATATATATATATATATATATATATATATATATACATATGTGTGTGTGTGTGTGTGGAGTGCTCCAATAACCACCAAGTCAGTAAGAATACGATTGAGAAGAACAGGATGTACACTGCATGTACACTGTTTTGACTGAAATAAAATAGAGGAAATTGTGAGCCTTATTTAAAATCAACTCATAATGATAAAAACTGAAAGAACATACTCCTAACAGGGTAAGATTTTATTCATTCAGACTAGCCAGTTATGATGTAGACCACAATACAAACAAAATAATTACCCATGACATCAGTCTACATGCAGATATGCAGAGACAAATCAGCCTCATTAAAATTACTAATTAATTTTCAAAAATACAGATGCAAAGACATTCAGATACAGTACAGATTTATGTGGAGCTGCCCCAACGCACACACACCCACGCACCCACATGCATACACAAACACACGCTCACACATAGCTTGGGCCGAGGCCTGTGACGATGACAAGCGCTGCTGTCTGCTTGGTCCTCTCCCAGGCTTTAGCAGAGGATGGAGAGGAATGCTAAAAAAAGCAGGAGAAGCCAAGCATACAGTTCCACTGTGGGGGTGGAGGGAGGGGGAGGCTTGAAGCAAACGGAGAGGGGGGGGTGGTGCTGCTTGCCACACCACACAAATCTCTGTCTTTCTTTCCCCTCCTCTTTTCGCATCCTCTCAGTCTGTAGAGACCCCATGTGTGTCAGCCAAGCAGCAGAGCATCTCTTCTGTCTCGTTTTCCTATTTTTGTTGTTGCTCCTGCTGTCTTTCTTCCAACCCTGTTATCCTGTTTACTCTTTTCTGATTTTTTTTTTTTATCATCGGCCGTGCAGAAGAAGCCATTCACGGGAAGGAAAATTGAAGATGTACAAATCATTCGTAAATATCGGTTTAAAAAGGCAGAAAATCGTCGAGATTATGTATTTTAACATAAGGAGATTGTTTTCAGCTCTGACCAGCTAGAGTAATAAACAGCTAAGTTGTAAAGGAAGACTGACTGGTCCCAGAGAAACAGCTCTGTGTGTGAGGGTGTGATTATGTTTGCTGTGAAACTTCTCCACAGCAGGTGTCAGCTGAAGAAGGAGGCTTGGAGGCGGAGCCACGGCAAAAGAAGGCAATTACTGTTGTGGCGCATTTTGTTTTGTTTGTGGAAGCAGCATTGTGTGGCTTTCTGCTAATGAGGCCCGGCTAGCTTGTTAATAATAAGTTGGGGGGGTGGCACAGCGGCTGTGTGTGTTTGCGTTAGTGTTCCTGGGAGATGTTTGGTGGGGTCAGTCTCACCAGAGGCTGTTGACATTCTCTCTGATAGGCCCCCAGGCTGAATATGGTGTCACAGCACCGCTTTATATTGATCCGGCCACAAACACTGCTTCTTTCTTAGCAAATGTGCTCAGATTCACCTTTTACTTTTGCTTACTTTTAAAAAATACATATATTTTCTTTTTTAAAGAAGAACCAGTCAGTGAAGACAGTTCTTTTAGTTTCCACTGACACATTTTGTATTTAATGTTTATTCACGTGATCCTGATATAAAGATGTTCTCTCCATAATTTATAAGAAAGCTTCAGAAAAGTACTTTTCCTCAAGGGGGGCTTTCTCATTTCTAGATGGCTGTAGAGAGCAGACAAGCTTGGGTGAGAGCTCTTCGCTGACCACTAGGGGTGGGTATTGGGAAGGACCTCACGATACGATACGCATCACGATACTTGAGCCACGATACGATACACATTGCGATATCCCGATTATGCGATATCTTGATTATTATATTCTACATAGTTCACCGAAAAATTTAAAAATGCATTACACATCTTAAAATCCAAGTTGTATATATGTACATCAGATGATAGTGATGGATCTTAAAATCCGAGTTGCACGTTCATCAGATTATAGTGACAATTCATGGGACAAACTGAGTCAAAACAATGTTTTATTATAACTATACAAGCTAAAGTTACAACATATTTGTATATGTTTTTCATATTATTTACATCATATGAAATTAACATTAAATTTAGTATGAGGTTGCTTTAATTATGTGGCAAATGATAATAAACACAAGAAAGATGGTACTAAAACCAAGGACAGGCACAGTGATCAGTCAGTATAGATATAAATCCATAAATAAATAAACCTCTGTCCATTATTTTTCATTTTTTAAGGACAGGCAATTGTGTTATATAAAAAATAAATTATAAAATGAAATAAAACGTGAAATAAAACCTGAGCTCAGTGCAGGGCCCTCCCAGGGTTGGTAGAGAGTGGCAATGCCCAGGGGCCTCATCTATAAAGCTTGCTTGCGCAGAAAAAGCGCCTGAAAGTTGCGGAAGCCACCTTCTACGCAAATCCTCGGATCTAAAAAGAAAAAACTAACCGAAAAATCTGCTTATCTTTACGGCAACTAGGACCCTCCCGTAAGAATTTACTTAAGACACGGGGAACTGGCGACGCAGGGTTTGAGCTGGTGAAATGAAGCCAGATTCATGTCATACTCTTAATAATGTCATCACATAGGCCTATCACAAAATATATCAGACTTAAAATAATAAAATAATAAAATAAAATAATATAGCGCTGATCGTGTTCCTCTGTGTGTGAAGCTGTCAGTCAGGACTCTGGTGCTGCTGGAGCTGCAGCCGCGGTGCAGGACACGCCGGGAACCTCCTTCACCGCTTAGGACAGAACAAATGAGGGGCTGCGTTTAGGGACCCCCACGGAACCCCTCATTTCTTCCCTAAAGGGACTCAGATTTGTTTTCATATATATGAGTTTTACGGGCGCGTGAAACCTTTAGGTGCGGGTGTATGGTGCCTAAATTATGGCCCCGCGTTAAAACGACGCAGAGCCTACGGCGAAGGGTACGCGGCGACGCGCACCTACGCCGTAGGCTCTGCGTTGGTGACGCAGAACCATAAACCCGCCCTGAGCAGCTCTGAGGGGAGACGGGAGGGGAGGAGGGGGAGCGGGGCTGCGGGGCCGTTCTCGTATCGCTTTCATACAGTGTCTTGATAATTTGCAATTTAAGGCTGAGCCTACCGTTAGTTTTTAAACTGTAAAAAGTAAGGGGAAAATAAACATGATTTTGAAAAGACGGGGGGACGTGTGTCCCCCTGTTGCACCGGGGAACTCACGGCGTTCCGCGCAGCAACGGCGTGCTGCCACTCACTCGCTTTATTTTATACTATTTATTTTTCTACTTTTACTGTGACCACAAAATAATGTGGTTTTCCTGTCCTCCTCCTCATCAACAACATCTAGATCTCAGATCTCAGTGAAATTCAGGGGCACGGTGGCTCGACACGTTCATTCATTCATTCTGAAGCCAAACAGGTTGCAGGAAGCCACTGCGCATGCTCAGCAGGCTCATTCATATGCAAAATGATTCCATTTTCGGTAGAAAGTGGGCGTGTAGAGGGAGGGATACCAGGCGGATTCACGTGCGCAGCCTTCCAGCTGGACTGTGATTTATAAAGAGAACCTTACGTGGAAGTCTGCGTGCACGCGGTTTTATAGATCCGGATTTTTTTTTGCGCCCGCCATTTTCGGCTTTTGAGCGTACGTGCACTTTTAGTATGACTCCTACGCAGTCCATTTTAAATGAGGCCCCAGGACTGTCACTTAGGTAGGAGCACTGGGTGATATAATGGGAAAAAGATCGGGGATAAAAAAAAAAAAAAAAAGAATATATATATATATATATATATTTTTTTAAATCGATATTCAAATTTTTAATATCGATATTGAATCGGCTGGAAATGTATCGCGATATATTGCCATATCGATATTTTTGCCCACCCCTACTGACCACCTTGACCCAAAAGAGCCCAGACCCATTTCTACTTGAAGAAAAAAACGCAGACAGACTTTCCAGGCCATTTAAAGGTGATGCGGTCTTTGGGGTAATATCAGATAGCCGTGCACTCACCTGCGCTGTGTTGACACACCTTCCTGTGGGAGGCTGGGTGTGTCTGGTTGTTTCTGCACTGAGGAAATAGGGAGAAGCTTTACATCCTTCACTTTGGTGTCCTAACAAAGCCCCTCAGATTGCTCCTGACTAACACCTCCCTGGGGGGGGGGCAAGATTGGACAGTGTACAAGAGAAATTAATCTCTATGTGTGTCTGTGTGTATCTGCCTGTATGAGAAAGGGGAAGGTTTAGTAAGGCACATGGCCCAAAAGGCCAAAGAGCTGTGAAAGCTTCCCCTTTATTAAATTTCCTCACTTTTCTTTGCACTTGGCTTTTCTTTGTTGCTTTCTGTCTTCATCGTGAACATAGCCTGTTTTTCACACCTCTTCTTTTAGTTATTCACTGTACCATCAGGCTGTTTGTAGCCCCTCTCAATGCCAGCAGTCTTTTATCTGACTGTTTTCCCACTCCTTACCTTTAAAAGGTAAATACTTTCAGCATTCTGCTTTTGTTTATGTTGCTGTCTTTTTTTGACACCTTCTCTTGGTGCTTTATTAAGCCTCTCTACTTTCTCATCTCTCTTTTTCTCACCTAGGCAGACATGGTGACCAAAACCTATAGCCTTATTTAAGAAAGAGCACTTATATACTTCAGTCCAGTTATTAAGCTTTTCTCTCTTTTCATGTCTCATTTCACTTAATACTCTCCATTTTACTTTTTCTATATTCAATGGACAAGAGCAGTGACATCATGCATCTGCATTCTCATCCTCTCTTAATTTGTCTCCTACAGTTTTTCCTGTTTTAATCTTTTATAATCCTTTATCATACCTTCCTGTTATTGTATCTCGGTACTCACAGTGACTCACCTTTTGACCAACCTGTCCCTCCAGGGTGAGACCATAGAAGACCACAGCAGACCTTGTCTCTTTCCATCCCATCCTAACCCAGTCCCTCGCTGACGGCACAGGCGTCCCCACTGATACCACGGGTGACGCCTTCAGTCAGCTCTCATCAGCTGGATTGACATCTGCCAATCAAATGTCTGGGCCGCCCTGTGACAGGGGGATCCAATGATGGACAGTTGCTACATTTGTGTGTGTTTACTTTCATTAACAACGTGCTTTTTTTAATACCAGCGATGTCCAAATTGAAATGAGGCTATTGATCCAACTGAGGATGAAAGAGGACAATTTTAACATCTTTGAAGTTTTTGATAAATGAGACTATCGTGCACTTTTTGGACAAACACCTAAGCGTCCATTAAAGGCAGTGAGGTGGGATCGGGCTCAAAACAAACTTCTGTGTTGTGTTACTGATCGAAGCAAAACACAGATTTAGATGTACTCTGTGGCTAAAACTGAGACGCTATCTCAGACACCCTTGATAATCTGCATTATAAATCTTTACTGGGAGCAAACCCCGAATGACATAGCTCTCTGATCAAACCCCTGTTAATCCCAACCTAGGTGCTACTTTTTTGTCAAAACTGTATATTGATATATTTTAGATGTAGTCTCTTAAATTTTGGACTATAAATCTCTGTAAATCATAACTGTGTAGAAAAAACATGACACTGGTCTAATGCAGTATAAAATAAACTCTTAGTATCATCAGTAATTTTACTGAAAATGCAAAATGTTATGTGATATGATAAATCTTTTGTTATAATATATTTTGGTTATTACGAGAGCAAATGTAGTTCAAGAATTTAAAAAAAGAAAAGGAAGAAAATGTTCTTTTCTGACCAGTAATTTGACATTATTTTATTTATATTTGTTAACCTAGCCTATGTTTACTTTATACCACTTCATACAGTTTTAGAGTAATGATTAATGGAAATTTTGAAAAACAAATAAATAAAGAATGTAGCAAATACAACTGTATTCTCAGTTGTTTTTTGTTTTTGTTTCTTTGACATTTTCTCTGAGCTACTATTTTTAGTGCGATAATGGATCATTTGAACATTTATTGACATAAAACCATGAATGCTGTGTAAAGGGAAACAAAAAAGGTTCTGATGGAGCTTTTAAGGACTCGGATATTTATAATGCGGCCCAGATGTTGCAAGACATTTTAGGCCAAAAAGGTTGAAAAGTTACTGGTATAATCATTGTTAGTATTTTAAAGATTGTTACATTGTGTAATGTCTATAATCTTTCCGACTGGATCAGATTTGATTGGATTGGATAATTGGAAATTAATCTGAAAAGGCCAAATATAACCGTGGTAGAGTATGAGTATCAAATGGGAAGAAAATGGAAGTATAAGAAAGCACAACTTTTCTTACTTAAATAGTACCACTGGTAAAAACAAAAAAAACCAACAGAAAATAAATTATGATTTGAACTTGGTAAAAGAATGATCTCAAATATATTCCGTGTATATTTCCTCAATCCATTCATTACAGAAAAGTTATCCTATTACAGAAAAGTATTATCTTCAAATCTGTCCCTTATTGTGAGAGTCTTAGTGTTTTTTTTCCAATTTCACCTTGCAGTACTGTACTTTCTTAGGGAGTAATATTTCAACTTTTCAGCTGTCCTAACAGAACAATATTCATATGTAATGAAAATCCTATTATCCAAAGCAAGCACAATTAAGACTATGATTTATGTGGCTGCAAATTAAGACATCAATAAGCCTTATAGGAAATGTCTCATTAATTAGTCATCCCTTAATTGGCCTTGAATGCCACTGCAGTCCTGTGTGTGTGTGTGTGTTAACTGTGCGTTCATTAATAACATTAGAGTGAGACCTGCGATCTGCATGGCCAACCTAGGATTAGCTTTCTCTCTCTGCTCAGCATTTTATCCTGGACGTAACAAGAAACTTAAGCCGTTTAATAGATGTAAAAGTAACAAGAAAAGAGAGGAAATAAAAGAAATGCATTTGAAATGTAGAAACTGGCATTGTATACATTTAGTTTCTGGTTACAACTGACAGCCGTGTATGTTCTATAAACATTTGTGTGTGTGTGTGCGTGCGTGCGTGCGTGCGTGCGTGCGTGCGTGCGTGCGTGCGTGCGTGCGTGCGTGCGTGCGTGCGTGCGTGCGTGCGTGCGTGCGTGCGTGCGTGCGTGCGTGCGTGTGTGTGTGGGTGTGTGTTCTGGAATTATATGACACCCATGCCAATGCAGATGTACAGCCTGGTTCTGCTTTGACCAGTGGTGCTTGGCACCGGGTCTGGGGTGGGTGGGGGGGTATAGTGTAAACCTCCCGCTGGTGCTGATGAAGACAAATGAGCTAACAAGACATGACGGAATTGCTTTTGCAAAGAGGGGGGCTGAATGCCATGTAGCGATATTTTGTTGAGGGCGGCTAAAGGGGCAGGTTGATTTATTGTTGCAGCAGAGCCCCCCCCCCACACGCCCTCACCCCCCTTTCATGCCCCCACACTACTTATTCAGCGAGACCCTACGCTCTTTAATTACAGCCCCCAGCCTCATCCATCCTCCCATCCATGTCCTTATTAGAAGAGTCGTACCACACATCATACATCGATGCAAGCGGAGGACCAAACTATATATGAGACAGAGCCTGAGGGCTGAGAGTTGGTGCACAAAATGTCACAGCCATGTTGATTTTGCATTCCATTACCACCTTATGGCCACGGAAATAGGGAGGAGATGCAGAAATTTGAGAGAGAAATGAAACAAGTGAGGTGAAGGTCGAAGGAAGAACAAAAAAAAAAGAAAAACAATGAATGTATGAAATCAAGGAGCGGGGGGAATTGGATGTTAGATATGTACATAATGGGAATAAGGGGCTGGGAATGACAAATGTAAAATAAGAGAAATCCTCAGAGAGAAGAGGAGGGGTAAAGACATGTTAAATGGTGCGGGAGGCCTGAGAGTAAGGTGGAGCCCGGTGAATTCTTAAAAGCCTCTCGACACAAAGGGGAGGAAATGGAAATAACAAGAAAATGCAGAAAAGAAGGAAAGTTTGAGCAGGGCTACAGAGAACAGACCTGAGCAGTGTAGTTCTCCTTGCAGAGTCATTGCCCTCTAGGCCGGTTACAAACAAGTCTGCTCTAAAAGGAAAATGAATAATCTATGTGCATAGCACAAGACTGGCCAGCACAAACAAGTGGACAAATAGCTGCGCACGTATTCACTCTCTCCGATCAAAAGACAAGTGAGAAGATGGGGAGAGGTAATAGCATGGGCCGCTCACCCCATGCAATTAATCACCACATTGCTGGTTGCTCTGAAATATCAGCCTATTAAAACATTCATTGAGCTGATTAAACTGCAATAAAATCTAACAAAATTTCCACTGACACTTGCATTGCATAGTTTATGAGTCACAAGCTTTGCATGTGCCTCAGCAACACTGATGACACATGAAGATGGGAAAGATCAGATGTTGCTGCCATCTCTTGGCCAAGTGTGGTTCTAAAAAGAAAAAAGAGCAATAAAAGACACAGTTTGTAATTGGGAATTTTGAAAAAAGGGGATAATTCACTTTAAATGTTACTTTTTCTCTCTATAACTGATTGACAGGTAAGTGGTTTCAGCTTGATGACAACAATGCCGGGTCAGCTCGTGCCTGTTATAAAACAATGCGTGTTTCCAACATAAATACGTTTTCCGTTTAAAGCCAGTTTAACAGTTGTCTTTAGCATCTGTTACTAAAGGCCAAACAAACCATTTAACATACACAGATTTACTTACTGTGTTGCCACATTTAATTGCATTAATGACAGACTCAATTATGCTGAATTAGTTTTATTGCACACAGAACAAAAGGGATACACAGATTAGAGTTGGAACTTACAGCTACTTAAATAAATGAATTAAACTGACTATTTATGCCAGGATAAACAACTCACAGGTCTTTATAACTCTGAGAAACGCCTATAGTAAAGAATCAGCTGCATTCCATTGTTTGTCAATACTCAACAGTATTTCTGTTTAGCACAGACACAAATTGAAATTCTAAGGCAGTTCTGATATAATCATTTTTGTTTTAGAGGCCCTGATGCTCAATCTCCCTGGTGCTGCAGTGGGATCGATCAATAATAGGAGAGAACATTTGCAAATCAATAAATGACAGATGAAACAAAGTCTTCAAGCTTTTATGGTAGACAAATATTCACCCAAGAACAAAAGATGACAACTGTGAATATGGTTTTGGCCACTGATCCCATTGAAATTCATGAAATACAATGTTGTATTCTTAAAAATCCAGCAAGTTAAAGTACCACTAATGCTGCAAGCCTGTCAAAAATACATTGTGGAATGTATTTTTCCAGAGGAATCAGTTGTGAATGAACCGGCTCTCCAGGGCCCCATTTGAAAGGAACTGCGTCAGAATCAAGATCCTTTGATGTAACGTGATTGATGCATGTTTGTAACACAACTTCCACTTCATCAGACTTACACCTACCGAGCCTGACTGTTGGATTGTGCATATACTGATTTACATAAACTTTTATCTTTTACAGAGTATGGAAGTCCATACCATTTTCCTTGAATTAATTTATGTGGATGAGGTCGGTTTTGATCCACCAAGACCAGGTGAAGAGGTCGAACTGACCCTGGACAACCTCAGGATTACACATGTTACAAAGTGTGTTGCCATTACTCAGAACTACGCTCTGTAGCACCATGCAATGTTTGTCCCCTATAAATGTGATCACATCACGTGTTTTCTGGGTGCTATTTATAGTGTGCTTGCTCTGTATCAGAAGACCAGGGAAGATTTGGGATAACGTTAGCTTTGATCAGGCCCATCAAGTCTAAAACTGATTCGTCGTCCATCCCCATTGTCATCTATCTGACTCCATATTCACCATTTCTTAACCCAAATGAGAAATTCTTCTCCACATGACGTTGGAGAGTGACTGGTTATCACCCCCTATGTCAACATGCCAATTTTCCAGGGAATGGAGGAGGCATGTGGAGACACTAACATTGCCTGCATTCATGGTTGGATATGCCATTCAAGAAGGTTCTTTTACGTAATGGTGTTTTGCAAAAAAGAAATAGCATGCGACGTGTATGTGTCATTGTGGACATTGTGGACACTCACACACGGGACCGATTGAGCCTATAGACACTAAACCATCATACTCACTATTCTTTTGGAATAATCCATTTTAGATGTATTTTGTTTTGTTTTTTCCTGTTTGATGTACAAAACACAGAATACTTTAGTGTGAATCTTTGAATATCTCCCTGCTGATTACTGTCAGTCTAAGAAATATACATAGAAGCTCATAAAAGAAGAGCTTAAAGTACATGATGATTAATTTGTAACATTATGATGAAAGTGTTCAGAATATGAGCCAAATTCTTTTGATCACAGTGCTTAATTCTGCAGGGAATATGAATTATTTTACATTTTGTGGCAGAAAGTGCTTGATTTGTGTGTAGAGTTCTGAAAAAAACAGAGCTGGTATAACTATGTGAAAATTGTTTTAAAACAAAGAAAAACTATATTCCAGGTAATCTGTGAGGGGTCAAACTGTAATATCCAGTCAGTATTTCACTGCATTAGTTGAGGAGGAAGTGTTCTGTGTTGAACTGGTGTTTTATTGATCCAGGTGGTTTATAAAAGGTGGTGCAAATGTAACCGGTGTCTGGGAAGACATGAGAAGGGATTACCTGGAAATGGTACTATTGATCGGAATTGCCTCAGGAGAGAGTTGCATGTCACACAACCACCAAGGATGCGTCATTTATAAAAAGAAAAAAGTCTACAAAGAGGCAGAGCACAAGTGCCAACTTTGCTGTGCAAATATGACAGGGGAGGGGGGCAGTTATGGCATCCACAGTTGTCACAAGATGATGAATACCAACATAAGTGATAACACTGGAATCAAGTCTTTTTTAATTATCCTGATGGATAAACAGGTTTATATGCACCTGAATATGTCTAACTATGCGTGTGAGCACATGTGTGTGCATTTTCACGTTGTCACGGTGCCTGTGCTTCAGGCTACTGTAAACTCTCAACATGTTCTGGTATTTCAGTCACACATTGTGTCATTGTCACGTTGTTCAATGTGTCCTGACTGCAGAGTCGGTCAGAAGTTAAAAAAACACTGACCCAATTTCACTTCACACTACAGCTCTGCTAACATACTGCAAACCTCGACGGGCGGTGGACACGTTCATAAAGGTTTGAAAGACAAGTCAAAAATGTATTCTGAATTATCAACAATAGGCAATATGCATATATTTAAATTTGCTGAAATTTAACATGAGCTTAACTTCAGTGATATAATGATATACATAAAAGTGTTAAAGAGACCCAGAATGTGGGTCACAGAGGAGCACATTTTCATCCTCTAAACTCAAACCTCAGAGATTGAATTTCTTATTTGGTTTTGCCACTTACATAACACCATTTTTGTATCAGACAGGACCGGGTCCAATGGAAACTGTGACACGGTAAGGATGGAGTGCAACATGTCCGTGTGTTGCAACACGGACATGTTGCCAAGTAAAAATAACAGCAAAATGTTGTGTGCTGAAGTGATGCGTGGTAAAAATAGTGTTAGTATATAGTATAATATATAGCAGTAGTTCTCTTTCATAATATTTCGCTCAATGTCTCACTATGGGATGCACGCCCTGCTGCAGACCTCAGAAGCATTAATCTCATTACGCCAATTCTGATTGGCTGGTGAAACGTGTCTGTCTGCCGCAGGTAGTACCACCTACCTTAAATATCCCGCACAGACGACACCATGTCATTCAAACACCTCTTCTCACTCTGAGCATATCTCGCATCCTGGGCTTGTTAGCTGAACTGTCCACAGACAGATCTTATTTAGCTTCTGCCGCCGGTTACTAGCTAGCCATGGATGTTTTTATCTGCTTCGTCGGTCACACCAGATCGAATTTTGGCCCTGTCTCCTCCTGCTGAGGAGACAGGGCAGAGTGTTGTGCTCCCGCATGTGTGCTCAAATCCACGCTGATTGAAGAAACATGCGTGGATTTGGGAGTACGCACAGTTTTGTACATCTGAATTTGTTTTTGCGTACGCAAGAATTCCACGCACGGATTCACGTTGAAATCCACGCACTCTTTGTACATGAGGCCCCAGGTCTGCTCAAGCTGCCTCAATGCCGTTTTAACCCCGATTAGATTTATAGAACTCAGAAATACCAGATTCCTTAAATGGATTGTAGTTTTGTATGGTAGTTTTCTTGTCTCGTAGTTAAATTCCTGGAGCTTGCCTGTACGCATCACCTGCACCTCCCGGTGTGTATGAAGGTGCTCGACAGAGAAAAAAACTGTGAGGAAGAAGCCAAGAGAACTTTGCACGCTTATCTCCAGTTAGCACATGAAGAGAGTTCTATGAACATTGATGAGAGAGCTGTTGTACGCAGCTAACCACGACCAAGTAGGCTACCTACTGTACCTCGAAGATGTCGGAGTCGGTCGTAGGAGAAGGTCCCTCGGAGTGGTTTCCCAAACATTTAGAACTATTCTGGTGAGCTCAGCTCAATTAGCACTGTTATTGCGGTCCAATGCGTGGGAATAAATAAATAACCAGTCAGAATAGTCGTGAATGTTGTTTAATGATGCTTGAGATGTTTTGCAGTATTTTGTGACGATGCAACTGTTTTATATTGAGTGTTAAGCCCTTTTTTTTCTTCGTGGCTGCTAATTCAGCTGCAGCCAGCTCAGTGGACTGCAGTCAAGCCAGCCGTCATTCGTATGTATGGTCAAATCAGCCGCTCCTAAATTTCGTGTGTGCTCCTATTTCAGTCTTTACTGCATATGAATGAATGCAGCTAAAAAACAGAAAGATATGAGGTATTGAGTTTGAGATAATGCAGATATTTTTTTTAAATATATTTCTTTGATTACCTTGATTACACCCTTCCACCGTAATATTTACACACTTTTACTATAAAAGAAAAGGATGAAACACTTCTTATTTACTTCAGGTTCTGTGTTGCAGACTGTAAAAATGTATTTCTCCATAATTTCACCTAATAACTCAGATATCGCTTTTTAGATTTACGATCACTACACGAACATTTACTGTCAAACTCTTTTACTGTACAAAAGTGGAAATATTAAGGTGTAAACATCAAAAATTTTGCTTTATTACAAATGTCAATCGACTTTTCTGCTTCAGGTTGTGTTGCAGAGACTTTATAAATTAATTCTTCCAGAATTTCAACTAATACCTCACATACCTCTCTTCAGGAGTACAATCACTACACACATGATCAATTTCAAACAACTTTACTGTACAAAATTAATTATTCCATAATTTCAGCTAATAACTTACATACCTCTTTTCAGGACTACAATCACTACAGGTCTGCTCAATTTCAAACACATTTACTGTACTTTTACAATGCACACAGAATCACAGGCTCAGTCCCTGTCCCGTCACTGCAAGCGCCTCATTGTTTTAGTCATCCTTAAGCATACTATGTGGATTTGATTTAGTTTTATTAAGTATATTTAGTATTTCAATGTTTTTTATCTTTTACTGTCCTTATTGTTCAGCTTTGTTTTTTAATATTTATATTCCTATATTACTTTTTCTACTGTAAGTGCATGTTGTGTGTGATACATAGCATTTGGTATATGGAGCATTTGGTTTATTGTTGTTGTATTGTTGTTGTTGTTGTTGTACTTCTCAGGAAACGTTATCTCAGTGCACTCAGTACTCAGTGTACTGTGTATATGGCTGGAATGACAATAAACCCCTCTTGAATCTTAAATCTTGCACCTTGAATTGTGATGTCTGTATGTTACTGAGACCTTGAATATCACTTTGGGTATCAATAAAGTATCCATACACATGCATAAAAATATATATTTTCAATTTATTAAACCTGTGGTCCTGTGTGTTGTGTGGGTTGGAGGTCTTATTTAGTCTCTTAAGCCCCTTCTCCAGCGAACCGGTTCCAGGGATGATTCTGGGCCAGTCCTGACGTTTACAGTGACGTAATGAAGTGGCTCCCCTTAGCACCCCGAGCTAAGAATAACTCTGCCCCCTCCGCTTACGTAAGCTGTTCCTTCCTCTAGCCCAGCAAAGAGTTGGTGCTACCTGGAACCAGTTTTTTTGGCCCAGAGCCAGTTCTTTGTCAGTGGAAACAGAAAGCCCGGTTCCAAACTCAGGACTGGGCCAGAACCAGCCCTGGAACCGGTTTGGTGGAAAAGGGGTATTACAGAGCCTGCTACTGCCAACCTCCTTCCCAAACCTAGTAGATCAGTGAGTGTGAATCTGAGTAAAACTGATAATCTTGTACTGAAAGGTCCTAGGTCTAAGATTTTTGATACAAACCTAGATTCAGATATTGTAAATATTATACCCAAGGTCAGCAGTTTAGACATCTATTATAAGAGGGAGGGACATGCGTCCAGGTTACACCGTGATATTTAAATGACAAGGCTTACTGACTCAGCAAAATTAGGCAAACAGATGATTGGATGATAGCAGTGACAGAATAAGAAGGTGAAAATAAAGGGAATAAATGGACATGAATATATCAAATTCACCGTATAGTAACAGAAACAAGATGAGACCTCAGATCTGCTTTACGGAGCTTGGTCTTCAGTTCATGTCCTGGCATTCATCAAAAAAGTGGATTTGTCTCAGCTTTTCCACATACACCTTTCCCTCTGTCCTCACTAGTATCCCACTACCTATCTCTGAAAAACAGCATCACTTAAGATTCAAGCATCAGTGTGCTTGACTGCAGGGACTGTGTTAATACAGTTAAACTCAGTAACGGATTTTCCTGTACTCACACCATTGGGAATCAATACCAAATAGTTTAATCTTCCTTCAGGTCAGTTGATTTTGCTTCATGTGGTTTAAAAGGCATTTAGGTGTCTTTCGGCAAGTTCCCAGGAAGCTGTCAAGTACAGCCGCCCCTGGGAGGAATGGCTCCTGTGACCACACTGATTGGAAAAACGTATTAGTTACTGTGTGCTGTTGATGGAAGTTTCTCCCATATCCAGAGCCAGATCTTTTAGTTACTTTGTTTTTTCCCCCCTTTCGGTGTTTAAGAATGATGAAGGTTACTGTCCTTTTTTGGCAGAGAAATATATTCTAATCTTTTCTATTATAGATTAGCCCTGTTACTCTCATTAAACTATAACCCACCAGGAAACATTAAAAGCAGGTACCCCATGGTATTGCAGGCTTAATCTTTTAAATATATTTGGGCGTTAACATACCACAAAGAATTTAAAATAAAAAAAAAAATCAGATTACAGCTAAAGAAAAAGAGGACAGGGGACATAAATATTAAACTTAAATCTCTGGACACCCTTTTATATTAATATATTACCTTAATGATTGTATTTATTTCAGACCCTGCCAATACTAATTAACTAAAACCAATTTGGCCAGTGGAGTAAAATGTTATCAAGGTACATATGGAAGGGGAAATGACAAAACTTTGCACCGGCCAAAGAAAAACGAGGAGGGGGCCTACTGTACGTTCTCTCAGAGATGATTGTTTTGCAGCACAGATGAATGCAGCGGTATGCTGGTGCAACCCGTCATATGACAACTGTGACACATTGAACAGAAGATACAGATACTTTTCTCTCCTATACAGGAAGTTTTAGCAGACAATAATCTACGACATTACATAAATACCATTGATAACATTTGAGTGAAAGCAACTCTTAAAATATGGAAAAGTGTAATAAAAGAATATAGACTAAAGGGAGTTATTGCAATACTTAAATTATGTGCGTGTGACTAAGATTTTATCTTTTATAATAAATTAGATACTAGACGTAAATGCAAGGTCGTCAGAGGAAGACTAGCTCTGTTTTTAGAAAAACAGGATTTCTATCAATATCTGCAGATCTGGCATTATGTTTGCAGGAGGGTGAAAAATATAACTGAGGCAAGTAGTACAAGGGTTTTTCAAACCTTAAAACACTTTAAACTTCATGCATTAAAACAGTACAAGAAATTAATCTGAATATCTGAAGAAGAGTAGACAAAAAAATTGAGATATCAGTGTGTTCCAGTTCACAGAAATGGAGGAACTTTGAATGGAAAAGTCTGACGATGTATTTTATTACGCCCGCTCAGATTGTTGTGTTTTCTAGGATTGTCTTGTTCTAAAGAATTACCGGAGAGGGACACATAAAACCCTATAAGACTTTTCCGAACATCAAGTCTCCTTTGATCGTGAGGTTATATTCTTCACATACGTATACCTCAGCAATGGTCAAAAGAGATTTTTAATGAACACACTATAGCTGCTAAAAAGACCCTCACCAAGGGATGGCTCCCACGGGAGAACTCAGCTCTAAATGCATAGTTGGTCATCAGAGTGGGCATTTATAAAATGGAGAAGATAACTGCATCCCTCAACCATAAACTGGAGCTATCTGCGACTGAGAATATTGGGTAAACTATTTCACAGCCCACAGTCCTGACTTTGTTTTCACAAATCAATGACTTGTATTGCAAAGTTGTAAAAAGATTATTCTCTATTTGTATAGTGTCTTCTTTTCAGTGGTTGAAACACACAAAAAGGAGAGAAAAAAAATGAGGGAGACATATATGATGTACTGTACACATCCAGTGTTTTGAGGTGCACCTTGTGGAAATGTCTGATGCTAAATGTCAATTAAGAAAAACTATAAAGACAAGTATCTTGACTTGTTTGCTTGTCTGCGTGTTTTGTTTTTTTCTCTTTCATCACCTTCTAACATGCCTAAAGACAAAATGTTATATTAGTTAATCAATCAATACCTTTAGTTTTTTTTTACTTTCAGCCATCTTACTTTTTCTCCTTAATAAATCATGAAAAAACATGATATTTGAACATCCAGCGACTCTGCCATCAGATAATTCTTAATGATATTATATGTTTTAATGATGAGGGTCATTACTTCACGATGAAGAAGTGAGATCAATGCTATTAATACAGATCAGATGCAAAAATAGTTTCCAGACAACAGCGCTACTGTGAAGTTCCTGGGCGTCCCCTCAGTTCTGGGGCTTCTCTGTGTAATGATGTTTGGCGACCTGCTGTTCTGGCTCAGAAACAAAATATCAAGGTACGCAGATGCTTTAGATATTTGCTTCTTTGCATGTTAATGGCATGTCTGTGTTACAAATCTACTGGTCATTTACTTGATGTAAATGAAAGGCTGGTCAGCAAATTCAAATTTACAAGATTATTATTTTACCTACATTTCTGACTTGTAATCATTTATTTATTTTTAACTGTGTGTTATTGAATAGCGAGTATACACGCATGACTCTTATTGACACATTCAGCTATGGGGATGACTGTGCAGTTTCACAGTAATGGTGGCTTTGGGGGGAGGGTCTCTGTCAGTTTTATAGTTAGCTGCATCTATTTACGGTCAGCCGCCTGCAGCTCACAAGCCCCACTGCTGTCACTCTGATGCCGTCCTTCTTGATTTGAATTAATATGTACATGCATCAGTGTCAATCACGGATTCATGGACAGGGGCAGGAGTCTATCCCTGATGTCAACAGGCAAAGCGATAGGTCCACCCGCACCCCACCCCCCTCAAGAGTCTTGCCCCCCTCGGTTGCCCCCCCTAATTTTAATGTTCTTAAAGATACTAAAAACAAATAAATACCCAAAATACTCCGGTCCATTGACGTAAGGCACGATTTTAGATATATTTTTTTTAACTATAAAAGATCATCTTTGGCCCCTTAAGTACTTTGCTTGGTCCCTGCACGTGCTGTGAGTCTGTGTGACGGCCCTCCTGCCGGCGCTGCTGTGTGGATGAGACAACACGGGCAGCAGTGGAGGGAACGAGGTGGCAAACTTCTGTCGGTTAAATAAGCTTCTACAGTCCACAGGCGACATTTTCACTTATATTCAAGTCAAGTTCAATTTATTTAACCAAGTTACATTTCAACCTGGAAGCGCCAAAGGTGATTGTTCAGTACGTCTGTTAAATGCTAGCCAAATGGGTTTTCACATCATGACTGTCAAACTGCGTAAACAAGTACAGTGAAAATAGGTAGTCTTATGGTTGGGGGCATGTGATGTATGTTTTTGTAGTTTCATATGTTGGGGTACTTGTGACCCTACTGTGAAATATTATACAAGAAGTTTGACCTTTTCAAATCTTGTCACTGTTGGGCCGAAATGAAAAGAACATTTGAAAACAGAAATATTACAAGTTATTTTAGCAAAAAAAAGGGAGGAGCAACCTGGATAAGTAAGCAGATGCAAGGGATAGAAATGAAGAAGAGAGAATGGAGGAGAATTCAAGAGGTTCAGACCTGGCGAAGGTCACTGATGGAAAGACAGAGCAGCAACAAAGTGAGAAAGAAGACGAACAAGAAGACAGTGGTGTGAGGAGTGAAAACGAGAGGGTATCAGGTTCAAAAACAGGGACAGATACTGAAGAGGCAAGCGATGATGAGGAGGAAACAGATGGCAGGGAGTCAGAGGAACAACCCTCAAATTTAGCTGAACTAAAGGGTATATTTTTCTTATCCATTCAACATTCTAGTGTAGCAACAAAAGATGATCCTCAATAAAATAACGGGGTTTAAGAGAAATCCTCTGTTTTAAGGTTAGATGTGTAAAGCTTTACAATTCATCTTATTTATCTTTATTTATCTATTTATCTTATTTACCAAATCTTGTGTTGAATCTTTTGTTGATTCCACTTACATAAACATTGAAATCTCCTCGTAGTGCGCTGATGTTGTCCCACGTCACCCCATTTACTCTACAATGACATGGTTGATTTTATTTTGAATTTGACTTCATTATTAGTGGCTGAACAAATGGCTCATAATGATATTCTTTTCCATTTTATTCTATAAAAGAAGAGTTCATTAGAAAGCAAAAGTAGCCAGTTTGCAGTTATATAAGTGTTTACATGTATTTATACAGCAATTACAAACAAGCTCACATTGCTGTATAAATTGTCGGCTTTCAGAGTTGGACATTTAGAATACCCAGTGGTCTTTTTGTCTCTTATTGAAGCCTATCAATTTGGCCACATAGCAAAACACAAGAGAAGGCGAGTACGAGAAACCGTGTCTGTGATGACGGATGGAGGATGCAACCAAGTGAAGGTTGATTCCGTAAATAAGAAGATAGAGAGAAATAATGCTTGAGCAACAAGCCTGCAGAGAGTGTTTATCATGTGAACAAGATGACAACTTGCACTTTAGCGTGAGTCATGAAAGGGGCTGCACAGTTTGGGTAATATTACATCGTTCTACCTCCTCAGATGGTGACGGTGCGTTTTACGACTGAATAAAATAATTTATCTTTATTTACAGTTGTAAACATAAAAAACTTAAACATTAAATACATATATACAGTACAGACCAAAAGGTTGAACACACTTCCCCATTTGTTTGAATGAGAATGTGTCCAAACTTTTGGTCTGTACTGTACCTCTTTCAACTGATTATGGGAAACTTCTAGCGATTGACTTTTATTACTTTCAGATATTCGTGGTCCTGAACTCATTATATCAACAATACTTAACAAGTCTGGGCTCTGACCCACCCCTCCCCCACTGATGAACAACAACTTAACTCAAGACGTAAAATTAAATGAAAGTGCATAACTAGAAAATGAACATGGAAACCCAGTAACCACCTGACATGCAGCAACATGTTATCAGGTTAATGGAACACAGATTCAGAGGAGTGTGACGTCAGCAGGACGTGAGTGTGACTTGCATGATGTTGGAAGTGAATAATGGTGCAGCATATCAAAACATTCCTTCAGGGAGATGAATTCTTTCAAATGTGTTGATGCTTGAAATAGCTTTAAATAGTTAGGAACTGAAGAAACTGGAACATTTCAGGAGCAGAGCTGGTGACCACGGACCAAACCATGAGCTATTGAAAAAACGTGAGCTGTGCAGCAGGATGCAGCACAGCTTCTCATCCCTGCACATAAAGCGACTGAGCTGCCGTCTCTGGAATAAATCCACATTCCTTTATAAACAAGAGACGAGGTACACGATAAGAATCAGACATGACAGGAGACATTGTGGCAGCAGAGCCAAAGGTAGGATGAAGCTTTATGCACTTTATGCAAACGTCTTGGCAGCTTTACCTTGGTGGGGAAGGCAGAGATGGTCCTCACTCCTCTAAATAGTCCAGTGAATAAGAGACTGTAACTGGAATGAACCACATAGATGAGTGTATGTGACCAAAGATAACCTGACCTAACCCCAGGGTCACGACATTTATCATGTTTATTAGATTAATATTAAAGAGTGAAACAGCTTTGAATAGTTGCCAAATAGTTCAAATTTAAATTTGAGCCTGGGGTAACCTATGACTTAAAGTTATAACCATCTTCAAGAGTCGTTCCCGCTGAAAGAAAACTGAATCTTTCAGAAAGACACCATGATGTTTTCACCCAATGCAAGCATTTCAAGAAGGCATTGCCATATTGAAAGCACACGCTAGCCATTGATACAGTCCCACGGCAGCGATGTTGACAGCAGTACCTCAAGAAAAATCGATAGACAGACACAGAGAGAGAGCCGTTTATTTGTTTAACTTTGACCAAATGGAGCAGTTTCTTGGGCAAGAAATGCAGAAGGAGGAAATGAGAGGAAAGGGACTGTGCCGGGAGAAGCTAAATACCAGCACCATGCAGTGGTATTTGGAGAAACTGATTGAGATCAATAACATTGAACTGCATGACCTTTCCATACGACACAGCAGTGGTGTTCTGGCATCACAAAGTCATGAACCAAAGATCAGTAACGTCATAAACATCTCTGAATCCTTTCAAGATGGCAGTATAGTGACATCAACTCCTCACTTTCTATAATAAAACGGCAACATACCAACAAAAAAAACAATTGATCAATATTATACTACAGTTTTCCTGGATTTGCTACACTCCAAATTTTTTAGTCATGCAAGTCAAAATGTGAAAGAAATGTAGATATGTAAAAAGCCAGATAAATTTAGGTCAGATTCCACATATAATTATTATTACTGCTACTTTTATTAATATATTTTACATTCAAGTATTTCTTTAAAATGAGTATAAAAGATAATTACATTGAGTATGTTTCATTAACATTCACATTAACATTTAGAAGGGAGTGAGAAGTATTCAAATTACTTTTAATAGGCTCTGGGCACGAGTGTGTATGTGTGTGTGTGTGTGTGTGTGTGTGTGTGTGTGTGTGTGTGTGTGTGTGTGTGTGTGTGTGTGTGTGTGTGTGTGTGTGTGTGTGTGTGTGTGTGTGTGTGTGTGTGTGTGTGTGTGTGTGTGTGTGTGTGTGTGTGTGTGTGTGTGTCTAAATGCGTCAGTACAACTATCTGTGCCCACTTGTCTGCCAAGAGGATAGTTAAGCTGGGCACTTTTGCAACTGCTGCTTCCACAGCAGGCAGACTGTGTTAGAGGTGTGTTGTGCTCTGCACTGCAGGGACGCAGGAGTTTTCGCACTAAAGGCCTCTTTCTCTCAGCCAGCTTCAGCTCCAGGAGTTCCAGGACCATGGCAGAACCAGAACATGCTCACGTTGAGACCACCAAGATGGGTGTGGGTCGAGCAATTGCAGTGCTGACCTCAGGAGGCGATGCCCAGGGTAAGTGCGTAGTTTGTAAGGGTGGCGTTATGAGGTTGTAGGGACAAAGCAGGGGGCATAGAGGGCATGCTGTGTGTTATTCAGCACTTAGTGACTCAAAACATGCAAATTAGATGCAAAGTGAGTCAATATTCAGTTAGCTCAGAATTTACGTCTGGACAGCTTTGTACTTGTGGGCGGCTGTTGGACAAGCTCGAACTGTATACTTATCACTGGATTTGACCTAAGATTTAATGCTTGTGTTTGCTATGACAAAACTGTGCTGCTCTTTGTTAGATAATTGATGAGAAATACCGTTCATTGAAAAGCAGCAAGGTCAGTCATGTCTTTACAGCAACATTCAATCACAATTAGGGTTTGATATCAAATCAAATCTCTGAATCAAATCTCCCTTAAATTTTATGACTGTTTAACCTTTCTGATTTCTTCACTAGAGATATAGTTAACTTATGTAAAAGTGTGCCATGAGTTGCTAGAACCACAGCATGAGGCAGACGGTCCCCTGACCTTTAACTTGATGAGGAATATGTCTACTGTGACCTTTGAAAGGTGGGCTAGTGACCCTACGCTCCTGTGGTGTGAAAATGTGAGAGGTTGAGCAATCCATCTCTTTTTCTATCTGAACTTTCCAAAACCTGAAGACATTCACAGTAACGTAAAGCTGGCTAGCCCTTATTTTTCTTCATTTTTACTACAACTTTGGTATCCTTTCATCTAAGTGTTCTCTTTTCCGTCTTAATTTCCGTCCAGGACAGTATCAGATATGAAGGGTTATTTTAGAGACATGACCTTTCTATCATGCATGTAAATGGGTGAGGTAGATCAGGAGGGCAGTCTGACTCCCCTTCCTCCCTAACCTATCCTCCTTTGCAATGTAAGTGGAGATGCTCTTGGCACCCTCAAAGTTAATCTAGCCACATCTTGTCCTTTAAGCGACCTCCTCTTAAGGGCAGAGTTAGGCTCATTCCATTTCCAGCAAAACAAGTTTACGACAATTAGCCACTGACAATTTACCAACGATGAAATTAAGGTCAAATGAAATGATGAGACAACATCTCGTTGTGTTATGATCCAAGTCATGGTGCTTGTTCCTCTGATCTGATGTTTGGCAGCTGCATAAACAAGTTAACGTAAGATCTATAAAAAGAATTTCTAAAATTATTCTGCCCATCAATTGTGCAGCATTAATTCAGCTTATCATCATGTAGATGTGTGGCTTGGAAAGACTATCAATTTAGCCCACACAGGTTACTATGCTTAATAACAGGGAACTGAACAGACTTCGATTTTAAGTTAAATATAACACACACAGAGGGTGATTTCCTATTTATTTTAACAGAGAGGGGACTGCAGGGGATGGAAGCCCAATAAGAGCACCAATAAAGAAACAAACACAAAGGGAACAGATTAAAAATGGGGGGTGAATATTGATTTTTAACCATCCTCCCTGAAAATTCACAATGAAACCTAACATGGTGAAAGTCGTGAATGAAAACAACTGAACCATGTCATATTTATCTTAATCAGCACATGCATACACTCTTCCTGCAGGCATGAATGCAGCCGTGAGGGCCACTGTTCGAGTGGGACTGTCCACGGGAGCCAAGGTGTACTTTGTTCATGAGGTACAAACTACTTTCTTTGTTTTAAAACTTGTGAAAACTTTGATGAGCGCAAAGAGAAGCTGGAACAAAAAATAAACTGAAAAAGAGTTTGCATTGTATCCATCCTAGAAATAAAAAAATTCAAAAGGTAATATATCTCAAACATAAATGCTCCTGAATGTGAATGTGGAACCAGTGTATGTTTGCCTGTTTTTGCTTTGAAACTTATGTAAACAGTTAATCAATGACATGATTTGATTCTAATCACCTATTGCTTGTCAATGCTATTGCATTGCCTGGTTGTAACAGTAAAACATTTGCTGGACTGAAGTAGTCATCCATGCCAGAGTAAAAATATACATGCGTCAATGAGCCTAAAGCTCCTTCCAAGTAATAACCATCTTCAACGAGGTGAGGTGTTGTATTTTTGTTTGTTGACAGGGTTACCAGGGTCTGGTGGATGGGGGAGACAATATCGAACTGGCGTCTTGGGAGAGTGTGTCAATGATGTTGCAGCTGGTGAGAAAGAATACAAAATGCAAAACATGTTAAAATTTGGTATGTTTATTATCTACCAAACACAAATCTAATTTGCAATCACAGAGGGTTTTTTGAATAGCAAGACTTCATGGACTTTATAACTTTAAGATAATCCCACCCCCCCTCCATACATGCCTCTGTGTCATTATTGTTTTGGAGTTAAATTTTTTTTCCTCTGTGCGCAAAATCAGGGTGGTACTGTGATTGGAAGTGCCCGCTGTCAGGATTTCCGCACAAAGGAGGGCCGCACCAAGGCTGCATGTAACCTGGTCAAGCTTGGTATCACCAACTTGTGCGTTATTGGAGGTGATGGCAGTCTGACAGGTGCCAACCAGTTCCGAACAGAGTGGAAAGAATTACTGGCAGACCTTCTTAAAACGGGTAACATCCATGAGTTTGCACAGCATGCATTCCTCCGACAAACATTTGGCTGAAGCGGTATACCCAACAGCACTGCCATTTTAATCTATATGCAGGGAAAATCACAGCAAATGAGGCTAAAAGTTCTTCCCACCTCAACATTGTTGGAATGGTTGGCTCCATTGACAATGACTTCTGTGGCACTGACATGACCATCGGCACTGACTCTGCCCTGCATCGCATCATAGAGATAGTGGACGCCATCACCACCACAGCTCAGAGGTATCAATTCTAACATTTTTACATTTCAAAGCTGAAGTCAGCATGTATCTTGACCTAAAACTTTTCTTTCTACAGTCACCAGAGGACCTTTATTCTGGAGGTAATGGGCAGGCACTGTGGGTGAGTACAGCATGTCTGGATACAGTGTGAGTATTGGTTCATAAAGCTGTATTTATGATCTCTGTTTGAAGTCAGGTGATTAGAACTATGGCCAGGTGGCAGCAAAAACAAGAGAAAGATAAAAGAGATTTTACTTGATCTTCCAAATTGACATTTATCTTAAAAAAAATAAAGCTAAGACAAGTTATCGTTTTTTTGATGAAATGTTTGCAATTTTATATTACTATGCCCACCCCCTTTATAGAAGTCTGACACAAAATTTGACCTTTAGATAGTTCTTTAAAAGTCCATTTGGCAAACAGAGCTTTACCTGACGATGACCATTCGTCTACAGTTACCTTGCCTTGGTGACAGCTCTGGCCTGCGGCGCTGACTGGGTGTTTATCCCAGAGATGCCCCCAGATATCGGGTGGGAGGAACATCTGTGCAGAAGACTCACAGACGTAAAATATCTTCCTTTTATATCCTCACATCCTCGATCAGTTTGACGAATTCAAACACATCACAAACGTTAATCTTAAATCTTTATTCCGTCTCTCTTACAGCAAAGAAACCGTGGCTCCCGTTTGAATATTATAATTGTTGCAGAGGGAGCAATGGATCGCACGCATGTCCCGATCACCTGTGATACTATCAAAGAGGTCAGTGATAGCAGAACTCTGACAGACCAAAATTGATGATATTCTAAAGTCAGACTCAGCAGACTGCTCATAAACTTTGTGTCTGTGCAGCTTATAGGGAAGAATCTTGGCTTTGACACTCGTACCACCATCCTGGGTCATGTACAGAGAGGAGGAACTCCCTCCGCTTTTGATAGAATCTTGGTAATACCCTACTAAACTACTTCTATCATCAATATTATTATTATTATTATTATTATTATTATTATTATTATTATTATTATTATTATTATTATTATTATTATTATTATTATTATTATTATTATGTCTATTTGTAGCTTTTATTCTTGTTAATGCACTATCCCGTTCTCCCTATATCATGGTTGTGATTCAGGCGAGCAGGATGGGTGTGGAGGCTGTCATGGCTCTGCTGGAGGCCACACCTGACACTCCTGCTTGTGTGGTCAGCTTGTCTGGAAACCATGCTGTCAGGCTCCCCCTCATGGAGTGTGTGCAAGTGGTGAGTCAGTCCCTTTCAACATATAAGACAGAAGAACTGGGGAAACTTGGAATTTATGATGGGGGATTTACTTAAATTCACAAATGTACTTATCTAAGAAATAACTGAATTTATGTTTGAAAACTGACATAATATTCAGACTAAAGATGTCACCGTAGCCATGTCTGAAGGACGCTTTGAGGATGCTGTGAAGCTCAGGGGAAAGTGAGTCATGCACCTTTGTCTTGTTCTTTTAAAATCTCATGTGTTTTGTTGGATTTTCAAATATTTATCTATTTTGACATCAGGAGTTTTGAAAATAACTGGAACACATATAAAATGCTGGCCCATGTGCGCCCCCCGGAAACTAAGGTTAGAATATAACTATTTTCATACTCATATTCAAAATATACTTCCTCTTGGTTATCCATCAAAATTTTTTTGTTATCCCCTTTACCAGAGCAACATCAACATCGCCATATTGAATGTGGGTGCTCCATGTGCGGGAATGAACGCAGCAGTGCGTTCAGCTGTCAGGACCGGACTCCTCCAAGGCCACCAGATGCTGGGAGTGCACGACAGCTTTGACGGCTTGGCTCGCGGAAAAGTAATGTGCTGGCACACACCTAGCCTAGCAGGGGGATTTCTGTTTGGGGAGTGAACTAGTTTTATTCTAACAAAACCTGGCATAAATGTATGATAGAGCACATACTCTGTTGTTACACAGGTTGTGCCTATTGGTTGGTCTGGGGTGGCAGGATGGACCGGAAAGGGAGGCTCCAGCCTCGGCACAAAGAGGTGAGCTTTTTTTTTTAAATAATATTAATAGAGGTGAGCTACCTTACCACAGTTAACAGTGCATTTTTTGATGATTATTATTGGATCCTTTTTCCTTTTTCAGAAATTGACATCATATCATGAGGTGATATATGAGATATCTGGGACACACTTTGGTGAAAATAGATAGTGTTTTTCATAAACTGGGTTTTAAAACTGGGACTGATGTCACACTTTAGTGAACAATGTTCCAGTAACAAGGTTTTAAAAAAAAAACATGGATGCTCCAGAAGAAACTTATTAAAATGTTTACTCAAATATCGATCAAACTAATTAATAACAACATTGCATGCAGTATTACATGTCCCCTAACAGTAAAATGTGTTTCTTTTTAATCTTAATGCGAATAAGATAAGGCAGAAGGGTTGTAAAAGTAAAATGGGTTCAGTGTTTGAAGTGTTTCCTTCTTCAGGGGGCGTTCCAGTCCAATTTCAAGTCACTTCTGCATACTAATGTAATTCTCTCAGCCATTGGACTTGGCTCTACCCTTCCTTACACAACATATGAAAATATGTTCCTGGGGGTAGTAATTGATGATAAACTTTTGGTAGCTGGAAATCACATATAAATAGTGTAAAATAAAAAATGTCCAAAACCCTAGCAATATTAAATAAAACAAATTATTTTTTCTGTCAAAGAGCACAGTTTTTGATGTATAATTCACTCATAGTCCCATACATGACTTATTGTGCGGAGGTATGGGGTAACTATAAAACAAATACAAAGCCTATTTTCCTGTTACAGAAAAGAGCGTTAAGGATAATTAACAGATCTGACTATTATAAACCAAAAAATAATCTCTTTATTAAATATAATACTTTAAAATTCCATGATATAGTAGAGCAGAAAACTGTTTTAATTGCCTTTAAAGCCCAGCAGAAACTGCTTCCAAACTACATTCAGGACCTGTTCCAGATAAAAGAAACCCGCTATGACCTGAGGGAGAAACTCATGTTTGAGATGACAACAGAGCGTGGACAGAGAGCGTCCGATGTCACACAGTGCGACGCGAAAGTTGGACGCTCGCATACAGTTAGGACACGGTATTTAGTTGTGGGCGTGGTTTGCATTTTGGTTACGTAACGAAAACAGCAGAATCTGAACTGCTCGTTGAAGCCACATCACACTGGATGGCTGGATGGCTGTACAGACACAGCAGAATTTGGTTGCTTTTCTCCTTCTCTGAGTTGGTAGGCTGAGGGGAGACTACTTTATATATATGTATGTTAAAGCAAGAGAAGACGTGTTTTTCATAATAGGTCCCCTTTAACTTTTTTGTTTCAGGCTTCCCAAAAACTAAGTTACAGGTGTTATGTCTGAATTTTTAATTTGGTAATCATTTCAGAGATGACCCAGTGATGGACTGGCGATCTGTCCAGGGTGTAGTCCTGCCTTTCACCTGTAATGAGCTGAGATAGGCTCCAGCAGACCCCTGTGACCCTGTACAGGATTAAGCGGGTATAGAAAATGGATGGATGGATTTCAGTGATGCAAAAAACAAGTGCAAACCATCTTACTTCCTCATTGATGCTCATGTGGAACTAAGATTTGTTGCAGTTCCTCTACTGACCGCTGGAGGCTGGTCCAAAAGCTCCATTGACTCCTATGTTAAAATGGGAAAAATGTGTTTGAGCAAAGAAAAAAAGTTTTTTAGTGTTTTCTTGTGTAAAGGCTGACATGGTTATTTTAGAGTTACAATTGAGCTATCTATTAATATGTGTGTTCTTTCTGTCATGAAGATCCCTGCCACATGAGCACATGGAGGAGATCAGTCAGGCCATCGCTAAGTTCAATATTCATGCCATGATATTAATTGGAGGCTTTGAGGTGAGTAGCACATCACTGACTCTGACCACGTTGTGTGTTGTTATAAACTTTCTTCTCCGCACTTAACAGCATTCATCTGCTTTCCACCTTCCAGGCATTCCTTGGAGGTCTGGAGATGGTGCAAAGTAGAGAAAAGTATGAGGAACTTTGTATTCCAATTGTCGTTGTTCCTGCTACTGTTTCCAACAATGTTCCAGGAACTGACTTCAGTGTTGGTGCTGACACTGCCCTCAACACCATAACCATGGTAAACTTCTCATTAAACACAATCGAGAAAATACAAGGTAATCCCAAAGCTGCCCTTTTCACCTTATTATTTTCCTGTCACCTGTGTACTTTTGCAGACATGTGACAGGATCAAGCAATCTGCTGCTGGCACCAAAAGAAGAGTGTTCATTGTTGAGACAATGGGGGGCTACTGTGGCTACCTTGCAACCATGTCTGGCTTAGCATCAGGTGCTGATGCTGCTTACATTTTTGAAGACCCCTTCAACATTCGTGAGCTCGAGGTCTGTATGTGTTTTGATGAATGAACAAAGGAAAGGGTGAAAAAAACAGACAGACATCATTCAACAATGTTGTACTTTCAAGCTCATTTGTTTGATAGATGCTTTGTTTGTAGATGAACGTGGAACATCTGGTGGATAAAATGAAAACCACAGTGAAGAGAGGACTCATTCTGAGGTGTGAGGGAACTGGCATGGTTCCTTTTAGCACCATAATCAACTCTACATTGTTCCTTGGGGCTTACAGTTTCTTCTTTTATTCAACTTTTGTTTTAGAAATGAGAACTCCAATACCCACTACACTACTGACTTTATCTACAGCCTGTATTCAGAGGAAGGAAAGGGTGTGTTTGACTGCCGGAAGAACGTGCTCGGCCATATGCAGCAGGTGTGCTAATCTGTCCAGATCATCTGTTTGTCCTGCCCATGCTCATTACTTTAATACTTAAGTTTCATAAATGCATATAAATCTATTCCTTTCTATTAGGGTGGAACACCCAGTCCATTTGACAGGAACTTTGGCACTAAGATGGGGATGAAATCCGTTCTCTGGTTGACTGACAAGCTGAAAGAATGCTACAGACATGGTTAGAACTTCTAGCATGGACTGTTTTGACTGCTGCTGTTCTCACCCACTGTGAATAGTGTGTTAATGTATGTTGTATTTTTCAACTCATACCCCTAGGTCGTATCTTTGCTAATTCTTCGGATTCAGCATGCGTGCTGGGAATGCGGAAAAGAGCTATGGTTTTCCAGCCTCTGGCAGACCTCAAAGATCAGACTGACTTTGAGTAAGTCTTGCACTGCTTTCAGACCCACAACCCAATTATTGAACACTTTGTCAACACAGTATGAGGGAAAAAATGTGACCATTCACACAGACCTTTGAAAAATCTTAAAAACACTAATCAGCATTCAGACTCATTTGTGCAAGAATGTGGTATCTAAGAACATCTTGCCTCTTTCTTCATTGTGAATCTGGCTGCTCCTGACACCTGTCTCTTCATCTCCAAACTGCTCACAGAGCTGCAGGACTGAGAGTAGTTTGGATCGGGAGCCAGTCTGCAAGTCCTGATTGATATGGAACTGCTCATATCGAAATGTGTTCAGTTTTCTTGCTCATTACTATTTTGCCCTTAAGTAAAGAGAGGTTTAGATCAGTGAGCTCTCCCTCCAGCAGAACCACCCAATGGCCTTTGTC
Source organism: Cololabis saira (assembly GCF_033807715.1). NCBI lineage: Eukaryota > Metazoa > Chordata > Actinopteri > Beloniformes > Belonidae > Cololabis > Cololabis saira. Next base: position 28,111,933 of record NC_084594.1, on the reverse strand, counting down.
CCATATGAAACGGTGTTGCCCACTGCTACTCAAACAATGATGTCAGGATTTTATTTCTAAGAGTATTTCTAAGTTCTAATGTCTTTATTAATCTTATAATTGGATGATAAAGCAAGATTACATTTAGAATCAGTGTTTGATCAATATGTATCTTTTATACATGTTGGCAATAGCACTCCTTGTAGATGTCTAAAAAATAATTTAATTAAGGTTTAAGTGCAATATTTGGACTTGAATTTAATCATGTTGTTTGCCCGGCCCTCCTTCCATTTATGAATGTTGTTATTCGCAGACATCGTATACCAAAGACCCAGTGGTGGATCAAGCTCAGGCCCATCATGAAAATCCTTGCCAAGTACAACATCAACCTGGATACTTCTGAGAAGGCTACAATGGAGCATGTCATCAAGAAGAGAGGCTTAGTTCAGCAATAGTTTTTCAGCCGTATTACTCAGGACATGAGCTTATTCTGTTCCTTTAAAGCACTTTGTAAACTATGTCTCAATGTGAGTGCAATATGAATAAATCACTCCATTCATTGAAACATATCTAACAACATATCTACAACAGCTTTATAACATTGTGAATTGTGAGGGGAAGATGTAACAGTGGGGGAAAAACAGATATAATGCAGTTTATTGTAGTTTAACCAAAGAATAAAGTTTGGAATAAACTTGTACTTCATGCTTTGTTCCCTTTGTCATTTTTTTTTACATTCTTATGTTTCTCTTTCTATGTTTTATATTATTTGATAGTACAATACTCCTCTTTGAGGCACCACCTTATAGTGGTGGAGGGGTTCGCATTTTACAACGATCTGAGGAGCTCAGTTGTCCCTACCAGGTGATCCTACCAGGGGCTAGGGGAGGACCCAAACAAAGAGCAGCTCAAAAAACACCATGTGAAAAATTAAAACAAGGACAACCGTTTGCCCTTGCCCGGACGTGGATCCCTCACTCTGCTGGGGGATTTCAATGCTAATGCAGGCAATCACAGTGAGACCCTGAAGGGTGTGACTGGGAGGAAAAGCCCCTCTGATCTGAACCCGAGCAGTGTTTTGTTATTGGACTTTTATGCTTGTCATGGATTGCCCATTACAAACACCATGTTCAAGCATAGGGATGGATGCCCACAAGTGCACTTGGCACCAGGACACCCTAGGTCGCAGATTAATGATTGACTTCGTAGTTCTGTCATCAAACTTGCAGCCACATCATGCCATGGACACTCAGGATAAGAGAGGAGCAGAGCTGTCAACTGATCACCACCTGGTGGTGAGTTGGCTCCGGTGGTGACGGGGGATGCCAGTTAGACCTAGTAGGGTCTGGAGGGCAGGGACATTGAGTCTGAGTGAACCATGTTCCGCGCCTCCATTGTCTAGCAGTAGGCGTAAGGTGGTTGGTGCCTGTCGTGGAGGTAATCCCCGAATGTGCTGGTGGAAACCAGTGGTTAGGGATGCCGTCAAGCTAAAGAAGGAGTGCTGTAGGGCTTCTTTGGCTGTGGGACTCCTGGGGCAGCAGAGAGGTTCCAGCAGACCAGGCATACCTGGCTTCAAAAACATTGAACGCCTGCCGCGGCGTTGCGCCGCGCCTGCCTGCGCCCGAATTGAAGATTTTTTAATTTCACCGTGCCGCGCTGTGACGACATCTCGGCGCGTCCAATAGGAGAGAAGGTGGTGGAGGGTGAAAAAAAACTTGCAGGTTGTAGATCAGAGATGATCAAGATGGAGGAAAAAATTATCTTGGCTGTGAATCTGGTGTGATACAAGACTGCAGACCTATCGTGACCTCAATAAAAAAGGACAAAAGTGGAGAGAAATCTCCCAGCATTTGGACATACCAGGTGTGTTTAAAAGTGGTACAAGCCTGTATTCCCCCAAATCCTGTCTTGCCATGAAGATTTCATGGACCCATACCCTCCTTGCTGCTGCTGCTCGTCTCCTCCTCCTCAAAAGAAGAACTAAAGCCAGGGCTTTTCTTTGAAGCAGGGACAGATAAATTTTTCAAACCGAGCTGTAGGCTACTGTACCTCCAAACGAGTGGGAAAAGGGCGCCACACCAGAAAAACTTTTTTCGGTCGCCTAGCAACTTGCAACAAATATGTGCGCGATGCCCGCATGCGCGCCTTGCTCTGCGCCGACTCTGTGCCGACTCTGCGCCGACTCTGTGTCTACCCAGCGGTGTGCACAGCACAAACCACGTTCTATGTGTAAGCAGATTCAGAATTAGGTCTCCGCTTTTGCAGACGACTTGCTTCTGTTGGCTTCATCAGGCCAAGACATTCAACAGTGGTCCACAGTCAAAAAAAGGGTGAAGTGGCTTCTCTAGGTTGGGTATCAGATACTGCCCCAAGCTGAGGTGTTCAAGTATCAAGAGTCCTCTTCGCCAGAATTTTCCTTTTTTTTCTTCTTCTTTCTCATTCCTTTTCTTGAAGGACTAATAAAATATGGTAAACTGCCAAGAGGCATGGTGAAGGAGGGACACTCACATGCACACCCATGCACACATACACAAAAAAAGATTAAAATACATATATATTCATTAGGTTTTTACCAAACTTGGTATTAATGATTAATATACAGTATACGCAGATAAGGGAGAAAAAAAAAGGATCTCAGGGTTTTGTTCACGAGTGAGGGAAGATTGATAGACAGATCCAGATAAGCTGAAAGAAGTGGCTGCAAGACAGAAGTCTGGTCTGCCCTGCATAGGCTACTGTCCCGCGACCTTACCTCGGATAAGTGGACAAAGATAGATGGATGGATGGATGTTACAATATTTAGAAATGTGAATCATTTAATTCTGTAAAAAAAAAAAAATAAGCTGTTGCATAAATTAAGGTCAAAATTTTAAAAAGAATTCAGGATCTTTGACTGTATCGGATGCCTCCTGGACACCTTCCAGAGAGGTGTTCCAGGCATGTCCCCGGGGAAGACCCAGGAGGACATGCTGGAGAGACTATGACTGTGTCCCAATTCAGGGGCTGCGTCCTTCTGAGGACGCGGTCTTCATAGGCCACGCCTTCGAAGACCGCGAAGGCCATACTGAAGGCTGGACGGATGCTAGTGAAATGAGACGGTCTAGCCTGTGGGGGATTTCCTGATTGCGTCACCAGCTGTTCCCGCCCTTGTCCTACGTCACTAAACTAGGCTGACCATATTTTGATTTTCAAAAAAGAGGACACTCAGCCCGGCCACGAGATAGCCTACTTAAATGATACTCGCAGTTTACTCAAAGATTCGTTATCATTTTAATATATTTAAAGTTAATATGTATGGATATAATATTCAGTTATATTACAAAATAATATCTCTCAAAGACGGAAATTAGATAGGCTTCTCAGAAGTTACTCAACTTTTTTATTATGTCTAAAATAATAACAGTTACAGTCAGTACTCGAATTGTAAAAAAAAATCAGGGGGGATGGTGGATTTTATCATATGGGGACAGATTGTGCTGATTACAAATAATATAATATATTACAAATAATAGCAGTGACCAAAACACCTGCAGAAATACTGCAGGAATGACATAGCAGCAGTTAAATGCAGCCTTCTGTAAACTTTAAATATCCACTGGGCTTACATCAAATACATCAAAACACAACAATAAAAAACACTTTTCTGAACTTATCAATATGACTCTGTCCTTCACAGGATAAGTAAAATGGATCACTGCAAAAACTCAAAATCTTAACAAGAATATTGGTCTTATTTCTAGTTAAAATGTCTTATTTTAGTTAAAAAAAATCTCATTAGACTTTAAACAAGACTCATCACTGGAAAAAACATCAATTTTCACTTGTTTCAAGTAGGTTTTCACTTAAAATAAGTAGAAAAATCTGCCAGTGGAACAAGATTTTTTTGCTTGTAATGAGAAGATAAATCTTGTCCCACTGGCAGATTTTTCTACTTATTTCAAGTGAAAATTTACTTGAAACAGATGAAAATTGTCAAATAAGTTATTTTTCTGGTGATGACTCTAAATGCTGAAATAGCAGTAAAACCACATTCATTGTTATTTCAGGGGGGATGATTTTGACCGTTTTTATTTCAGGAGGTAATGCTTTCTGGCACACTCTCGACTCCCGGGACCTCCGTAAACTGATTTATGGTTCCGCGTTACACCAACGCAGAACCTACGCCGTATGGTACGCAGCGACGCGCAGGTACGTTGCGCATCGCCGCGTACCATACGGCGTGGGCTCTGCGTCGATTTAGCGCGGATTACGTCACACACGCTGAACCAAACAAGGATAACTGGGGGGCGCACACACATATACACACACACAAAAGGAAAACCGGACATTATCATCAATTTATAAAACCCGCCCGGACGCCCCGGACAGGACGTAAAAAGAGGACATGTCCGGGGAAAAGAGGACGTTTGGTCAGCCTACACTAAACAAAGTAGAAAGAAAGAAAGATAGACAGACAGCAAGATAGACAGACAGAAAAAAAGAAAAAGAAAGAAAGAAAGAAAACACGATAGAAAAGAAAGAAAGAACCAAAAAAGCCAGAAGTTTTGTTTTTGTTTTTTTTTGTTTTTCATTTAGTTGGAGGAGGGAGAGGCGTGTCCGCCGGCGCCGGCGGAAATAATATATTTTTCTGACAAAATTTGAATCTGAAAATATTTTTCTGGAAATAAATATTTTTCTGACTGTGCGCAATGAATCTTGGGATATGGTGGGCCGCGGAGGATACAACCGATGGATCCTTCAAACAGCGGGAAAAGAAGGCTGCATTTGTGGGCTGCATTTGAAGGAGCCTTCGAAATGGTACAACCTTCGGCGCGCCGCTGTGACGTAATCGGCCTTCAAATCCAGCCTTCAAAGGACGCAGCCCCTGAATTGGGACACAGCTTATGTCTCTTGGCTGGCCTGGGAACGTCTCGGACTCCCCTCGGAAGAGCTGGAGGAAGTGTCTAGCATACCTGTCAAGCAGAGCCATCTGGGAGATTTGTGAGGCCCTGTGCGAAATGGCCGGGGAGGGCCCTCGTGCGTGAGCGTAGCGAGTGCGCGCAAATTTTGGGGGTTTTTCGGGTCATATCGGGTGTCTATATGCGCAATTTTAACTCTCCAATTAGCAAAATACTGGATACCTTCCCCTGCAGTAGCGGAGCGTGGGTCTCAGTACAGACGGGGTGGAGTATTCTCGATGGGCCCTTATGATAGTCATTTTAATGTTCAACAACACCTCATCCTACCCATCAAACAACATTTATTCTTACTTTTATTGAGCCAAGCCTATAGGCCAATGCTGCAGAAACCAGAGTAAAGTCACAAACTTGTTCAGAAGAACACACACACACACACACACACACACACACACACACACACACACACACACACACACAAGCCTGACAGCTGTCAATCACATGGCGCTGAAAACTCAGATAGTCACGGACTGACTCAGTTCCATCTTGGATGCAGCTTAAATATAAAAAAAAAACATAACTGGTCTAAAATTACACAATCTATTTAGATAGATAGACACAGCGGTCTATAACATCATTTCTGAACTCTAACAGAGAATAGACTCGGCGGTCTCGTTGACAACAACACAAGCACATTCAAATAGGCAGGTGGTCAAGAATACCACAACATTCTGATAAAGACATTATTTAAGAAGGTTACACTGACTCACCATAGTTGACTCTTCCATAACCCAAAATAATCCAGGTAATAAGGAAAACGGGGTAACATTCAAAACTTTGTACATGCTTAGTCCTCTTTTAAAGTTTAGCGCTCAACTCCTTCATGGCAGCAAATTTGCCAAGTCGGTAAATTGCTGTAACTGTTAAGGCTGATTTATGGTTCCGCGTTACACCAATGCAGCGCCTACGGCGTAGTGTAAGCGGCGATATGCACGTACGTTGCGCGTCGCCGCGTACCCTACGGCGAAGGCTCTGCGTCGATTTAACGCAGAACCATAAACCAGCTTTAACAGACAATCAGCGTTGGCTCACAGCTCTGATGCGTTCAGGACAGTTGTAAAGTAAGAATCAGCCTACACTGGCCGCACAATGTACATTTTATCGTAATTATAGCCTACAATTTACGATGGAACGTGACTGTTGATATTTATAAGGGGAAAAAAAACGAAAAAAAAAAACGAAAAAAAAAGAAAAAAAAAACGGCCCACAGCGCGAGGCCCCGTGCACACCGTCGCACGGTTCGCACACCCTTTGCGGCGGCTCTGCTGTCAAGTCTCCCGTTTTGGCCGGGAAACTACCTTATTTTACCCCTCTGTGTGTACGTGATAGTGTTAAGTAGGTTAACCAAGTACAGAATCACATAATGTCAGTCAAACTCTGATACAGCTGCCACTCAGGAAGGGTTATCATACCAAAATATCATCTACAGACATGGATATTTTCAAAAATTATAAGCAAGTTTTGTCACCTTGAGTGGTACTGACAAGTGAAATTTGGGGCTCTGGCCCGCTTGAGTTGGAAATGGCAGTAAAACTCCATTACCCATAATACCGCTCTTCCGCCCCGCCTTCCTGCTGCGTGATTGGTCAGCAGACACATTTCAAAAAGCAGTGCGCGGCGGCCGGTCGGAAGCTAAACGCTACGAGCAATTATAGCATACATTTGGGAATACCTGCTCCTCAAACGAACATTATGTATGGTAAACATACTGTTTTTTAGCGGGGGAAAAAGTAGTCGTTGCATACGTTGAACGCATCAAGTAAGTTCTAGTTAACGTTGTCGTAAATGTTAAACTGCTAACTCTACAACATTAATTACGAGCTGCTTCAACCACTTTATCACCGGTTAAATGTAGCACGGTTTGTCTTTTACCGACGTGTCTTCTACAGGCATAAACATGAAAGTGGACGAGTACATCAAGCGGATTGCGTCCGTTGAAGGGACGAGGCTTTTATTTCAAGAACTAGAGGTTAGTATAACCACAGTTTTAGGAATCACATTTATTCCCAACTAGGGTTGCCAACCGTCCCTTGAAAAACGGAATCGTCCCGTATTTATAAACTAAAGTAGCGTCACGTATTGAGCTGAAAAGGGACGCACTTTGTCCTGTATTACTGTGAGAGTCAGAAAATAGTCATAAAATGCCAATGGAAAATGTCATTGAGCTGTTGAGTTCATAAGTTATTTTATATTCTGTTTTACCACATCTGTAGCCTACAGTCATGGCCTTTGAGGCACAAATTGTTGGTTTTATTCTGTTTGCTATATTGTTTTTTTTCCCACTGTCATAAAGCTGCTTTGTTTTTATTTGCTTGCTTTGCTTATCTTCTCTTGACATGTAAAGCACTTTGAGTTGCATTCTATGACAGGAAAGGTGCTATATAGATAAAGTTTATTATTATTATTATTATTATTATTATTAAATAGGTTTACACGTTTTCTACAGACTTTCTGTTTGCACTTTTGTTGTTGCACTAAAAATGTGCACTATTACAGAATAGATGCTGCTTTTTTCTATTGTTTTATATTCATTTATACAGTTTTAAGTTAAGCAGGACAAGTTTCTGTTTAAGAAGGATACTTATTTTAGTCAGTTCATTTTTTTTATTTTGTATTAAAGTGAATTGCTGGATAATAATTTGTTTTCCATGTGTTCATGGCATTCAAAAATATGCATCTAATTCAATTCAGGTTTGAGTCAAATAGTTAAAAAATCGTTTCATTCACAAAAAAAGGGGCTAAAAAAATTAACCACGCCAGGAAGGGTGAAGGCAATCGGTTTGGCCGGCTCTGCCGATGAGGTGTCCCTTATTTATTTTTCAGGGTTGGCAACCCTATTCCCAAAATACGTACTGTTTCTCTAATCTTATAGCACTTGAGTGACTATAAACTCACAGTGGCCAATGAGTCTTTCTGTTTTACATTTTGCAGAAATATATCAAGAGTCAGCCCGGACTCCAGGGGCGAACAGTGTGTGACAGGGTGATCAGAGCCTGTAACCATCAATTTGAAAAAGGATCTCTGGACTTTGATCATATCAGTCAGTTGGTAAAACTTGTTGAGCTTTCTCTTCATGGCTATGAGATATCTGCTGAATTTGTGCCACAGACCAGTCCGTTGTACATTGAAAAGATCATTTTCCATATTGTCAAAAAACTGCGATCCCTGGAGGTCCCTATGCTATGCACCCACGTAGTTGGGCTGCTTTACAACAGGCTTTCCACAAGACAAGAGGTATGAATTATTGGTTCTGTTCTTGTGCATGTCCAACACCTACAATACAGTGCGTTTTTCAGAATTGATAATGTTTTTATTATCTTTAGGCTCAAGATGATTACTGTCGTGTTGTGCGAGGCTGCTTCTCTGTGCTTTGGAATGAGTCATCGGATGCCGAAGAGAAGAAAATCCTGAGTCATCGGGACAAACTATCCTATCAGATGCAAGCTTTAAACTTCCTCTTGTTGTTGGACATGGAAAATGCAAGTCCTTCATTCTCCAAAACTCCTGTATTCACAGAGGATTTCATGAATGAGTTCGAAAGTAGGTGTGGAGTCGTGACAAAAGAAGATGCTCTTTTCCTCCTTCAAGAAATGGACACACTTTTCAGCAGAGCTTTCACTCATGACAAGGGCTCTGAACAAAAGAACTTAAAGCAGGATGGAGAGGGATCGAGTTTTTATGTTTTTTCTAAAATGTTGCCGCTCACAATGAAAATACTTTGTAAATCCAGTCATCACAATCTGGCTTCCAAATTCTTGAAGAAAATAGAGGGCAAGGTTTCAGGCTTGGTTGACTACCAGCCTACAGCACTTGTGCTTAGTAAATGGGGAGTGAACATTCATTCTGACATGCAGGCCAGCAAACAGAGTGGCCAGGCTTTGACTGAGTGTGCCAGGGCCTTGCGGTCTCTCCCAGATGACCTGAGCAGCAGAGATGGCCACGCAGTTCTGTACGGTTGTGCTTTTGTGGTATGGGCTGTTGAAAGTGAGTCCAACAAGGTATTAAGCGGACCAGTGCTTCTGTCTCTGTTTTCTTTTCTTGAGGAGTACCAAGAGCGGATAATGAGGATGCTAAACAAGGTTAGTGTGGAGGAAAAGGTTAGGAGGAAAAGGTTTTTATTTTCTAGAAAATAACCCTCTTTATTTTTTTCTTTTGTAGTGATAATTATTCTGCTTTTTTCCATTTGGACTTTGATTAACAGGTTGAAGGCAGCAGACTGCAACAGGCCCTTTGCTTGAGCATCTGTGAAGGCTTGGTGTTTTCAAAAGAGAGCATGCTTGCATCGCAGGTACGTGTTTCTGTACATTGCACTTTGTTGATGAAGATTACAATAATGATGATAACAATAACTAGTTAAAGGAAAAATGGATCCCTCTGACAGAATGTTACAAGAGCAGTTCTGGTTTGGGCTTTAGGTACTGATTGATTTGTTGTATTTAGTTAGAGAACAGCGACACGCTGAACCGAGTGGTGCTGTACTGCCAGGCCACAGCTGGGGTGTTGATGACGGAGCTTCGCAAGTGTGCCAATGAGAACCTCTTCATCAAAGCAGGTGATTGCACTTGCTTCCATAATTGCAGAACATGGACGTTTACATTTTATTTATTTTTTTACTCATTATTAATCTTGTGTCGTTCACCATATGCACTATAGTGGTTGCTGTGAGCCACCTTGCTTGCGGGCTGTACAACCGAGGCCTCTATGACCAGGCCTTCAAGCTGATCGAGATCCTCTGCAGGGATCTAGGGAAGAACTGCCCCGTCTCACTGCCTGTTGATAGAGTGAGTTGGTTATATTTCACTAATTATATCAAATTCAAGCATCACTTATATTTTTGATAAATTATATTTTAGAGCTTTGCTGTAACGTTTTATTTATTTATAACACCCAGTTGAATCGACCATTCATGCTGGCTGTGCTTACATCACGGCGGGCTGGAGAATTGGAGCGAGCGCTGCAATGGGTGATCCTGTGGCTGAAGGCTCTTGGGGACAACATCACTACTCACATGGCTGAGCCAGTCACTCTTTGGGTGAAAACAAAAATGGATGCCTGCAACTCTGAGGTTTTAAAACTCAGGTACAGACTATTACAAATAAAGCAGCTTCTGCTGAGTGCTTCTATTGACTTTGTTGTGCAGAACATTAAGAATAATTCAACAATTGTCTGTCTTCTGTTTGTCATCTCCTGGAAAAGGACTTTACGTGATGGCTTTGGTCCAGATGTCCCAGATGAGCGAGTAATGCTTTGCCTTTTGGAGGAGGAGTTGCGTGTCTATAAGGAATTGCCAAAAGACACAGCCCAAGAACGTTACAACACACTGTGTGATCTCTTAGAAATCTGCCATGAGGAGAGTCCTCTGACTCATCTACGTGCTGTCTACCTCTGTGAAATGGCACAAGTTGTGTGCTTCCAGGACTTCAGTGAGCAGACTGACTGGTAGTTACTTATCTACATCTTTTATAATAAATGTGAATATTTTGGTTTGCAAAAGTGTTGAAATTACTTACATTTTAAACTAAACCTTTTTTTTGCCGCAAACACAGAACATCTTCTAAAGTAATTACAATTAAATTAATTGCAGAAACTTATCTCGTATCCATTTTTGTTGCCTTTTAAACTATATGGTAATAAATAACACATCAAAGAGTTGTTGGCTGCTGTGCATCGCTCACATTGATGTTTGTTTATGACTGCACAGTTCGGCGGTTGATTTCACCCATGAAGCTTTGCGGCTTCTTAAAGAAGAACCAGAGACTCCAGAGAACACAGACAGACTCCAGGATGACAAAGCTCATGCCTTGCTTTGGGATTATATCTGCAGTCTGGAAAAGAAGCTACAGGAGGTGATTGGTTAAAATATATATATATATATATATATATATATATATATATTTATTATTATTTAAAAAAAAAAAATGTATGTAATTTGCGTGGGAATGACCGCATGGGGGTAGGCTTCAACGTTTGCCAATTTGGAGCTGAGAGTTTAAAGAAGTGTTAATTGTGTTATACTGTTAAGAAGCAAGTATTTTTCCAAAGCTGATCAAGCATTTACATTTTTTTTTTTTTGGTGCCAGGCAATTGAGTGTAATAGAAAACGGGGAGAGTTGCGTGAACAGATGCTGTGTGTAGGTAATCCCCCTAGCAATAACGATTTGGATTACGAAGACAAGAAGAAAACGTGTGACTACACTCTGGTTTATGAAGGCCTCAAATTCAACCTGGCTACAGACAACGGTAGGAATTACCTGTTCATTTTCTTCATGGCCGTTTTCTTGTTCTACTTCCTGATCTTAGTGTTTTTGTTGGTCTTGGTTTTTTGTTCATGTTGTCAATCGTTTTCGTTCTTGTTCTTCTCCTTGTTCTTGTAACACTTATCCCATTGCAGACACTTTATTTGTAAACTATACCAGTAGTTGCTGCTTTAGAAGGCATGTGTGCTTGCTTGGTCAGATAAATCTAAAAAATAACAGTTTTAACTCTTAAGTTTTTTTTTTTTCCTTTCTTTCTTGATAGAGTTCTGTCAGCCACTGGAAAGAGCTCTGGATGTGTGGTCTGCTCTTTTTAAGAGCCGAGCCCTGCCCTCTGTCAGGAACACCAGACAAACCTGCAGATCCATTGCTGTGGCTGCTGCACTCTTTAGACTCATGGGAAAGGTACAAACACCAAATGTGTGCAAACTATTCCATGGGGTTACTTTTTGGTGGTTGTTTTTTTTATCATTTCCTTAGCTTTTGTAGAAAGAAGAAAATAAAAACAGTAGGAAAAAAGATACACCAACTGATTGAGGCAGATGGCCGGTTTTGCTGGAAGCATTTTTTTTTCCTAGTTAATTTAGGTTTTCTATTTTCCCCTTCTCCTCCCCTCTGTCGTATTGAGCTCGCACAGGACGGGGATTTGCGCCATAGTGAAGACACAATACAATCTCTTGGGTTAGGCTGTTATGGCCAACATATGATTTCTAAATATAGATTCGACTAGAATTAATTGGATTTTGACTAAATTACAGTATGTGTGCGATTTTTGTTTTGAATTGGTTATATACAATTGAACTGACAAAAGCTTTGAGCCTCTTTTTAAATATCTAAGTGCCTCTCATGATTCATAAAGGATTTTATTACTTATTCATATGCACTTACATTTTTCTAATTCATAGACCTCTTTATTTGACTATTGACATGCCCTGATTTTATTATATCCATCTCCGCTTAAAACAGAGTAATACACGTCCAAATGTGTATATACCGTATTTGAAGCTGTACTGTTGGAGCAAGTTTGTTTTTATGTAATGGCCATTTCATAGTGTGCTTCAGGGTAAGGACTGACAATTATTTTCATAAATACATATTTTTCAAATTGCTTTATTCTCTTACTTAGTCTTTGAAGGCATTGGAAACTTACCAACTTGGAATTGGATTTTCCCGTGAACTTGCTGACGCTCGGAGTTGTGCGAGCTTTCTCTGTCAGTCAGCCAGCATCCTCCTGGATATGGGCAGCCCTGAGTTGGCTCTGGTAATGCACATTTAAAATTTTTGTCCTTGGTAAAGTGTGTCTTAATCATATCAGTATTCTAACTGGTGTTTTTGTTTTAAGCTGGAGTTTTCTGATGTAATTTGTTTCTTTTAGGCCCAGTTGGATGAAGCTGAAAAAGTTCTAACTTCGGATTCTGCAGATGAAGGACCTTCTTCCCTCTCCACCCTGGTTGTTTTATTGAAGGCTCAGTATTTCTACAGTGTTGGACAGGTATGTAGCACTGTAACATGTGGACTTTTGTAATAGTTAACATAAGGCACTGATCTCTCTTGTTTGGACATATTTCAGATTGACTATGGAGTACCGTATCTGTGTGAGGTGCTTAAAATAGTCAATGAGCCAAAACAGTCAAAGACCTGGTACCTGTTGCATGCACGTGCTCTCCAGACTTGCAGCGCTTACCTGAGTTTGGACACAGCTCAACTGCCCCAAAGCCAACGCAGCCTTATCACCCAGCACGGTTAGCAAGAGCGTTTGTAACTATTCATACCGTTACAAACTTGCATGGCTTTGAGTTGTCAATTTGCACTGTGAGAAAATGGCATGGTAAGAGTCTTTTGTTTCAGGTACAAGCACCCCTGATGCTGCCCTTTATGAAAGTTTGAAACTCCTCCAAAGCCTGCTAGTCACTTTAGTGGGAAGGGGCCTTTGTGGGAATGATGATAGCAATTCAGATGTGCACTTCGTTAACCAAGGTATGTTTTGTCCTACTCTGTAAAACTAAGCTGGTGCCTTTTTTGCATTTCTATATACCGGTAACTGTTTCTCCCACTTTTCTCTGACCTCTTGAGCAGGAGACAACCTGGTGCTAAAGTGGCAGCTGCTGTCAGAGCTGTTGACCTGCTCTATGAAGATGGTGGCTGTGCGAAGCAGCTGCGGTGCTGTAAATGATGCCAAACTCCAATGCTTGGATGCCCTGAAACTGGCCGTCAAGCTACAAGCACTTACGCAGTATGTAGAAGTACATGCTAAAACGTAAATAGGGATGCGAACATCCAGTTTTAGCTGGACATCTGTTGCTTGATGTTATGTTCTGTCTTTTTATTACTGAACACAAAGCTTACATGGTCATTATAAATGGCTGTAAACATCATGATGGAACTGTCTTTCCCTTGGAATCAGCATTCTGTTTTTGAACTTGCTTTAGATGTGCCGAGTTGTTGGTGATCAAAGCAGAGTTGGAGCTGATGCAGGGGGAGAGTGCGAAAAGTAGAGCTGATTTAGATGCTGTCAAAAACCTTCTGGAGTGCAGCTCAGGTCTGTGAACAATGTATTTTTTTGTTTTTCATTGTTATAATTTTGATATAAATATACATAAAACATGAAAAATATACAATTGCATTCACTACTTTGACCATTTAATTTAGATATACTCTGATGCCTTTTTTTCCCAATACCAATTTTAATAGCTGGAATTTATAGAAAAGGTGTTTATAATTTGACATTTGAACACACTCTGGTCCAATTTTCTTTGAGGAATTTCTCTCATTTCTGAAAAGCAAACTCCAGGGTTTGCTGCTGCAGTCCCTCTTTTGCTTTGATTTGATTAAGTTGCGCTTTGTCGTGTGATCCTATTCATGGCTTAACAAACACTTGTGTATGTCACGGTTTCCCTGGTTGGATGTTTCAGCCTAATATAACACTATTGCCAACATAACGCTAATGCAACAACTCACGTGCTGCTGCTAACTCGAAATAGGAAGTTATAAGCCAATATCATCTAACTTATGCTGGTTTTCAAAGCAACAATGGAAAAAAACTGGGATTCTGATTGAAAACTGTGGTATTGGGTGGTGAGGTGCATAGATGTAAATATTCTGTGATATTGTACTTATTTTAAGAGGTATCTGTGATTTATTTCTAATATCTGTATTGGAACATCTCTTATTTATGAATTTTTACACATACTTTCCATATTGTATCAGTTCAGTCTTTTTGTGTAATGATATTTTAGACCAGTGTCTCCCAGCCCTGTCCTCAGCCGAGCATATTTAGAGATGTTTCCCTGCTCAGACACACCTGACTGGATGACCATCAGCTTGTCACAAATATTTTTTTGATAATTTGAGCCAGATGTTTCTGAGTAGGGTTGGGAAATGCTGTTTTAAGCCCCTTTCACACAGAGATTCCGCAATATTGGTGTAAAGAAGTCCTGCCAATACGCCGCCTTTGTTGGTTCACACAGAACCATACAACGCCGGCATAACGCCGCTCCCGTCTGTAAATTCACACAGCATGCCGGCGTTCCGCAATCAGAGGCGTGACGACAGCGTCAGCGTCTAGTGGCATGCCGGCATGCCGGCTGTGTCATTCACACAGACCCCGTTTCGGCTCTGTGACTACCTCCGCTGCCGGCTTATTGGTGGGGCCACTTGGCCCCCCCATTCCGCCTCCGTGACTTTCACACAGAACAGCGAGGCGGCTTAAAGGCGCAACGTTCCCGCCTCGAACTGGCTGTGTGAAAGGGGCTTAAGACTGTAAAGCCCAATTTTAAAAATAATTTGTTTGCAATGTGGTTCTCCTGGATTTATAAACTTTCCTCTTTTTTTTTTTTTTTTTTAAGATTTTTCTGATCAGGTTCAGAGAGCAGATGTGAAGATCAAACCAAGGAAAGGTCGTCCAGCTCGGAAACCTCAGTCTCCACTTCCGACAGTGGAAGATGATCAGAAGTACATTCTGAACACAAGGTGGCCTGACAAAGTCCCTGTAATGGAGAATCTGTCCAGCTCCCCACCTTTCAAAGCTGTGCCTAACCGCTGGCTCCCATCCTTGACACATGAGGCGCATTGTTGGTGCCCCTGCTGCTCTGAGCCCTCTTTGAGCCATGCCACTGCTCGCTGGGCAGTTACACAGGCTGATCTGGTTCTTCAGCTCGATCCCAGTGATACTAGTACTGGTTTTAAACTTTACGGGACAACTCTCAGCCGCTGTAAAAGTGTTACCATGCGACTTAAGGAAGAATTGTCTAAGCTCTTCCCTCCCTGCGGTCCTGCCAAAGGCGTTTCTAAACCCGCACTGATGCAAGATGTGATGAGCCGCGTTTACCTGAGCATGGCCCTGAATCGGCTGGACATGAGGCCTAACAAGGGCTATAGTATTTGGAGAATACTGGAAGCTGGCTTAGCATTTGTGGATTCCACACGTGCACCTGCCATAAGGCCTGTAAAAGCAGGCCTACTGGCAACCAAAGCCATTGCATCACTGATGATCTTGGCTGCCAAAAAAGGTTGCAGTCCAGAGGAACTCTGTTCAAATGTCTGGACATGGCATCCACCTGAAGATGATAAAGAGGGCAAAACAGAGCAGAAATTAGCCCCCCCCTCATCCATTGTTGGAAAGACAAAAGACTTGATTAAAAAGCCTGATACAACTGACGGAAAAAAGGAGACAAAGAAAGTCAAGGCTGTCAAACCCAAGATTCGAGTGACTAGTTCTTCAACCAAGGAAAAGGCTCTGGGTCTCAGGACACCTGTACAGGCAAAGTCTAAATCCTTGAAAGATCTTAAACCCTTTGACTTCAACACAGTGGTGCCAACTTTAGCTTGCACTCCTGTTCAGAAGGTGAAATGCCCCTCTTCAGTCCAGAAAACATCAAGGACCGGCACTAAGCTGCAGTTTCATGTGTACGAGGAGTTGTCACCGGTTCAAGACACACCCCTGCCTGTGCCTGCCGCGCCCAAAAGGACGAAGAAGTCGCTTTTTATGGTGAGCAAAAGAGAAGTTTTATTGTTACAAGATAGATTCAGTACTTTTGAATCAGTACAATTTAAATTTGGCGTCGTGACCTTTTTTATTAAAGTTTTTATTTTGTAAGTATACAAATGTATTGAATGCGATTGCATTTCAGTTTTCTGTAAAGAAGATTCTCAAAGGGCTATTAGCCGGGAGGGGAACAAGTTTTATAATTTTAAGATTGTAGATTTACACAAGTTTTTATGAAAAATATTTTAATGTTTTAACATAGGTGGAATTTAGTGACGAAAGTGACTCGGAGGCTAAAACCCAAGCGGAGGTCCAAGTAAAGGCAGAAGTCCCAAAAAAACTAACTAGTAGAAGAGCTGGCACCCGTGCTAAAACAGCCCCGGATCCAGCTGTGGACAAGATGCCAGTTAAGAGGCAGGCCAAGGGGAAAAAGACCACTGCCGTTCCTCGACGTATTTCTTCTGAGGATGATGACTACTTGATCTGCAAGCCCGCTTCCACACGAAGTGGAAGAAGCAGAAGATTGGCACCTAAACTGGAGGAATCGGAGGAGGAGCCAGACATAATGAGGACCATTGAGGAGGAAGCTATGGAAGTTCTACACATCAGCTTTGAAAAGCTAAGGACATCAGACACTGAGGCTGAAGATGATTCAGCTTCAAGTAAAGATAACAGTATGTATTTCGTGCACACACAGTTAACCTAGAGTTTAAAACACAGCTCATAGTTTTGATAACGTTTGCGCAGTGTCTTTGTATATTTAAAAAAAAAAAAATCTCTCTTAAGACGTAGATCTGGAGGTGGTGCGGAGGGATATGCGTGACTTGGAGCAAGATGAGCTGCTTGAACTGAGGAGCGGAGGTCATCTAAGAGAGGATCTGCAAATCGATGTGGCTCAGGCAGACAGCAGGCCAGGTAAATTCTGCTTCATCAACGATGCTATATCGTTCAAATGTTATGACAAAAGGTTGATTAGTGCTATATTGCATTGCCTAAATTGTTGACACCTTTTTATTTTATTTATTTATTTTTTTTCTCCTCTCCTCCTCTTCCTAGATGATGTCTCACTGGAAGATGTACAATCATTGCTCCGTTCAGCCTGGCTGGCACTTCAGCACTTTCCCTGTCCTGTTATATATCCGACCATCTGTGCTCTTCTGGCCTCGAGTATGGCACAAGACCCCATAACTACAGCAATGCTACATAGCCAGTCCTTAGGAGTCACAAGTCGCCATCGCACAATCCGGCATCTGTCCAATCCTCTCCAGTAAGCACATCTTCTGATGTATTATGTACTTTCTTACTTTATAGTTTACCTTTTTACTACACTTTTTTTTTTTAAATGCTTGTTTTAAAATATTGCTAAAACCCTGGCAACGTGCAACTACTAAAATTCTACCGAGTTGCATTAATACCATTTGTGTTTAAAAATGAACACCTTTTTGTTTTCTTGTCATCCTGATAGAAGACTGAAAAAGAAAACCAACGACATAGCAGAGAAGATGGATTCTCTGAGTTTGAATGAGGTCCCCCAGACTGTGTCCACAACCTCTACTGAACAGAGGGTTTCTCGGATGGAGGACCTCTTCTCATTCTCCACTGCTGACCCCTCATCTTTCCCTCAGAGCCACTGCCATGAATTTACCCAACAAATTCAACACCTTCCTCCAGGTATGCGTTGTGTTGAGCGTGACATAAAATATTTGCTAAACTAAGCAAGTATATGTTAGACACTTTAGCCTTTTTCAAAAGCCTGTTCAAGTTTTGGCTGATTCTTTCATTCTTAAACTGAAGATAAATAGGAACCTATTTAAATAATTCATGTAATGGATCTTTTTCCTCTGCATCTCTTGTACAGGAGTGACTGTGTGTTTGATGACTGTGCTTGGAGTTAGACCAGGGCAGATGGGGGACAGTATCCTATTATCACGTCTTGGGAAGGATTCTGCACCTGTCACTCTTCATATCTCAACATCTAAGCAACAGGTGGGGGTGATCATATGTTGCAGCTTTAGGAATCTAGAGATTATTGTCCAGTAGTTGTAGCTGTAAATTAATCTGGGATAAAAGCATTTTAGTAATGGGGCTTCTTTTATTTCTTAACTTTTTGTATTTTTACTCTGTTTATTTGTGCTGCATGCATTTTTTTTTTCAGTATTAACATAATTTGAATGTCTTAATAACGACATATTGCAACTACATTGTTCTTTTTCCGTACAATTTTAAGATGGGCAGGGTGGACTGGCTGGGGAAGAAGATGGAATACACACAGGACTGCATGTTGTTAGTAAAACATGCAATGTTGCTGACATTTTTAATGAGTGTTGATTTATAAGCAAGTATTTAAGTATATAGTTTTAGTGTCTTCCTGGTTTGCTCCTAACACTCTTCAGAAAGTGAAAAGCAAACAGTTTTCTCAAACTGATTTAGTCATACATGTGGTGCAATTCAGTTTAGTCTATATTAGATGTCATGTCAGCAACTTTTAAGCTCTGACATTACCGGTACATAAGGCGGACATGTCCAGCTGAGGCCATGTTGATCCTCCACTAAGTGGCTGCAAGGAAAAAAACAACACTGCATGATGTAACAGAGACTTGAATGACAGTGGCATGCAGACAGCAGCTGTTTGTTTTGGTGCCTTTTTTGTTTTTCCTTTCTTCTTGTCCCCGCCAAGCAGAGTAATTATATTTAATGAAAACTAACACTTACACTGGAACCAAGAGTGAAAGAAATGATCCCGTTAACTATAAAAATCTTTAGTTTTTAATTTTTCTTTTAGTTGAGTAAAAACTAAAATTATGAATCCAAAACTAACTGAAATGAAATAGAATCATAGTTAAAATGCACTTTTTTTTTTTTTTTTTTTAACTTTTTTTTTTATGCAGCTTTATTTTTCGGATTCTTTTTTTTTTTTTCTCCAAATTTAATGACTCAAAATCAAGAAGAAAGGATTGTTGATGGGATTTTTCTTTTGTCTGTATAGTAGTAAATCCTTAGCTCCAAGACTAAAACTAACCAATTTTTCAACACTAAAACTACCAATGCACTTGGTAAAACAACAAAACTGAAATTATCAAACAAACTGAAAAATGTAATACAAATAAAAACATACAAAATTGAAACGTTTCATAACTCTGCTGCTAACTCATTGGTGGGGGTCCAACGCCTGAATATGAAAATACAAATGAAGATTCTCTGTTGGGCGTGGACAGAGTGGTTCTTTAGGACACTGAAGCGCTTCAATAAAGGAATTAATATGAGGCTTTAGTACCGACCAGTCTACACACAATTTTAAATAATTGAAATGAGAGCACACCAGGATTACATGAAAGGAAATTTGGCCAAGGACGTTGGCCAAAAGTTGAGGTATACTCTTGTAACTTCATTGTAACTTTTATGACTATAATTTGAGCTAAAGACAGATTTGTCTGTGTTGTTCAGCACAATGTTAGTTGGCTGGTGCAAGAGATGGACAGCATTCTGGTGGAGCAAAAGGTTGTGAGTTGTGTGGCTGAAAAAGCGAAGTGGTGGGACGGTCGGCATGCTCTCAACTCTCGACTAGAGGTAAGACATTCAGATCGGCACTGATGGGAAAGATGACGAGGGGTCGTTATAACTTCAATCAGAAATGTATTCCACCCCGATGTAAAGTAATCATTTCACTAAGCTGTGCTCTTTCATCAGATTTTTCACCATTAAACCAAGTTAAAAACACTTTGCCATCTTTTAGCAACTGTTGAAGGAAATGGAGGGATTGCTTGGATGCTGGAAGAGCCTTCTTCTCCCACTTTCATCGGATCCTGAGCTCTCCAAACAGGCCGATCACCTTTGGAAGGCTTTGTCTGCAAGAGGAGTTGCAGTCAGTGAGGAGATGCTGAAGGTATTTTTTTTCTCTCTGCTGCATGAACTTTTAGCATCAGCTTTATTTTTGACACGCAACTAGAAGAAAAGTAAGGCCAAAGTTGATAAATTGTCTGAATTGTTCCTCAGGCGGTGCTGTCTGCGTCATCTCTGCTGTCGGAAGAAGATCTCAGAAGATTTGCACTAGGATTTTCTCCACAGTGGGACATGGAGTGTGATCATCTTCTTCATAAAGCAATGTCTAAGCTCTCGGAGAGAGATGAACCCCGAACTCATGTGGTTCTAATCTTAGACAAGGTTTGATTGTCTTTATGTAGATTAAGACAGAAGCCAGGCTTTACAGTTGTCTAATATTAAATGCAATTGCAATGTCATCTGTTGGAAAACATCTGTTTATCAGCTTTTTTCTTTTTTCTTAATGCAGTACCTTCAAAAGCTGCCATGGGAGAGCATGTCCTTTTTAAAGCCTTGCTCTGTGAGTCGAATGCCTTCTTTGCATTCACTGCTTGGACTCCATGTTCAGAGAGAGGTGAGCTCAGTGTTACAATGGCCAGTGGTGGTGTCATAATTAATACACAGCCATATTCAGTTTGTAAATATGAATATCATTGATTCAATACTCCCTGACAGATGGATTCTCAGTCCATCCTGACTCGTGGTGTAAATGCAAAGAAGGTGTTTTATGTCCTGGACCCTGATGGCAATTTAACAAACGCCCGGGATCGATTCAAAGACTGGTTTTGCAGGTGAGGGAAATATTCATGATTTAAAATGGAAAATACTGATGTTTACCTACATGTTCTTTCCCATCTAAATAATTTCCCTTTGGGGTTTAATTAACTGTTTTTTGTTTTGTTTTTTCAAATTGAATTTGAAAAACTTACTAAATGATCGTTCTTGTCAAAGCCAACCAGACTGGGAAGGTGTGTGTGGTGTCGCTCCTGATGCGGGTAAACTAAAAGAAGCTGTAGCAACCAAGGATTTATATATGTGAGTATGTTATGTCAATATTCAAATTGGATGAGGCACAGAAAGATTAAGTATTCCATTTGTTTTGCAAACCTCGCTGCAATGTTGATTTGAAAGTAAGATTTACATTTTGTCATCCATCTACACTGAATAACGGTGTTACACTTGCAGTATACAATTCTTATGAAGAAAGATGCTTACTTTACATCACGAACTGTCTGCAATTGATGCCCTTCCTGAACAAAAGCATTCAGACCACCTATGGCAAACTGAGGACTGTACACAGTTTAAATAAACACCTTTGTATCTAAACACAAGGGTGTAAGGGATTCAGAGGTTTAGGAGATAAAGAGTTATAAGTTTATTTTTTTCCACCTCCATTCGCTTTGACATGAAATCCCTCTGTCCGTTACTGTAGCTACGTGGGCCACGGTGCCGGTGCCAAGTTCCTGAACAGCCAGTCGGTCCTCAAGCAGCAGATGAAGGCGGCCTCTCTGCTGTTCGGCTGCAGCAGTGCTGCTCTGGTTGTGAGAGGCAGTCAGGAGGGAGAAGGCATACTTTTGAACTACCTCATAGCAGGATGGTGAGACGTCCGTCTTTACACACTTGACTCACTGCATCTGAATGTGATTGTGTGTTTTCCAAGTTAGAAGTTAGTAGGAAACAATATCTGACAAGAGAGAGGTGACTTTTAATACTGAACATTGAAGAATAAATACAAACCGGATTCGGTTAAAGTTGGGAAATCATGTAAAATGCAAATAAAAACAAAATACAATGCTTTGACAATCATTTTCAACCCATATTCAATTGAATGCACTACAAAGACAACATATTTAATGTTCAAACTGATAAACTTAATTGTTTTATGCCAAATAATAATTAACTTAGAATTTCATGGCTGCAACACGTCCAGTAGAAGTTGGGAAAGGGCATGTTTACCACTTCCTTACATCACCTTTCCTTTTAATAACGTTTTGGAAGAGAGGAGACTAATTCTCTTAGCTTCTCATGTGGAATTCTTTCCCATTCTTGCTTGATGAACCACTTCAGTTGTTCAACAGTCCGGGGTCTTCTCTGTCGTATTTTACACTTCATAATGCACCACACATTTTCAATGGGAGACAGGTCTGGACAGCAAGCGGGTCAGGGGAGAACATGGACTCTTTTACTTTGAAGCCACGCTGTTGTAACACGTGCAGAATGTGGCTTGGCGTTGTCTTGCTGAAATAAGCAGCGGCGTCCATGAAAAAGACGTCGCTTGGATGGCAGCATATGTTGCTCCAAAATCTGTATGTATCTTTCAGCATTTATGTTGCCTTCACAGAAATGTAAGTCACCCATGCCATGGGAACTAATGCACCCCCATACCATCACAGATGCTGCTTTTGAACTTTGGGTTAATAACAGTCCGAATGGTCCGCTTCCTCTTTGGTCCGGAGGACACGACGTCCAGTGTTTCCAAAAACAAAAAGTGGACTCATCAGACCACAAAACCCTTTTCCATTGTGCATCAGTCCATTTTACATGAGCTCGGGCCCAGATAACCCGGCGGCGTTTCTGGATGTTGTTCATAAACTGCTTTTGCTTTGCATGGTAGAGTTTTAACCCGCACTTACTGATGTAGTGACGAACTGTATTTACTGACAGTGGTTTTCTGAAGTTTTCCTGAGCCCATTTGGTGATATCCTTTACACACTCAT
Organism: Cololabis saira; assembly: GCF_033807715.1. Classification (NCBI taxonomy): domain Eukaryota; kingdom Metazoa; phylum Chordata; class Actinopteri; order Beloniformes; family Belonidae; genus Cololabis; species Cololabis saira. Next base: position 28,089,225 of record NC_084594.1, on the reverse strand, counting down.
GTCGGTTTTTAAGGCAGTGCCGTCTGAGGGATCGACGATCATGGTCATTCAGTCTTGGTTTCCGGCCGTGGCGCTTACGTGCAGTGATTTCACCAGATTCTCTGAACGTTTTGATGATATGATGAATGACTGAGCATGTTTGGGGAGGCTCCTTTTATACCCAATCATGGTACCCACCTCTTCCCAATTAGCCTGATCACATGTGGGATGTTCCAAATAGGTGTTTGATGAGCTTTTCTCAGCTTTCTCAGTATTTTTTGCCACCTTCCCAACTTCTACTGGACGTGTTGCAGCCATGAAATTCTAAGTTAATTATTATTTGGCAAAAAACAATTACGTTTATCAGTTTGAACATTGAATATGTTGTCTTTGTAGTGTATTCAACTGAATATAGGTTGAGAAGGATTTTTAAATCGTTGTATTTTGTTTTTATTTACATTTTACACAATTTCCCAACTTTAACCGAATCCGGTTTGTACATGGAGAATCCATCTTGCCATGAGGCTATTTTATCTTCATGATGGTTTTAAAATTACCTGATTATAAAATCATAAATGAATACTGCTTAAATATATTCTTTTATAAACTATTTTAAATCAGCTACTGACATTGGTCCCAAATCTTTGGCTTGTCATCCAAAATTTAGATTTATTTTTTAAGTGAGGTGAAATTTGGAATTTTTGTTCTAGTGTCTTCAGATTAGTTTGATTTCAAAATAAACCACATTTCATCAATGTAAAAAAAAAAAGTTGTTTGGTGTATATTTTAATACTTTTTGAATGAAAATTTACAAGAGGAAAAATAAACTAATGCCCTCACATTGTTAGTATGTATTCATCCAAAAGTGGTAAATCAATTTCTTCTATAAATGGGATGTCTAACTTTTATTCAATTACTTCTATTTTTTTTTCTTCCCCCTTTCTTCTCTAGCCCGTTCATTTTGGGCAACTTGTGGGACGTGACGGATCGGGATATTGATCGCTTCACTAAAGCCCTGCTCGAGTCTTGGTTTTCAGCTGGGTCTGGAGCGCCTCTCCTGGAGCACATGAGTTCATCACGTGAGGCCACAAACCTGAAATACCTCATCGGAGCAGCCCCTGTGGTCTACGGCCTCCCCATTCAGCTGCAGTGAGACTGTGTCTGAACCTCCTAACCAGCAAGCGTTGCATTTTAATTTTATTGATTCAGCACACAAACTTGATGTGGATGTTGCTTAATTGCTTAGCTTAGTTGCTTAATTTTTAGGCTTGTTCAACTTAAATACTGCTTAATCTTTCATTAAAACCAATATTTAATGTTTTATATTGTTTAAAGTGGTTATAATTTTTTGAAGTGTTGATATGCCCTTTTAAATAAATGAGCTCAGACCAAAGCTGCTTGTGTTGTGGAAATTATTCACCAATATTGGTTTTCTTTCTGATTGATGTCGATTTTTAGAAATTGGGGCAAGTGATGTTGTACGTTTTCCTCCCTTTTTTCAGTTCTCCTGTCCTTACAACAGTAAAGTGTAATCCTCCTAACTCTGTGAAATATGTTATCATTATGCTTTTTATTTTGTTTTTTTTTTAAATTCTCCTCAACTTTTACATATTTTACTTTTACATTTATGCTTTCGGTCCAAACTTGTAAGTAGGACTCATTGATCCGGAGTTCAAAATGTGCTGCAGGGTCTGGATTAGGGTGGGTGGACAGTTTGCAACCCTCGTCTGCATATTTGACGGGTGAATTTTTGATGATGCGTGAGATTTCCACATAGAGCCGTTTGCTCTGGACTTTTCTCTCAGATGTCATAAAATTAGCCATAACTGATGCAGTGATGACCTCCGTCAGGTCCCATTTAAGATCCTCCACCATGCTTTTGACGAGATCATCTGGATTATCTGGGACCAACTGTGGCCAGTTGTGTGAAATAATTTGGTTCAGAAAGATCGCCATCCTTGGTCTGATGTATTCTGCAACAATGACTGCAATTTCTTTTCTTATGTCTTGGTCTGAGATAGTTTCCTTATACTCTTTTGGTTCCTGGATCATTGATGAACTATGAAAAAACATCTTGGTTCTGAGTTAAATGTCTTTTCTGTATTTTAAAAGTCATGTTAAAGAGCCGTATCTAAAAGCTGGACTGAACGGGTCGAACAAACTTTTCACATTAAAGGACTTGATTTGATTTGATTTTTGTACATGTAAAAACAACAATTAAAGAGAAGATAAGAAAACAAAACAACAAAACAAACTTTAACACTTAATATCTTAATTTACATGTGCAAAAAGTAGTAGTGAGAAGTGTAAACTTATTTAATCCTACCCCCATTCACTGATCATTTATTAACACGTATTTATAATAACTAACTATACTATACTCACACATTTACCTATACATACATACACATAGTTGAGTATTTCTATATATTTGTACACACATGCCCATATAAATATTTATATAAATATACTTATTTACACCATACTATCTCGAAATTAACTCGATCTGCTTTACTGTATATCTATGTATATATCTACTTACACACGTATTTATATATACTGTATGCATATACACATACATACATACACACACACATACACACACACACATATATATACACATGCATACATACACATATAATTATAATTAGCTGCCCATTTATGAACATAAATATAAACAAATCTACCCATTCACCCAATATTGTTATCTGCAGGCCCCTAAAAGCCACTAAACCCCTTCCTCTTTGTACCTTGTGACCATGTTTTTATATTTGTTTTTAAACTGGTTAATGTTTGGACATTGTTTTAATTCTGAATCCATTCAACTCCACTGACTGATATAGAAAATCTTTGTTGTTCGTGTTCTGCAAGTCCTAAAATTTAGAGTACCCCTTAAATTATACCTCCCCTCTCTGTCATAAAACATTTCCTGTAAGTGAGATAAGTTGTTCCTAGCTTTATACATGAATTGTGCTGTTTGGAATTCCACCATGTCAAAAAATGTGATTATTTTAGAATTGAAGAATAATGAATTGGTGTGTTCACAAAAACCAGCATTATGAATTATCCTGATGGCTCTTTTCTGCAGTATGAATGGTGGTTGCAGTGAACTTTTACCTCTAAACAGTAACTTAAATAAGGCAAAACCAGGGAACAGAACAGAATGCTTTATTTTTTTTTATTTTGATTGATTTATTTTTTTTGATGATGGGTGACGACCGGATTTTTTAAACAAGTAAAAAAACTGTCTCTGAATATTAAAGGAAACAAACGTCTTAGTTTTAGGTGTGTTTTTAGAGTAACATATGTCACAATTTTAGACTTTAGAAGTTTAGAGACTTGATTTATTATAGAACAATGCAAATCATGTTTAAAGCAAAAAATAAAACACTACCAGACAGTGTGCAGAAGTTTTTCATAGCGTCTGAGGGTAAATGTGAGTTAAGAGATGGATGCAGATTTTTGTTACCAAAAGCGATAAAATAAGTTAAAAGAAGATGTATTTCTTTTAAAGGTGTCCAGCTGTGGAATAGTGTTGATCTCAAACTTAAGCAATGTACTTCCTTTGTTATGTTCAAAAAATTATTATGTGTATAATATTTTGGAGTTATGGCTGTAATTGAAAAAAGGGGAAAAGAGATATGTATGTGTGTGTATATGCATCTATGTGTGTACATGTATGTATGCAAGTGTATGTACAGTATATGTATATATTATATGTTTGTTTTTTTGTTTGTTTTTTGTTCTTTTTTCTTCACATTTGACACCATGTATTGTGTAGCTTAAGTTGTGTAGTAGGCGGGCAATAATAAGCTCTGCTTCTGCCTGAGCCTTTTTCAGTCAAATTGTAAAATGTGTTTTCTTCCTTGTTGCCTTTAAAGGTATATATGACTGAAATAAACTTAAAATAACTAACCAACTAACACTTTGATTGATTGATTGATTGATTGATTGATTGGAACCTATGTAAATAATTGCAACCTTTTGTCACCACTAAATGGGAGAGGTGAAAGACTGCGGATGCGTTTCTCTATGGAAGCATATGAGGGCTTACATTCAAAAATATAAAATATTATATTATAAATATTTCAATTCTGCATTTGCAGAAAAAGCATTTCTGCAAATGCATTTAATTTTCAAATTTTAGATTTAAAATTGAATATTGGGAACTATTTGCTGAGGCATGATTTGAAAATTAAATCTCAAACGTCTTTTTCTTTTTAATTTGAATTAAGTACAAGAATGAGCAGTCTTGAAAAAGGAAATTAAAATGCAAATCGGATTATATAATATTAATTTGATTATTGACTCAAATAATGCAGCCACATTCTCAAAATGAAAAAGCATTTCCGCAAATGCATTTTAATTAGGCCCTCATATGCTTCCATATTTCTCAGCAGGCATGCACTTTTCGGCATAACACTTGAGTACGCCCACATAAGCAGATCGGACATACATGGACAGACCGCCAGGTGGCGCCACCAGTTTCCCAAGACGAGCCTTTCCCTCTGACGCCCGGAAACACAGTTGGAGCCTCGTTTGTCATCACGCTCTCAACATGGCGGTGAATCTTCTAGACCTCTCCCTCCCTCAGCTGGAGGGACTGAAAAACCAACTGGACCAGGTACCACGCATGTTTCACTCAATATTTGCAACATTCGTGCTTTAATGAGTGACTGCGAGGGCGGGGAGGTGAAGGAGCCGTGTCTCGGTGTGTCTGTCCGCGGCTTCAGCCCGCCTGGTTCCTCCCAACTTCACCACCGTTGTTCTGCCTGTTTGTGTTTCTTCCAGGAGGTTGAATTCTTAACATCTTCCATAGCTCAGTTCAAGGTTGTCCAGACCAAGTACGTTGACGCAAAAGATAGTTTGAATGTCCTGAACGCAAACAATAAAGGTGTGTAAAGTGTTTCATTATATTCACTTAATATTTGCTGTCATTAATTACAAAGGAAAGGCATAGCCTTTATATGTAAGAAAAAAAAAAGTACTATAACGTTTGAACAGTGTGGTCCATTCATTTGTTGAAATAATTAATTTTTAAAGGCGCTGAAATTATCTACAAATGACAAAGTTGTTGAAACCATCTTCTACATTTGTGCACCTTACTTTTTCTCTTTTTGCATACAGGAAAGGAGCTGCTTGTACCTCTCTCCAGCTCTGTATCCTTTATCCACTGATCAGCTGACCTGCTACTTTTGAAGCCAATGGCAATCATTTCACACAGTCATCAACATCCCTTTACGTCAGTGCCATAGTTTTGCAGAGTATATTTCGAGGACATGTTTTGGTTTGAGCTCAATAACAAAATGTCTCACATTTGTAGCTAAAAGGTGGGAGTCAAAGGTGCCAAGACCACATGTTTTAAGACTATTAATCACTAATGAATTCTTAATGGCAACCAAAAAGAAACGTCAAACATTTCCCTGCATTGTGAACATGCATTACAAACATGTGCTTGTCCTTAACCATTACCTCTGTTTAGATGTATGTCCCAGGAAAATTAAATGATGTGGAAAATGTCTTAGTGAATGTGGGAACAGGATATTATGTTGAAAAGGTAACACTTTAATTTATATGCATACATTTGTGTTCTTTAAACTAAGAAATTGTTTTCCCAACAATTAGATTGTTATCGTCTGTATTTTGTGTTTTTTCATTGTAGAATGTGGACGCCTCAAAAGGATTCTTCAAACGCAAAATAGACTTCCTCACCAAGCAGATAGAGAAAATTCAACCAACTCTTCAGGAAAAACATGCAATGAAACAAGGTAAGCCAGGATATGTTTTTTTTTTAAAGATTTATTTGGGCTCTAGTGGCCCTTTATTCAAGTTGCAGACAGGAAGGGGGTAGAGAGAGAGAATGGGGATGACATGCAGCAAAGGTGCGCAGGCCGGGTTTCGAACCTGCGACTGCTGCAGGAGGACTGTAGCCTCAGCATATGAGCCGCTTGCTTAACCCACTGCACCACCGAGCGGCCCAAGACGGGATATTTTTTAATGAAAAGTCCAAATTTCCTCTTTATTTTTCCATATGGATCATCATATTCCTCAATTTAAAAGTATTATGTCCTAATATAGCAACTTTCATTTTATAATCGATATGAAAGGGAAATCTGACTTACCGTATACTGGTAATAGCTTAGTTTCTGGTTATAGTTTAATCCTGTGTGACGTAAGATGGTCATGTGACCTCCTAAAACACCAATGCGCTGTTGTTTCTTCTGTGATTTAACCTGCAGGTGAGGTTAAGCTTGATCTAGATTGCAGTGCCTTCAAATTAAAATGTAACAACAATAACTAGGTGACTCATTTCTTGCATGTTGGCATAAACCTGAAACAGGTAGGTTTTCACAATAGTTGAACATAAGGAGACATGCATCTCTTATGCAGGGTGCTGCCTATGAAATAAAGACAGACAGACAGAAAATGTAATATATTTATAGTGCATTATTTATTGAGTTGGATTACACAGTGAATAAACATACATGTGTGCACACAAATGATAAAGTTAATGATGATACCTGAGTGGATCTGCTGGGGGACTGTCCTGACTGACCTGACTGGTCTCTACAACTACTTTTTATCAACCAATCAAACATGCACAAGACACAGTTGATTGTTTGAAAATGCTCTGGGGGAAGAAACAAACATCTCACTTTTTTCTATTTGTTTGCTAATCAAAAAAGGAAAAGTCAGATCACGTGTGAAGGAAGGGATTAGTATACACGGTTAGCAGAAGATTGTCTGTTGAAGACAAGTACAAAAATCTTTATTGTGAAAAACTAGCTCCCTGCTATATTGTGGTATGGAGCATTGTGTGCATCCCCCCTTGCTTCACTGATTTCCCCTCTGGGATTCCCTTCCTCATGGGGACTTCATCCCATGCCTTGCTCTGTCATTGGATATAGCTCAAACAGGGATTACTCCAAAAGCTCCTGATATTTGGCTTGTTTAATATCAGTTGACCGCTTTGACAATAGCTCTGTCTCGTGTTGATGAGCGTCTTTGATGAGAGGGAAGGAAGAGATTTATTTTTTATTTTTATTTTTTTTTACATAAGGCTCTAGTGCCAACTCCCAAACACCAACTCCTGCAAATCTGCCCCCAATGCATCTATGAGCTCTGCAACTGGCAAACCGGGGCGAATCGCCTAGTCTGAAAAGGCCTCGTACAAAATAAAACAACCTTGGGGGATTGCTGTAATTTGCAGCAACTGTTGACTCAAGCAATAATTCTGTCTCTTTCCAAGCTCATCTTAAATGTGCCTCAGCCATTTAAACTGCTCCAGCTCCTAAGCACTAGTTCCTCTACCATGTGGTTTATTGCTGGATGTTTTGAGTGTTTTTGTTTTTTGGGAGTGGGTCTGGCGTCATGCTCATCTGTTGAGCCTTTGGTGATATTTTTTTCTGAATATTTTTGTGTTTGGGCTTGTGGCTCTTTACCTTTTTTGTGAAATGGTAAGGGTTGGTAGCTCGTCAAGGCTATTTGAGTGTCATCTCATGTCTATTCAATCTTTGTAACATAGTGCCTCTTTAAGTATCAGTGCATGATAGGGCTGCACGATTCTGGACAAAATGAGAATCACGATTTTTTTGCTTAGAATTGAGATCACGATTCTCTCACGATTTTTTTCCAATATAAAATTTATTGCACTTATTACTTTAACTTTGCAACAGCTGAACAAAAATATAATAACAATAAACATCTCTTGTCTTCTTTTCACAAACCTTTGAATAATTTAAACAATAATAACAATTTTGAACAATATTTGTTCCTCCCTGAGTTGAACACCCTTTCAGAAAGGGGACTTGTAACAGATCCTGTAGTTCTGAGGCAACAAATTATTCCTCTGGCTGCTTTTTGCTGTAATAGCTGACATTGAACATAAAAACAATAAACATCTCTCTTGTCTTTAAATAATTTTAACAATAACAATTTTAACAATATTTATGTGCAATATGTGTCAGGTGATGAGAAAGGTAGATGTTTCTCCAAATGTAATCCACAATCATTAACAAAATATAACAAACATGACAACATGATAGTTGACCATGACGGGACTACAACAACCTAGAACATATGCCTAGTCCTTTTTTTATGCAGCCATCTTTAAAAAAAAAAAAAAAAAAAAATTTTTTTTTTTTTTTTTTAAATCGTCGTCATTTGGAAATGAGATCGCGTTCAAGCATGAATCGAGATCGCGATTTTTTTAACGATTAATCGTGCAGCCCTAGTGCATGACGATAATTATGATTACAACACAATCTAGACTTAAGGGCTTGATTAGCTGAAATCATCACGATTCTATAGATGTCCTGTATTTATTACAGTGAATAAATATTTTTTGATGGATTTTGAATCAGTTTTGTACTTAAAACAGTTGTTTTGTCTGGGAAAAATCCCCAAAGCCCACAAAGGATACCATGGAGGTTTTTAAAGAAATAAAAATAATTTCAGTTGTTCTAGAGCTTTACCAATGAGAACCTTGGAGCAAAATTTCTCTACACTTGTAACAAAGGTTACTTGTGTCTAGACCTCAACTTTATTTTGTAGTAGTGCACTCTGGCAAACTGGATGTAAAAACTCTGTCACTCGGATGTTCTTCTGTGAATCCAACATTGATTGTCCAGGTACTGAAGTATAGTATCTGATCTAGGTAGTACACAATATGGTAACTGGATGTCAAAGTTGGAGTTTAAGATACTATTTGATGAATCATAAAGAATAATATGACTCTTTGAAATCTTAAGCTGACCATATAATAATAATGGCATATTACATGAAAATGTATAACTATATTCTGTTTTGCAGCTGTGATTGAAGTAATGAACATGAAGATCCAGCAGTTACAACAGAACCAACAAGGATCACAGATGGCTGGGACCACCAAGGCCTAATGATGTTTGAGCTCTGTGATGGGGGCATTTTTATTGTTGTCCACAAATGACAAGCATCTGGAATGCACAAAGCTTATTTCAAGTACAATTATGTTACTGTCACATTGAGTAAAAAAAAAAAAGTGTACTTCATGACTTTTAAATTGTTACCGAGTGTCGATGTAGGCTTGATAATTAAAGTGATTACTGTGGACTCAAAGGATATTAGTGTTTTTTCTGTTTGGTTTTTAATCAGGATCAACTAATATCTGTAGTTTGTTTGTTTATTTGTTTATTTAATTGGATCCCCATTAGCTGCCACCAGAGTGGCAGCTACTCTTCCTGGGGTCCACACACAACAAAACATCACACACAATAAATATACAAAACGTAAAAACATAAGACGTCAACAAAACATCAAATGAGACACAATAGATATCATATCTGACAAAACATAAAAACAATAAAACAAGTAAAGCAAACATAGAAAAACAAAACAAAACAAACTGTATAGGCTTCAAATTAAAACAAACTAAAGTACACTAAAACTAACCATCACAATACATTAAACTATATCCCATCATCCCATCCCGTTTGAGACATGAATTTTGCACTGATGACCAATTAGTTTTTTTTTTTTATATATATATCAAGAATTCAGTTCTTTCACCTTGTACGATTAGTGTCTCAGGTGCAATATGACTGTGTGATTAAAAATACTCAGTAGGGCTGTGCGATTAATCGATTTTAAATCTAAATCGGATTTATTAATCACAATCGATGTTAAAAAAAGGAAAATCGGAAAATCGATTTTCCTTTTTTGCAGCTTTGCATTACAGACAGAGCTCGTCTAGTCATCTTTGTTTGGTCAAGAAAATTCCTCATTCCCAATAGGGAAATTTGTTTGCTATTTTTCTTTAAAAATAAAGATAAAATATTTGAAACAATTTATTCCATTGTCTTTGGTAGTTTAACCAAAGAAATCGAAATCGATATCAAAAATCTGGTTTTCAGAGAAAAAAATCGGGATTTTATTTTTGTCCAAAATCGCCCAGCCCTAATACTCAGATTTCGTAACTTTATGTAACATTATGCTACTTATTACACAATTGTGTAACTTGCTTAATACCCCCATCCTGCAACAAGACAGACGGAAAAGTTGAGTCTACCAGGCAGCTTCAGTGTTTGACCTCCTCGGAGGTCACAGACGTCACATCAATGCTGATTCATGGTTCCGCGTTGCACCAACGCAGACCACGGTGCGCGTCGCCGCGTACCCTACGCCGTAGGTGTGCGTCGATGTAACGCGGAACCATAAATCAGGCTTTTCCGTCGAGGCTGATGCCGCGTTCCATTTGTCCTCGGAAGTGGGGGATTTCCCAGTTCCCAGTTGGATTTTTCAACTGGAACGCCCCTCGAAGTAGGATTTCCCACTGGGAAAGTGGGAGAGTCTTCACCACCCCCGAGTTCACATTCCAAGATGGCTGCCCCGGTTGTAAACAGTAGAAGAGAGCTCTGTAAAAATTCGTAGCACTTCATTCTAGTTTTGGTCACACTAAATCAGTCGTATACAAGTATTGTTCGGCATATATATGCTGCTATAGTGTAATTTACATTTTTCATGTGGTATATGCGACCTACAAACTTGTTTTCCTACTTTGTAACTGGAACGCTGATAACTCGGCTGTGACGTCATTCCGAGTTCCGACTCCCGAGGTAAACGGAAAGCAGCATGAGAGACGGATGCAGAGCAGCCTGTTGAGCGGAGAGACGCCGCTGTCACATGCTGATAACCCACGGGCTGCACAGTCGAGAGGCCGACGCCACTGGTGATATGGGTTTCCCATAACATGCTATGAAACAGTAGGTAGTTTGACGAGATGGTCAAAGTCAGCGGGACGAGCTGGTAGAAACACGTGCAGCCGGTGCGACTATTACTGAATACGGCAGATCAAGTGAAGTAAGGACAGAAATATACAAAGCTGAGACCTGTGGAAGAAAACCAAGTGTGCCGGAGCGACAGAAACACGAGTACCACAACACCATGGTAAGTGCATGGCCTTGTCAGCTATTTTAACCTGTAATCCAGTCATTTCTTTGCTCAAGTTTAGACACGTGTTCTCTGGAGCTTCTTCTCCGCACGAACACATGCTGTAATTATGTCAACATTAGCGGCGGTTCACACTCCTTACATGAGCAGGACTTTACTTGTGTGTTTTTATAGTAGTGCTGGCAGCCTGTCAAACAAATGAGCTAATGTTAGCAGGGTAAAGTCGGGCCGGTCCGCCATAAACCCGGAGCTATTAGCCAGAAACAACCGGTGCTCGATCGACGCAGAGCCTACGGCGTAGGGTACGCGGCGACGCGCACCGTAGGCTCTAATGGTGTAACGCGGTACCAAAAATCAGCCTTTAGCCGGTGAACAGTTGTAGCCGAGTAGCTTCTCCAAGAAAAGGCTCAGCAGAAACGTGAACACTAAAAAAAAAAAAAGGGTGAAATATCAGGGTGAGGTGACATGCTTAATATTAATCATTGGCACTGCGTGAAAATGAAATTTAGAAGTGAGCTTTTGGAATACGGTACGTTTTAAAACCGGAGTAGCCGCATGGGCGCCACGTGGTCCTCCGCGTTGCTTCATGTTGGACCCAAATTTCCTTGTTTTTATGACAGAGTTTGGGCAGCAAAGAGTTTCGATTGGAAGGCCATGGAATTTGATGTTATACTAATTTACTTAATGTGATTATTTGCTTAATTGACCGCTGTGGTCGTGTGTTTCTTGCAGTGTGATAAGGGCAGGGTCTCATTGAATCCATGCGGAAGCTGGTGGGCGGGGCTTCGCCAGCTATCTGTACACGTCACGAATAGGGGCGGGGCCACACTGACCAGGGAGCCAATCAAAACTCAGATCTGTGTACGGGGGGAGAAGGGTGTGGGGGGTGTATGTTGACTTTGCACAATCAGAAGAACTGTCTAGGTCAGACTTTCATCCTGGGCCACATCAGCATTATGGTAAGGTTCAATTGGGCCGGTTGTACAGCTACTGCAAGGCTACTTAAAGATATGAAAAAATTTGTGTATATATATATATATATGTTTCATTTTTGTTTGAAATCCATGACTTAACCACAAAACTGTTGAAGGAAATTGCTTAATTCCTTTCAACTGCTAGATGCTATCATGGTGCAGGTAACTGAATCAAGATATATGTTTTTGATATGGTCTATGTATGTCTTTAGAAAATTATAGAATTGAAAGTACATCATTATGTTTATGTTCCTTCGGGCTAGATAAATAAGGGATGGATTTGCCTGCAGGCCTTGAGTTTGACATGTCTGATAGAGACTCAAGGCTTTACTGATTTCATTTGCTGTATTGGCTAAGATTTGACTTGCAGAGTTGTTTAATGGAAATAACGGAATTTCACATGTTGTCATTTTTTTCAAACTTTATTTTTATCTTGCAGATTTTAGGTTTATACTTCTGTTCTAACCGATTCCAGGGTTTAATCAGTACAAGTCCTACTCCACCGTAGGAAATTGTAAAGAAGTTTGAATTAGTTTCCTCTCTTAATAGTTGATAGTATACATGCGTCAACGGGCAGGGCATGCAACTATATAATTTGTTAAAACACCCCATTTAAGAAAAGACTGCATCTCACCATGTTTTTGTTTTTTTTTCTTGGTGGCGCATAAGGTACACCAAGTGTATTCTCAGGTGTTTGATATCATTCTTTATATGTTGTGGTAATTGTGCAGGTTACTACAAAGGGAGCTGGGCTTAACCCCAATGCCAAAGTGTGGCAGGAAATCCCTGCCCAACAGAATGAGATCCAAGAGGGAACAGATGATTCTCCATGGCTGCAGAACAACCCTTCCTCTGCTGAGATGCCTGGAAGTATGTATTCAATATTGAATGTAAATGCAGTAATACAGTAATGTGATAGAAACTAATGTCCTATTCCCCTGTAATAAATACAGAAATGTAGAGAGACTGTGTGGCAAGTATGAACGTGAATTGTATTTACTAAACGTTACAACAATAATTACATGTAAATCTAGCTTATGAGGATGTTGTAACTAGTAGCTTTGGGAATATGTAGTAATTGCAAAGTTTGTTCATAACAAACAGTGTATTTCTTAAAACATGACTCACTTCACAATCACACCTATTTTTTTAGATTATTCAAATGTTTCCTCTTCGGGAAGTAAAGTATACAACACTGAATATCTGGACAGCACTGCTGACTATACCCCTGTACCCACAGCCACGATGGACCAGTCTGACGTGGGATATTTAGCCTTTGATCCACAAGGTGAACCTGCCACAGATTTGGAAGTCTCTAAGCTCCAACCAGTGTCGGAAGATAGTCTGCGTGAGTCTCTGAAGAAACGGCTGGAATTCTGCTTGTCTAGGTGGGTAGCTTGGTAGTGTGTAGTCTCTTCTTCTTCTTTTTTTAAGTGTGTGTGTGTGTATATATATGTATATGATTTGTAACAATATGTTTGCTGTTTTAGGCATCAGACCTGACTCAAAAATTTAATTCCATTTTAGTGATGGTGTAAATTGTGTCCCAACAGACAAAGTGGGCAAATTTTACCTACCGTAGATGTGCATTTCTCTGAATCTCCATCTGCTTGTGGGCAGAGGTGTATAATCCAGGTGCTATAAAGTAAAAATCCTGTCCAGCAGTTGTTCCAACCAATCACTAAACCCGCTCCCTCTTCAGGTAGATGGCAGCGTTTTTACTTTATGGCACCTGGATTATACACCTCCGAATGCATGTTTGCACCAAAATGGAAATGAATGTCAGTACTGGGGGCAACAGAATTTCATGAAAATAAATATCTGTTTTAATCTTTTCACAAGATGGGCCACAAGCAGAGGTGTATACAGGACTGTCTCAGAAAATTAGAATATTGTGATAAAGTTCTTTATTTTCTGTAATGCAATTAAACAAAACTAAAATGTCATACATTCTGGATTCATTACAAATCAACTGAAATATTGCAAGCCTTTTAATATTGCTGATTATGGTTTACAGTTTAAGATTAAGATTCCCAGAATATTCAAATTTTTTTAGATAGGATATTTGAGTTTTCTTAAGATGTAAGCCATGATCAGCAATATTAAAATAATAAAAGGCTTGCAATATTTCAATTGATTTGTAATGAATCCAGAATGTATGACGTTTTTGTTTTTGTAATTGCATTACAGAAAATCACAATATTCTAATTTTCTGAGACAGACCTGTAATCCAGGTGCCATAAAGTAAAAACGCTGCCATCTACCTGCAGAGGGAGCTGGTTTAGTGATTGGATGGAACAACTGCTGGACAGGATTTTTACTTTATGGCACCTGGATTATACACCTGCTTGTCATAAGTCTGTATAAGTGGGTCTACTTTGCTTTTGACATGACAATTGCATGTCGTTTTTGTGAAGTATTGAGGAGGGAAGAGATTAAATACATCAGTATATTTATACAGACATTTCACCGATTACCTAACTTAAAAATCATAATAAACCCTGTTTTTGTTGTTTTTTTTGTTTTACCAGGCAACATGTAAAATACATAGAATCTATACAGAAAATCTTCAGTAATGTTTATGTTGGGTGTTTACAGAGAGAACTTGTCCCAGGACCTGTACCTGATATCCCAGATGGACAGTGATCAGTTTGTTCCCATCTCAACCATTGCTTCCCTGGAGGACATCAAAGCTCTTACCGATGATATCAACTTAATTCTGGACATACTGAGAGGTATTAATGCCACTTTACTCCTGATTTTATGAGAAACGCTGTCAGATTAACTGAAAAATTCAGCTGGCATCTGTATAAAATGTGGAAATGGTTTGATTTAAAATACTGAATGTTCCTTACATTAGCTGAGTATGAGTGAAACCTCAACAAATTAAGATACTTTTAGTGGTTCAAACTGCAAAATTCATACTTATAACGGGAGGTGTTTGTTTGGTATCCCAGGCTGGAGGTTTGTGGCTAAAAAGGTCAGAAAACATGCTTAATATAGCGTTTAAGTCGTTAAGTAGGCAACACGGCTGTAGTACTGCTGGCCTTGCTCTGCCAATGAATCCTGTGATATGAAGGTGCCTTGTCAGAGGTTGAGGGAGAAGGTAATGACAGCGCAGCCCATAGGTGTGTGCAGGAGCATTTGAGAAACTTAAAATTTTAGTGTCTTTTTGTGATGCATCCCTTGAAAAAAAATCCAGGAGAAACGTTGTCTATTGGAAATGAGATTGCAGGTACGATTCAAGACTGGCGATTTAAACATTTATTTATTTTTTTTTATTAAATTAAATTAAATTATTTTTTTAAACGTTTTACTGTGCAGTCCCAAACTGTAGGCATCTGTACCACCCATCAAATATAACATGATACACTTATTGGAAATGTTACAAAAAGAACTTAAAATTAAAACGGGTAAGCTGAAACTGCATAGTTGTCCTTGAATGTACTTTGCCTCAGACTCATTCTAATGTTATTCATGTTGCATTAACGTCAGTAGTGACACCTACAGTTTAGGATGAATACTTTTGAGTGGTATACCATCTGCTGTTGTCACAATGCAGTAGAGTGAAGACAGATTTGTTGAACATAAATTTGAATAAACTTCACCAAGGTCACTGCTTAATGAAAGCTAACAGGGTTAGACGTTAACATGTTAGAGTACAAGGTCCACATGGTGGCTAATCGATCGATACATTACAGTAATGGCAGATAGATTTTTGGTCCAGGTGAATTACCAATTTTTTTTGAATTCATCTTTTTTGCTGTGGATAAAAGTGGAATAGAATGATCTAAAATCTACTTGCCAAGTTTGATTTCAATTGGATGGCCCCTTAGAAAAAACACTTGTTTTTAATGTTTTTTAATGGATTTATTTTCAGCTTATCCTTTGGTACAAGTTGATGAAGCTGGGGAGAAGGTCCGCCCTAACCACAGTCGCTGTATCATTATTCTGAGAGAAGTGCCAGACACTACCCCAGTTGAGGTAAACTATATTATATATTTTTTTCCCTCCACCTGTATTCTGTGTGATGTGAGTCATTGTTAGCTTATTATCAGATGTAAACTACACTATAGGTGACTGGTAAAAACAGCTCAGCTATTCTGAAGCAGAAATGTTACATGTTATTTGCATTCCTTTTACAGGAAGTGGAAGCTCTTTTTAAGAGTGACAACTGTCCAAAAGTGTTGCGTGCTGAGTTTGCTCACAACAGCAACTGGTACATCACATTTCAGTCGGATATGGATGCGCTACAGGTACGTCTGCTCATTGAAGAGATATATCAATTTACTCAGAGGTGAAAGTATTAGTGAGTAGTAAGTGGTTTATGCATGATTTCCACTTCTGCATTTACACAACTATTGTATAGCCTATATATGGGACCAATGTCTTAGTTGGCCTTTGTACTCGTGCATCATTTGTGTAGCTGTTATTACACCACCGAACACTGGATCGTGGTGTGGGTTCTTTTATGTGGCTGCTTTTTCTACTTCAGACATGGTAACAGTGCAGATTTTATACAAGTGAAGCAGATTAATGTTTTGAAAACATTTATTGTTACTGACATAACAGCAGTCTTATCCATCCGGTTTGAATAAAAAAGTAACAGTAGTCGCTGGAAATGCAGCGCCACTCAAGCCTGAATTATGGTTCTGCGTCAAACCAACGCTGAGCACACGCCGTCGCCGTGACACCGTCGTGAACCATTCGGACTTCTCCGTCACTCCATTTCGTCACGGTGCAGTACCCCCGCGACCGCTAGTTAGCGATCTTTTCCTGAATGGTTTATCCGACTTTTTCCGGTCACAGTAAATCAAGGAGATAAGGACAACTATTGTGCAAAAAAACAAAACAACAAAAATCACACATAGACGAAGAAAAGAGCGCTGAAAGTTCACGACTGCTTCGAACCGGAAATGCGTTGCTTCCAAGCGAAGCAATCACTGCCCTCTCGGTCTGCGTGTCGACGCGTAGCACACGCCGTAGGCACAGCGTCGTTTTGACGCAGAACCGTATCTCAAGCTTAAGCCGACAACTCGTGCAGTCTGCGTAGATCTTGGCGTTTTTTTACATCTGCATTTCTTGGGAAGTGCATGCCAGGTTACAGTTCAAGGTCCCCACCTATGGGGTTCCAAGTTTGGTACAATTCTGGTTTTCAGAAAGAAAGCCCGATTGCATGTAGCATATGAACCATGTTACTTGTAACTGTGCAGCCAATCATGGGATTTACTTGTCATTTTTAGTGCGTCGTAAAGTTTTATTTAAAACCAAATGTGATTTGAGGTGGAAGGTTTTAGATGGACATCTCCCAATTATGTTAGTTTATTTTTTAATGCAATATTGCAGCTGTAGTCACTGTGAAGAAATTGTGTTTCTTTGGTTCTTACCTCCTCATTGTCAGCTTGTTCACAAAGCACTAAATTCTAAATGCTAAAAGTTTCATTTTCATATTTGAAGGTCAAAATTCTATCTGCAGTAACCTGAAGGTTTATGTTGTTTCTCCTCCCATTCAGGCATACAGATACCTCAGAGAGGAGGTGAAAATGTTCCAGGGGAAACCAATTATGGTGAGTAACTGGTAATTACTTTTCCATGGCCTATTATTGGTCATAAACTTGGTCTTTGGCAAGAGAGACAATAAAAGGCTCAGCAATGTGAACTTTGCCTGAAGGGTGCTACTGCAGTTAGATTGTATAGAAACTTGATGAGACTGTCTATGCTAGTATTAATCAAGAACGTATGGAAATGCATATTTTAGGGCAGTTTGTCTTTGTTGCATAAATACTTCTTGAGCTTGATCTTTTGTGTCCTGCCCTTTTTTTTTTTTTTTTTTTTTTTTTTTTTTTTTTTTTATATAACCCTTCATTAGAATAAGAGCGGTCTGTCTCAAACCCCCAGTGATGATCAGTATCGCGCTTGGAAGGACCCATATGCTCTGTGGTTATCTGGGAGGAACTTCTGTACCTCTAATTCTCCCATTCTCTCTGTGCTTCAATGCTGTACTCCCTCACTCTCATTCACCTTCACTCCTCCTCTGCCCTTCGTTCTCCAACCCTCCTTAGTCTTTTCTCCCAGGTGGTGCAGTGTTTTATGGCCGTATGACCGTGAGATTATGAGATCTGAGGGGAGAATGGAGTGATAAAGCAATAATACTAGAAGTTAAGATTGCAGGGGAATGTTTGCTTCTTCACTGATAAAAAAACAACATAACTGTCTTTTTCTCTAGGCCCGCATTAAGGCCATCAACACGTTCTTTGCAAAGAATGGCTTTTGCGCCATCGATTCAGGAGCGTACCAGCAACATACACAACCACAGACCCAGTGTGACTCTTCAGTCTACATGCCTCAAGTTTACGGCCCTCAGCAGCAGTACCCTGTGTATCCTGTGGTGTCCCCTTCCTGGAGCCCCGCCCTCGTGCCTCGCTTTGAAATGCCAGTGGTGAGAACTATTCACAAAAGTATTTTAGAACTTCTGAAAATTCAATTGTATGGGGGAAGGCTGTTTTAGAAGTCAGTGATTACAAGTATCTTTCCGGATCTGATCATGTCAAATTGCAGCAGCAAATGGACTAAAAAGCTCCTTAGTGTTCACTCAGAAAAGACACCCACATTCTCAGTTGCCACCATATTAATGAAAAGCACAAGTGCATGTCTAAAAAGGG
Organism: Cololabis saira; assembly: GCF_033807715.1. Classification (NCBI taxonomy): domain Eukaryota; kingdom Metazoa; phylum Chordata; class Actinopteri; order Beloniformes; family Belonidae; genus Cololabis; species Cololabis saira. Next base: position 28,070,684 of record NC_084594.1, on the reverse strand, counting down.
GGTTAGAGAGGTTTTCAGAGCATCAGAAATATTCCTTTCTGGTGATGATAATCTAATTTGATTTTTTTTTTTTTTCTTTTTTTTTTAAACATTTTAGGCACCTTTCCCAAGCGATGGATTTATAAATGGTTACAGCAGCCCAGGGAACTACAAGACAAACTCAAGTTTTATCAAAGGACATTGTCCCACAAGTAGAAACAGGTAGGTGGAACTTCACACAGCTGCTCTGTCATATCAGTGCAAAATAGTAAAAGTGCTGTCTTCATGATTCTGGGCTGTGCCTACACAGAGCTTGATTCCCCATTGTTGCACGTCTGTTACTACCTCCAAGCTGGTAGAGGTCTATCAGGGCAAAATTAATTTTATGCCATTGCACTTCCATGCATTTCAATAATGTTAAGCAGCTTAAAAAGAGACCAAGGTTGTTTATAGAAACACTGACGAGCCATGTGTAATTGTATCCACTACATTTCTGTCAGCAGTATGTGTAAAATTAGTGTTGTATAGTTTTCATAAAACACTAAACATTGTTGTTTCTGTAGTAGAGCTGATGTTTGTGTCATGGAAGTCAGTCGTGTGTACTTTTTTTGGACCTAGAAACCAAGTCAAAGGTCACCCTCGACCTGGAGATGTCTACCCATCTTCTTCGGCTCCAGAGACTGGGATGGATGTCACATTTAGTCCTTTGAGTCCACAGGACATTAAATTGGGGAAGCCATCTTTCACCACACAGAACTGGGCCTCTGTGTCCCCCCTCAATCTGAAGGACATTTCACTGGCCGCCATACCCAGTGGAGATCTGAGCCGGGCTGGGCGGGACAGGTGAGGCAATGTTTTCATAATGAAAACTTAAATCAGAATGCGATTGCCTCATATCAAATCAGTGTTTTATGTATGTTGTGAACAGTTTTTTATATATATATATATATATATATATATATATATATATATGTGCGTGTGTGTCCGCTTTTTTGTTTTTTTGCACTTAACTCCTCTCTCAAACTGGGTTCATTTTATAGTTCACGCAATTGACAGATAAAATAAATTTAAAGCATTTCCTATCTTTGGCAGTACCAAAGAAATGTACACAGTTATTATTGTTGTAGCATAATTGTATTTTAATGTAATTTTTTGATTATGTTTATGTATTTTTCTTTCTTTTTTTCCCCTGCAGAAGAAGCATCCCCAGAGGTGTCAGAAGGAAAAAAGAAGTTGAGAATACGACGGTAAGCACATTTGCTATTCTTAACTAGTAGGTATTTATCCCAAAAGCTACATGTATCTAAAAAGTTTTCCTTCTTTCCACCGCTTTAATGAAACACAGAAAACTGTCCATGTGACAGAGGTTAAGGCGCCTCCTCCAGAGTTTGACTTGGCAGCTTCTAGTTTTCCTCCGTTGCCAGGAGCAGTGGCCACTGCCCAGGGAGAAACTGTGACAGAAATACGCCTTTCTGATGTTGTACGTGGACTTAAGGTTACGACTAAGGTGAGTTTTGCTGTTTCATGGTTTCTAGTCTTGACAATCTTTGTGGGGAGGGAAAAAAAAAAGGTTTAAAGTGTTTATTTGCTTGATTTTTGAAACTCTCTGTTTTAGGCTCCAGTCCAAGATGTTTCCTTGACCAAAATGGCAAAGGACACTAAAGAAAGTACCGTAAGCAGACTTGATGCTGAGACACCAGCTACTAAACCTGCCCCTGTTGTGCAACAGACTGCAGTACTACCAAGCTCAAGGTTACTTTTTCTTCAGAATACTCTAGATGCCAGTGTATGAAAAAAGAGAAGTGCACTAAAACAAGCTTTTTTTTTTTTTTGTTCAGTGCTTCTCCTCCTGTAACAGAAGAGGAAAAAGCCGAGTCTTCAACGCCAAAGGGAGACCTCGCCTCGAACACGCCCGCCCCGACTCCGGCAGCTGCCGAACATGTCCCTCCAACCTGCAGTCAAGCTGTTTCCACAGAAACGATTTCCCCATCTCTCCCTACTCAAGCATCTGAGAAGGTAAAGCATGTTTTCCAAATCTAGAGTAACATGAGCTCTCTGTTTAGCTCTCTGTTACATTAGTTTATAACCCAAAATCCTTCAGATAACAGTTACTAGTGGGAGTGGTAGCCTAGCGGCTACAGAGGTGGGATTGGGTCTGGAGGATCCTATGATGCCAATGGAGGTGAATCACTTTGGGCCCCTGGCCAAGGCCACTAGCCCCCAATTGGTCCCCAGACACTAGAAGAGTGGCAGCCCACTGCTCCTAGTTGGATGGGTTGGGTTAAAAGCAAATGCTCATTTCCGTGTGTTTCATAAGATGCATATGGAGAAAGAAGTGATGTGTGACACATTATATGGAAAATGCTACTATGGGAAGAAATTAGGGGTGCAAATTATCGATTATTTCATTAATTGACAGTTGATAACCTTATCGATCGATCATCGATTAGTTGATAAGCGGCGTTTTTCCCCCATCTGAGATACAAACATAATTTTTTTTGCTTATATAAAATACAAAGGACATTTTAATGTATTCCTTAATCAAATATGTATTTGATACAAAAGTAACAAAAAGACATTTTTGTACCACAAGGAATATAATATAAAGTGCACTTCAAGGCTATTAGTAGTAGCAGCAGCCATAATAGTGTCATTTGTGTCAAGCAAATTTTAAGTTCTAGTTATGTTTTAAGTTAGAGTTTTGGCAGTGTTCAAAATAAAATTATGAGACCTGCTGTATTGGAGCACATTTTCTTTTAGTTAAAACTGTAGCGGGGACAGATGTTTAGAGAAACCTATGTATGTACCGGGTGAAGGCTGATTTATGGTTCCGCGTTACAACAACGCAGAGCCTACGCCGTAGGCTACGGCGGCGGCTCTACGTCGATTTAAGGCGGAACCATAATTCAGGCTTTAGGGGAGCATATCGGAGAACAACCAGAAGAATATAGAGTGGATTAAAAATAAAAGTTAAGCACTGAGCTACATGTGTCTCCCGTCTGGGCCATTGCAGACTCATTGCCTGAGCATGTTACTAAAACCAAACATATCCGCCGTCTCTTTCTTCTAACTTTATGTGCGCGGCGCAGCGCGTTGTGTCGCATTAAATGTGGTCCGGGCGTAATACCAGCTGGTGAAATTAAACGAAAAAAATAAATAAATAAATAGATTAATTGTAATCGTTAATTTTAATCGGGTAATTTCATAACAGCAATTAATCGAAAATCGATTAATTGTTAACATCCCTAGAAGAAATGTATGCATGATTCTTTATTTTATTTCCTCTCATTGTTTAACCAGGGGCTCAAAAAGCTCAGCTATGCAGAGGTGTGCCAAAGACGTGCCAAAGACCCACTACCAGCACAGACGCCTTCTCCCTCCCCTCCCGTCTCTTCAGCCGGTCAGCCGCTGCAAGAGCTTGAGGTCAACATGGTGGAAGATCCTCGGCTGAAGTCCAGGCAAACTTCGGAGAAACCCAGGGAGAAAGGGCCTCCTCGGCAGTCGTCACGGACCTTTAGAGAGGCACCTGGCCGAGTCAGAGGTTCAGGCATGAAGACGCGGGAGCATCAGAGGGGGGCTAATACTGGCAAATGGTTTTCCCCGCAGCGAGGACCCAGGCACAGTGGCAAAGAACAGAACATTCCTCCAACTTCACCAAAATAACTAAAAAGAAAATGTGTATGAAAACTTTAGACGGGTGTTAAAGCAGGAGTAAGTATATATAATCTGTAAGTAGACAAATGGATGGACTGTCAATCTCCTGATATTGTTACAGACCTGACACTGATCAGGAAGAGTAAATAATCTCTAGATGTATTTAGAAACATTTCATACTTTCACTGATACTTTAAATTGAGTATTGCTGATTTGATTATGAGATGGTTATTTAGCGGGTCGAGTCCCTGGCCAGATTGATGTGTAGCCCTGTCACACGTCGAAGTGTCCTTGAGCAGGACACTGACCCCTGCGTTGCCCCGTACGGGATAAACTCCCAGTATAGAGTGTAAAGTTGAAGCACTGCTCTGTGTATATAAAGTGAATGTAGTGTGAGTGTTTGTGTGGATGGGTAAACGAGAAACCCATCGTAAAATGCTTTGTTGAACCTAGAGAAGGTTAAAAAGGTGCTATACAATTTTAAGACCATTTAACATATTGATCAGCTATAAAAATCATGATCACCTGCCTAAAATTAAGTTGGTCGTCCTCATGCCAAAAGATTTCTGATGGTGACATTTTTCTCAACTGATGAAATCACATTATTGAACTGAAAAGGCTTCATAAAACCAAAAACCATTGGTCTGGTTTCTTAATATGGAGAAGCCCAGGAGCTACTGAGGGGTTCAATGTCTAGTTGTGATCTAGGTCAGAGACGCCGGTGTTCTGTGCAACATACAGGGGCTCTGGATATCATATATTGCACCCTCCTTTTTTTTTTTTTTTTTTTTTTTTTTTTTTTTTGAGCGGTTTTGAAATTGGATGAACAAATAGATGATATAACTGTATGTTTATGTACCTACATGTGTTTTTGCTGCCTCATTGTGAGCTTCTTTTTTTTGTATAAGCACTGACCTTGTTTGGGCCAGTAGTTCTTGTCCCAGTGAGGCAGAATGTGATTTGTGGGACTGCGGTTCAGGTTTTAAGCTAAAGTGTGAATTTAGATTAGGGTTAGGATTATATGGTAATGGTTAGGGTTGAGGTTTGGTTTCAGCTAGGTTGTACAAAATAAATGGAGGTTTATGCAGGAAGGTCCTAAGAAAAGTGGCTGTGTTTGTGTCCGTCTGTCTTCTAAAGAGTCGGCGGAGAAAAGTGGGATTCTGTTTCTATTTAATGATGTATAATCTTAACAACAGTTGAACAGTGTCAAAGAGGCACATTATTTTTCTCAGTCATGTGTATACTTCTACATTTCTTTTAATGTTGGAATGTATGATTTATAAATCTGAGCATGACATGGAACATTTTAAATCTGTGGCAGAATAATTGGAGTGGTGCAGCAATGCCCTTTAAAAAAAAAAAAAGATTGGAAAGTAAATATTGAAAGGAGACTTTGGTTGCATGATTGTGAAACTTGGCTGTACAAATTCTGCAGATAACACTGGAAAAATTCTGCATTAATGTAGTCCTTATTTTACATTTTTCTTTATTTGCAGTAGTTTGCTTAGTGAAGCGAATGTTTGATCAGTAGTGTTACCATTTGAAAGAAATCCTGTAAGCACTGCAACAGTAGTGCTTGAAGGTTTGTGTCCTCAAAAGTTTATTCCATACCAAGCAATCTATTTCTTTGCAATTGGCCTCTAAGAAATAGACTTTTCTTTTTTTGATCATTCATGTTTACCAGACATGGCCTGTTTGCTCCAGGTCTGTCCTCAGCATTTATTGGAGCAAGGTGACATCTTTGGCTTGGCCATTCCAGATGATTAACTTGATTATTTTGCTGTTGTTTGGTGTTAACAACTTGAGTACTTTGTTGTGTTGCAATTCTTTCCAACATTTTCTCAAAATGTCCTTTTTTTTTTTTTTAATGTATTGTTTCCATCAAAGATTTTGAGTTGCTGTGGCTTAGATTCACCGGATTGGATAATGATTAAATCCTGTTAAAGTTTCTTTTACCCCGCATTTTATAGCTTACACCAGAAAGTTGTGTGTTTTCCATGTGATCTTCATCGTACTGCAGAGGCAGTAGTGTTTTTTTGTTTTCTTTTTAAGAGTGCATTGTTGTTTTGCTCTTGCAATCTTGTACTTGTGAAAATTAGACCATATGGAGTCAGAAATCACTTGTTTGGGTCATACATCTTCATAAACATGTTGAAGATCAGACTAATTGCTGTTAAATAAATACAATTGGAAATCTCATACCCAACTGTCAGCCCCTGACTTCAAACTTCAAACTAAACTAAACTAAACTTAATTGTAGAGATTCAGTGTTTCAATACACAGATTTAAGGTTTTAGGGTTTTGTGTGTGTGTGTGTGTGTGTGTGTGTGTTTTTTTTTGTTTTTTTTTTAACTAAATGAATGACTGGATGTGTAATTGTCTCACAAGAGAGGAACATGTAATGTTTTAACTAGAATTGTATGTCTAAAGCTTTCAAAGAACTGTATAAATCTGGTTTTAATCCTTTAATTAGGTGTTCCATAACTCACATTTGGGTGGGACCAAAAACAAGACGAGTGTGCAAACTCCCACCTTGCTCTTACTATCGGATTGTAATTTAGAAAATCGCAAATTAACCCCAACATCCATTTGATCTTGGACTGTTGGAAGAAACCAGAGAACCAAAGAAAAACTTCACAATCCTCAGCCAAGGTTCAAACCTGGAACCATCATAGACATTTTTGGGGTGTTCAGCTGTTTTGATGTAAACTGGTGTTATATTTGTAATATTTATGGCTTCAGTTTGTTTTAATATGTTTAAAAGTTTCAGATGCTAGAGTTTGTTACTTTATAACCACTGGTGAGGCTTATTTGTCCTCTGGTTAGCTGACTTTTGTGATCTCGGTCAGTACTGTATTAATGAATGTAACAAAACTGTCTACACCAGCACAATGCCGTTCAATGTCCATTTATATTTCTCATCGCTGTATTAAGGCTTTTGTAAATTGTGTTCACTGATGTGAGAAAACAGTTTAGTTGGATGAGGAAGTCAGCTAAGTAATGAACACACCTGTGCTATAGTGGTCTTGGTAAAATAAAATATTGCTATCACAAGGCTTTTAATGCTTTCCGCAGTAAGATGTAGACATTGCATGATTAAGTTTAATATGTGTATGATATTTAAAAAAAAAAAATGCAATTCTTGTCAGGATACAAACCTGTGAGTTCATGTACTTGGACTAACTCTGACTCTGTAGTGGTGTACATAAAAGTATGCCCAAGCCTGCTGATCCTCTTGAACACGTGTTTCACAATGACCAAGGCTTTTTGGCTGGTTGTTGAAATACAGTCATCACTTCGTCACATTTGTCTGACTATATTCATTCCAGCTTAAATAGTAGTTCAAAGGTACCTTGGTTGATTTGATTTGAAAATCTTTAATGTTCCTGAAGGGCAATTTGGTTTGCAACAACAAGACAAATTAGTTGGAGTGGGATGTAACATGTGGAAACTTTGTTGACCATTGTACTTTTTTCTTAACTTGCCATTTCAAATCATATTAGAATCCTACTTTTTTTTTTAAAAGAAAAGAGCTTGGGCTTGAAAATGTTTAAATAATGAGCCTGAATTATTTAGGAAGTAAACAAAAAAAGTAAGTAGGTATTTCTGAGCCTGTATACTACAACAGTAGTATAAAATCCTGTAATGATGGCTTTTAGTTTTGGTGCCCACCCCAATAATTTAAAGGGGACCTATTATGGCATCTAATCCCTATTTTAAACAGGCCTTGAATGTCTTAAAAACAAGCTTTTGATTGTTTTTGCTAAATAAATTAGAAATTCAGCCTCTGAGCCATGTCTTTATCTTCCCATTCTCTAACCTCATTATCTATGAGGGATTCTGAGTGGGCGGGGCTATGATAATGAGGCACTGTGCTGATTGGCTGCCTGAATGATGCAATGCGCCGCTACGAAAAAATGGCGGAAGCTCCGGCCGGCAGAGTTAAACCGTGTCATAACTGCATGCGATGCGAGCGAGCGTTAGCGACAAAATCAATTCCATCCATCCATTTGCTTTATTTTCTATTGGACTGTCCTAACTGGCCGCAGCGCTGCGCAACGCGCCGCGCCGTTTTGAGCTGAACATTTGTCGGACGCCCCGCTTCTATTTTCTTCATGTCTCTCGCGTTGAAAGGCGGTTGAAAGCGCTGTAGGAAACGGTCACGGATGAGGAACGGCTGATCCAGTTAGTTGAAATGAGAAGTTATCTCCATGATACCTCCTCATTTCACTACAAAAACCTCAATAAAGTGGCAGCTGGCTGGAGGGAGATGGACAGAGAGCGTCCGATGTCACGCAGTGCGACGCGATAGTCGGATGCTCGCATGCAGTTAGGAAACGTTTAGTTGTAGGCGTGGTTTGCATTTTGGTTACGTAACGAAAGGGTCGGGAGCAGAATCTGAACGGTTCGTAGAAGCCACATCACACTGGATGGCTCATCCGGGCGGCTGTACAGACACTGCAGAATTTGGTTGCTTTCCTCCTTCTCTGAGTTGGCAGGCTGAGGGGAGACCACTTTATATATGTTAAAGACAGAAAAAACGTGTTTTTCATAATAGGTCCCCTTTAACACCCTAAAATTCCCTTTTAAAATATATCATTTTAAACACTTTTTTTTTTTGTAACTAACACATCGGATCCGCCATAAGGTTACACGTCAGTTGGAATAAAGATGTCACATAAATAATAAAGAGGCAAGATGGTTAAATATTAAGACGACAGATGAGCCACATCCAATCTGTTACGTAACAACGTGCTCGCTCGGGTCCTGATCTCGCGAGGTTTGGTTAATGGCAGTGTCAAATGTGTCAACACCGGACGAGCAGCGGCGGAGCGCTACTGTCCGCAGCAGGGAGGGGGGGAGTGTAAACACCTGGTGAGTCCGGGCTCATTCCGAGCCCCCCAACTTGTATTTCGATATCGAGTTATATTATTTCAGTGTTCGTGAAGTCTGTGGTGCAAATCCTGCGAAGTGCAGCAGCAGACACGGACGGGACCCTGTAGCATTAGCTCGCTAGCGCCTGACTTGGCGGAGCTCAGTGTGAGTGATCTCCGTGTAGCTGTTAGCAGCGCCTGTACCTGCACAACACTGACCAAATAAACGTCTTTCAAAGGCACAATGGAGTCGTCCGTTATTTGTCACTAAGATTTGGGACCTGGGATTAACATATCCATCGTCAGTAAAGCCTGAATTATGGTTCCGCGTTAAATCGACGCAGAGTCTACGCCGTACGTTACGGCGTAGCGTACGGCGTAGGGTACGCGGCGACGCGCGCGGTATGGTGTGCGTCGCCGCGTAGCCTACGCCGTAATCTCTGCGTCGGTGTAACGCGGAACCATAAATCAGCCTTTACTGACGCTGTTTAACCAGTGTGTCAGATGTTGCTTGGCTCTGCAGCCTCATCGTTGAGCTCTGGCCATGTCCCTTCCTTCCCACCATTTATTTAAATGTTAAAGGTGATATGTGAGCACATGAAATAAAGCGTGCTTAGCCAAAAAATTTAATTTTAAAACGGATGCTTTGCATTTAGATATGCAAGTCAAAAACGTACACTACACGTGTGGGATTTTTTTTTTTTTCACTTGAAATAACAGCGTCGGAGTAATGATTATCAGTGATTTTAAAACCAGCATCAGTTAATCGGAAGGTGCCTCTATTTGAGCTTTCAGTTGTATTAAACCATTGCCTCTAATGCCACAGCTGTCTTGACAACTTTAGCAAGTACATAAACGGGTAAATCAGTTGCTGTTTCTTGCTCTCTTTTGCAGAACATTTGTCTGAGATGGGTGATGATCGACCCTTTGTCTGCACTGCCCTTGGATGTGGGCAGGTAAGATTTGTAAGCATGTAATATATATTGTTCCTAAAAAAGAAATCTCTTTTCACTTGACACAATATAATCTTCTACGACAGGAGTATAACAAAGACATTTACTCTTATTGCAGGAGAAAACAGATGCACTGATTGATTTGTTGATGTGTGTGATACACCTGCTTTTAACAGATGCACCCTCTTGATCACTCAAAAGCAGAATGACATACAAGTGTAAATGAAGCCTTTTCTCGGCTGTAATAAGATGTACACTGAGCTGCTTGTCCAAAACATCTTTCTTCCACTAGTATTCCGCATTTCATTTTGACTTTTGCTTTACTAGGGCAAAGAGAGGATACTGATGAATATGCTGTGAAATATTTTTTCTTAAAAAAAAAAAAAAAAAGTTTAAGGATATAGTTGGCAGGTCAGACCCAATGTAAACACAAAAAAAGCACATTAGAATCACTGCTGTGAGTTTGTAGTTAACCTTTTGATATAAAATGCTTTACAGTAAATAGGTTGATGAGCACACTGCTTTTATTGTGGCGCCATTGGGTTCTTCTGTTGAGGAAACGGGTACTGGTGTTCATCTCACATCAGTTTTTATGTTCTTATTCCTATTATTTTTCAATAACATAATATCATGGGATGTCATTGTTTTAAGGCCTTTATACAATATGTGGCTTTTGGGGGTGTAAGCAAAGGTTTATCAGCTGTCTTTTCATTATTTAATGCACTGTATGCACTCTGAGATGGTGTAGACTTTATTCCCCTGCCATTTCAACATTATCTCTTGTTATCTATACGTTATTTCTCCAAAACAAGCAGCAATTTTTCACAAGAACACAGCCATGTATGTTGAATAAAGTAAAGACCAGCTGATTCAGGGGAGATCACCTCTGTGACATTTCTAAAAAAAAACAAAAAAAAAAACAATACAAATAATTTATGTATTTATTTATTTTCCATAATCCTTTGGGGCTTCCTATACTGAATAATTTACATACTTGTGTCATCTTCTTTGTTAAATACTTAGGTCTTTCTTTTTGTGAAGACATAACTCAGATGCTCTAGGAGGCTGTTGGATGTTGTTTCTGTTCCTCTGCTGTTTTATGATGCTGTTGATCTGAGGGACCTTTTTTCATCACTGGTTCTTTACCTAAATTTGATATATAAAGGTGTCCTTATATTAATACTACCATTATATTTTCTATTTATTGTATATTGCAGAGATTCACAAATGAAGACCACCTGTCAGTCCACAAACACAAGCATGAAATGACATTGAAATTTGGTCCTGCCAGAACAGACTCTGTTATTATCGCAGGTAATTGAGGTCTCAGCACTCTGAAGACCTGTAATATTATAACACACATGGAATCAATTATTTGGCCTATGTGTACAGTTAATGTCATGTTTTTTGTTTGTTTAAAAAAAAAATGTATTTTCAGATCAGACGCCCACCCCCACACGCTTCCTAAAGAATTGCGAGGAGGTTGGTCTGTTCAATGAGCTGGCCAGCTCCTTTGAGCAGGAGTTTTGCAAAGCACAGGATGAAGAGCAAAGGCCAAAACACTCTGTGAGGGGAAAAAGAATGTTGAATCATTGGCATTCTGTTGGTTTTCTCTATTTCCTTAAAGCTAGTTTAAGGTTTTATATTGTATAATTTCTGATGAGCCGAAAGACTTCCTCTTATGTATCCTTTTGATCTTTAAGGCCGCATCATTACAAACACCGTCTGAAGTAAAAGATGAAGATGATAGTCCTTTACAAGTCGATTCCTCCCCTCCTGGGAGTCCTGATTCCTCGTCTAGCTTTTCTGAGAGCAGCAGAGACTCAAGGGTAAGAGTGAACCCACAAACTATATGGTCACTTTAGTGCCTTTAAGATTTACTGTTTATGTATACAGATAAACATCTCTTGTGAATTTGTTAACAGGAGACTCTCGCAAAGCCTTTGGCAAGCTCTGCTCCTACTTCTACCATTGTGCGTCCAGGTTCTCTTCCCCTTCACTCAAGCCATGACCCATTACACCCGACCCTGCCTTCTCCAACTTCTGTGATCACGCAAGCTCCACCTTCCAACAGACAGCTCGGGTAAACTACTTTACGTTCCTGTTTGCTTTATGGATGTTTGTTTGACTGCAGCCGTATTTGCAAAACGTCTCAAAACTCCAATTAAACCTCAGAATTCTTCTAAAAAATAAAAATACCGCCATCACAAGGTTATCGTCAGTTATGAAAATACACATATATTTAATCAGACTAATGACCCATCATATTTTGCAATGTCCATTAAATGTTCAAGTGTGTAATCTTGTCACAGCTCCCCCACAAGTGCTTATCCATTGATGAGGCATCTTCCTAATGGGCAGACGGTCCCTCTTTTGCCCAGTCCTGTGCAGATGACCTCAGTAATATCTGTAAGTAATTTAGTTGTTAAATGCATGCGTACATACGTAGTAAGTGTATACACACACAAACAAATGGTATTTGACTTGTTGTTTTTTTTTCCCACTTTTTGGATGTTGTGTAGCTTGCAAGGCCAGTGAACACGGTGCCTAATATCCCTGGAATCCCAGGACCCCCTGTTGGAGGGGCCAGCAGTGCATCATCCTCCCCATCTGGATACAGCCTTCACTCCGAGACCAAGATGGTGAGATCACTAGTTATGCTGTCATTTAAAAAAAATAAAAATAAAACAAATTGTTAAGTTTGTGTTGTTTTTTTAACTTGTGCTACATTGTTGAAAAACTAACCAGAATTAGCACAAATGTTGCCATCTAATTTTGTAAGCTTGGCATCATCTGACCTACATGGATTATTGTCTGTGTGCCTTTGCAGCGTCTCAAAGCAGCTCTATCTAATCAAGGTCCAGTGGTACAAGATGGAGCGAGTAGTGGATCAGCTGTACCCCACCGGCAGGAACACAGCCAGCTCTCTCAAAGCTCTGATACACCATCACCCGCCCAACCACAGGTACAAAGTCATCTTAGAACGAGACTGTGATTTAGAGGTGATCGGACACAGGACTTTATACAACTTGAATTATTAGCTGCTGCCAAATTTTGAGCAGATCCATACTATTACTACTTGGGCAATTATGCCTGATAAAAGAGCAAATTTTTTTTATACATGTATACTCATCTTTTTTTGTATTTTTTTTTTTGCTAGTCGCATCGCTCACTATAACAAACTGATGCTAAATTTTTAAGGTGCCAGAGACTTCTAAGAGGAAGACTAGGAGTGGATCAAAAGAGAAACAGAATGCTTACCGTTTATTCCTGACTCTGAGATATGCACTGTCAGTTCAGGAAAGTTGTGTACTCTGCACTCGCCTAGTATCTACTATGTATGAAAAATGCACAATTAATGCAACATATTACAAAAATATTTTGTATATACAGTACCTTTTGAATATCACAACAGGGAAATTCCACTTAAAGAAGCATGCAGTTCAGCTCCCACAAGTGGTCACATTTTTCTCTGCAAGCCTACTTTTACCCCCTCCTCATTCTCCAGGTGTCCCCTGCTCAGCCAACAGGGGGCCGCCGCCGCCGTGCAGCAGAGATGGACCCTGATGAGAGGAGGCAACGTTTTCTGGAAAGAAACCGGGCAGCTGCCTCCCGCTGCAGACAAAAACGAAAGGTTTGGGTAAACTCTTTGGAGAAAAAGGCAGACGATCTCGCCAACATGAATGTCTCCTTAACGGTGAGACTTCTCCAGACTGTGTATAAGACATTTAAATGCGCTTTTGTTGATGAGGCTAGAAATCATTTGTACGTTGTATGTTTTGTTGCCACCAGAATGAAGTGTCCCTACTGAGGAATGAGGTGGCACAGTTGAAGCAGCTTCTTCTAGCTCACAAAGACTGCCCTGTTACTGTCATGCAGAAGAAGGCAGCATTCTTCGGTAGATCATGAACTCACTAATAACCCTCCTGTATTACATCACTTCTTATATCAAGATTCATCTGTCATCTCATCCATCTAATGAGCTATTTTTACTCGCTCACCTCTCTAAGGGTGAATGTTGCTCTGTCTGTCTGTAGCTGCAGGTGGAGAGGAAGCCTCTAGAGATACTTCTACTGAATCCATCGGTTCCCCAGCGGCAGTTATTCAGCACGGGCCGTCACCCGCCGCCTCAGCTTCAAGCCCGGGGACCACCATCAACGGGTTGAGTGTGCGCGCTGCCGAGGCAGTAGCCATGTCGGTCTTGGCCGGCATGGGTTCGGGCCAACCTGGAGGGGTTGTCATGGCAACGCAGTCACAGGTAGCCCCAAGATGATGTGCGGACAAAGGCGGCCAGAAGGAATTCGAATGGCATTTGGAAGCCGGACTGGTGCAAAGTTTGTTTTTGTTTGTTTTTTTGCAAAGAGGGACCCACCATCAACCCACATCCTTGATAAGTTTCCCTCATAGCTGACGATAATCACACACAAATAAGGCGCAGTGCCTCCACTTCCGGCAAGCTCCCTTTGCACCGAAGCGTTGTCACTCTGTATGTAAATATAAATAATGTGTTGAACATTCGCTCTGCAGGGTTCAGGGTCATTTCTTGTTAATTTGTAATGGTTTGAGCAAGTTTAATATTTGGAGGACATAAATTAGATCAATTAGGGCTGGGCGGTATACCTCCTTTTTTTTTTGTTTTCAATAGAGAAGTTAATATCAAACTTAATATTTTTAGGTGTCTTTTGACACCCTTTTCCTGAAAGGTGAGCAGCAGACTGAAAACTGGAATTACATTCTTAATTCATTCAGAAAGGGAAATTATTTTGCAGTGTAGATTAATAAGGAAAAATAAATAAGGAAATATACATACAGTGTATAAATATGGCAAACGTTGAGAGACATACTGGGAAGTGTATCGGAGAGAGTGGCATAACGGAAATCTCCAGAGAACATAAGTTCATTGAGGTTTTGATTCCTGTTGCCTGGTAACAACTGAGCTGATGATGTCACATGCAGTGTCAGTAGGTAATACAGGTGAACTCTGTCAACAGAGGGCATGGACAGTTTCACAGCCACAACTCTATATCTGGGGTGCAGAGACATCCCTTTACAACAGCGGGTCCAGGATTACAACATCTGCTGTCAACAAGCACTACAAGCCATGTAGAGGGGTGCTGGAGTGTGAGACATGTCCCGGAGGAAAAAAAAACATACTGCATTCTCTTTCCATCCGCCGTCTCACTGTTCATTTCACATATTAAGGATCTCACACTAGACAGTAAGAAAGTTATTCCTCAAACTCAATTTTTCCTCTCCCTGACCTTTCCTCTATAACGTTCCTGGATTTGGGGACTAACTCCAGGTATAAGTTGTTTTTGGAAACCCAAGTCTTCAGGTCTTCATGTAAGCACCTTTGCCTTGGCTGCTCGTCATAAAATATATTTGAAAAGTGCCTAAATTACTTGCAGAAATTAATTTAAGCTAAACAGCATTCAAACCAGTGCAGAAACTGGTTTTAGAGATCAGGAATAATAGTTTTCATTGAAAAAAGAATTCTGCAGGAGCATGCAGAGAAACACAATTTGAGTAGGGCTATTGCAGCAGCCTGCCACTGGCATGGCTTTTTGAACAAATCTCTTTTTGTTTGAATGTTATTGTGAAAAATGTAACTTTTCCTAATTGTTAGGTTGCCAGCTTGACAACTGTGTCCGCATATTTAAAAAAAAAAAAAGAAAAAGAAAAAAGAAACTGTAGCTAAATCCCGTGGAAGAGTGTCACTAGAACTGCTTTGTTATGTCTCTGATGAGGGGCAGCAGCAGTCTGGCTGCAAACGTAACTAACGTTCTCACTCGTTTAACATGCAAGTGCAACAGTATCCAAACAGCAGATTTTGTTTGACAACGTTGCATCTGTAAAATCAGACAAAGGAAAACATGTAAATAAGAATTTTTATTAGGAATTGAGTTGTATTGCAATAAAGTCTATGAGAGCAGATGTTAACTGCTGATGCTGGTTGACAGTAGGTCAAATGTAAACACTTTGGTGTTCTATAGTACTTATATCAATAATCAATGATGGTAAATAATATTCATATACATATATATATATATATATATATATATATATATAAAATATGTATGGACATCCTTTATGAATAGAGGCATAATTTGTTTTGGCCATATCGCTCAGCCCTATAAACCTATCATGAGCCAGTTTTATTTCACCTTCGAACGCTGCAACAGTTCAACATCTTTCCACACACGAGCTGGGATGTTTCTACTTTCGAGTCGGTTTCATTGTAGGTTGGCAATTTTACCATAAAATGTTGTGCTCTTTATTTGTATGAAAAGATTTTTATGCCTAACGTAAGTCATTTACACATTGTCTTGCAAGTGCAGCTAAAATCTGCACCTGTAAAAAGTCCCACTTTTTAACCGGTGCCCTTTAGCGTCATGTCGGCTGTTTTTCTTTTGAGGAAATGCTTCCTAAGTGAGTTCAGTGGTTTAGTCAGCTGAGTTTATAACAAAC